>NC_044011.1:33438855-33746750 GCF_900496995.4 Aquila chrysaetos chrysaetos
GATGCCCTATGAGCAAGCTACACCTTTGCTGGAAGCCGAAGAGCTGAGTTAGAGTGACGGTGGGTTGAGCCTTCACCCCAACTTGTGGTGGGGTTCATACATTTGGGCTCAGGATGGTGTTAACGTGGCTACCCAGCTTCCGTCTGGAGATGGCTTTTATCCAGTCGGCTGAGAAGGGGGCTGGATTGACAGGCAGCTGTTTGCATCAGCTGGTGTAGACATGCCCAAATTCTCCTAATGTACTACTGGAGGGTACTCAGATATTACAGTGATGAGGGCAGTCTGAGAACCTGTTTAGACCAGAATATGGGTTTCAGTGGCAGTTTTCTGGCTGATTAATTGGGTGACTTTGTGCAAGTCTCAACTTGCCATTGCCCTATCCAATAAATAGGAATAGCAGCATTTGCCTCCCTTTGTAAAACACTGAGGTCTACGGATAATCCTCCTCCTTTTTCCCACCCATGATGATGGGACCAAGTGGAATCTTACGACACATTGAGTTTCTGTGGTCTAGTGTTTGCCAAGCATTTGAAAATGACTCTTTGGCTTGAGTTTACAATGTCTGTGATTGCCATGTGATTTTTCATGGAAGCTCCTAGTTGAAATCAGGTCACTATACAACTGAAAATGCATGGGATTAGGAAAGAAACTGAAGTAGTCATCAGGAGTATACAGACCCATGATGACGTAAGTGTCCTGCCTGGGGCATCCTGCAAGCAGTAACCACACACATCAATAATCTTGTCAATAACCTACAACATTTTGTGGTTCAAAGGTCTGCAAACATTTAAGAGTGGAAAACTCTAAACAAGAGAAGATTCCTCTTGACCACCACACTGCTCTCCATTACCCAATAAGCTGTGCATGCAGTAGACAGAGCTAGAGAAATACATCTCCATTGGGCATTCAGAGATATTCTCACAGCATAATTAATGTTCAACATTTTGAATTCAAGGACCTCGTGCTGCTGTGGATAACTGATATTTTAGGACACAGTTTCTTCTTTCCCTGGATTTTCCTTGGCCAGGGATGTTTTCTCCTATGCTGGATATAAGGCCATTCTTAGATCTCATCCCTAGCAGGTACCAAAGGGATGTGTTACTGAGGTTATGCTATTTTTTACAATGACCTGAAAGAAAACCTAAATCATTGCAAGTAAACCTTACAAGTGACTTAGGAACTGAAGAAGAGAGTAAATAGTTAAGAAAACAGGTCACTGATCTACAGAGATCTTTTTAAAGAACATTGCAAGGCTGTACCAGTCTTGAAGAGCCAGGAAACCAGCAGACATTTGTATCAGGCAGCGTGATCTAATGAGCTTACAGAAGAGAGGCTAAGGGATGACTTGATGACAATCTCTTAAGTACTCACAAGAGGAAGAGAAATGTGGAAATGAGGCAGATGTATACAGAAATCTTATGGCTGAAACTTAAAGCTGAACATTTTTTACTTTCTGTGGGGAGGGGAAACAGGAGCAGTAGCTAACTTCAGAATAATGCTCCAAGGCTTCTGTAATAGCTCCTGTAGTCTCTGAGTGGCTGGGGGCAGGTGTTTAAAAAAATAAGCTGTAGTTCTAAGGGGAATGAACTGGAGGCTGTCCGATGGCCTTTGCCGTGTGAGGTAGCAGATTATGTGGTCTTCCTGAGTCCTATAGTTTGTGAAGCAGTGGTTTGGATTTCTTCAGCCACAGTAACGTAAAAGGCAACCCCATCTTCACATCTTGCCAAGCACTGAGCAGAATTAGTGAGGGTAAAACCATCTGAGAGGGAATAGTGTTTTAAGACTCTCTCAACTCCAAATAGCATGAGCTGTTTGGGCCAGCTTGAGCTCCCTCTTTTCTTGTCCTTTGCCTGTACTGTATCATTACAGGACGACAACATCAGAATTACCTGCTAGCATTTATCCCTTTAAATCAGAAAAAAACCAAGTAACATAAAAAGAGCCCATCAGTGACCGCAAATAAAAGGCTGCTCTATATGCTGCTGCAATTTCCCGGAGCAGCACTCAGGGTCTGTTCCTTGGACCAGGGGTGTGAGGGACTCAGCACCTGGCTGGACTGGACCCAGTGGCTGTGTATTTCTTGAGTCCTATCAGATATGATCTGTCCATACACAAGCTATGTTCTACTTATAAAGTAAATTACATTACATGGGCTATAATGTACATTTTCAAAGGGGACCCACCTTAAAAACATTTTGTTTAATAGAATAACTTAATTAGAAGAGAGCTTCTGGGTGATGTGGTTGAGGCTGTGATAATTTTTCCTTCTCAAATCATTTTTTCTGTTTATTATACTTAATTATAGTGTAATTATGTATCCATCCTCTAGGCAAATTATGCAATCAGAAAATGTGAGTGGTTCATTTGCCACTGCTGTTGGGACCAGTGTTTACATCCCTAGTATAAAATATGAGCATCATTTCTATTATTTATGGTATATATGTATATACATATATATAAAAGATGTTTCACACAGAACGAAGAATCCGTGTAAATATTTTATTGGCAGTCATTTTTGTATCATCCACCTAATTAATTTGTGGCCTGTTAATAATGAAACCATCCAAAGCTCAGATAGGTAAAATCTTTACACCCTCCCATGAATTTTCTCAAACACAAAACATACATAGCTGAGAAATGTGGAATTTCCACAATTTAGCTTTAATTTTGGTGGGAGGTTTATTATTACTTTTAAGAGCTTTTTTTGCATTTCATTTTCTAATATTCTGGCCAGAATTTCTTAGCACAACAAGAGAGAAAGGAACCCCATGATATTTGGTTATGGGGTGTAGATTTGTGTTCAAGTCATGGGTTCAGACTGATCTTTTTCCTCCCATGTGCTTCACGAACTTTCTAGCCATGGCAGCACTGATTTTTAAAGGCTAGGCTATTCTCGCTCTTGTTTTTCTTGATGGCAGTTGACAGGTCGTGTTCGAACATAGTGAAAGATGAAGCCAAATGTCCAAATCTTGAAAACCCTTTTGAGATTGATGTTTTCTCCTTCTTTGGCCAGCTCTCAGCATGAATACAAACCGGATTCCCACTTGGCAATTTCAGCTTCTCTTCATGTGCTTATTTTGCAGAGATGAGGCCACTCACACCAAGGGAGCAGGCAGGGAAGAAAATGCATCTGTTGGCAAAGCTCAGCCCAGCTCTGTTGGCGCCAAGCGCCTGTGTTTATTACAGCTGGCAAAGAGGTGAGCCACCCGTGCAAAATGGCAAGCCTACCCAACTGCCACCTGGCCAGTCCCGCAGCTGATGGAAATCTGGGTAACTATTTGATCTACCCCATTTTCCCCCCACTGGGGGAGCTGGCCCTACCTTTCACAGTGTCGCTCATCTGCATAGTGCTCTCCACGAGTGTCTTGCAAACACGCCTTTGCAGGAAATAAAAGGCCTCATCGTGGTCTAGCTTCCACCTCGTTCCCTGCAGGCGGGCTGGTATTTTTATGAAGAGCCAACTTTTCTCAGCCACATAGGCAAAATTGAATTTTTCCACACTGCAGTTGAAGGGCCAGGACTTGCCTGGGGAGCGGTGGGGAGGTTGGGGAAGAGCTGGGGTGGCACAGCTGGGTGGGGAGAGTCAGGAATGTGGGACCTGGGGAAGGGGGGCAATGGAAGACCCAGGAGTGGTGGTTCCCCAGATGGAGTTAGCAACCCAGGTGTCGTGGTTTCAGCCCAGCCGGTAACAAAGGACCATGCAGCCGCTCACTCACTCCTCCCCGCCCCCCTCCAGTGGGATGGGGAGGAGAATCAGAAAGGAGAAAAGAAAAAAAAACCACAGAACCTCGAGGGTTGAGATAGGGACAATTTACTGGGACAACACAAAAAGAGTAGTTACAACAACAACAACGGTACTAATAAAAGAATATACAAAACAAGTGATGCACAGTGCAACTGCTCACCACCCGGAACGCGACGCTCCGCCACTTCCCCCACCAAAAGCTGAGTGAGAGAGGACCCCCCCAGCCTGCTCCCCATTTATATACTGAGCATGATGTCACATGGTACGGAATAGCTCCTTGGCTAGTTCAGGCCAGCTGTCCCAGCTGTGCCCCCTCCCAGGTTCCTGTGAAAATTAACTCTATCCCAGCTGAACCAAGGACACCAGGGAAGGAGAAATAAGATGGTTCCTGATCATTCTCACCAGCTCTGCAGCTCCCCCATGCAGACAGTGGCCTCAAACAGCCTTTCCCTCTCCCTACCCTCAAAATGCAACCACTGCCCCATTCTTCCCTATCCCTGAGAAGAGAGCTGTCAGTTGTGGTCTCTGAGGGAAAGGCACTAGAATCAAAGCCCAGATGCAGGCAGATACTTCGTGGTATCCTAAGATCCAATAAAAGTCCAGGGAGATTTTTCAAAGGAGCCACCAAGTACTCCCAAGTAGGTGCTATTGCTCCATCCTGACCTGCAGACCCACTGGGGAGGCTGCATGTTCGTTCACACACTCAAATAGGCCAAAACGGTGGAAACAGCCAAGCCGCTGGTTCGCAGTGTTGGCTGTAAAGTCCTTGTACACAGCAGATAGGACAAGACGTACCAACAGCCTCAAGTCTGCAAGCATGCAGTAGCTCCATGGAGTGCTGAAGGACCACAAGACCAGGCACTGACTCAGTCCACGGCAAGTAGGCATCTCCCCAGAGCGGGATGAGATGGGAGTAGTAGGTATGTAAGATGTTTTTGTTTTTTCCTGATGTTATCCCCATTTTCCCATGTCCCAGCTTCAGACAGCTGTCTGCCATCCGCTTTGGCCAGACACTGAGACGCTAGCAATTGGCTGGCATTGCTGTCATGAGCAAAGGTACAGTCCTATGAATTGTCTGAGCCTCGTCTGCCTTTTCCCGCAGTGATTTTGTGTGCTGTGAAATAGGTTGGGACTCAGCAAATGGTGCTCTGGCTGATCGGCCTGCTGCCAGAGGAGGATTTGTCCATTATAGTCTCACTTGCTTTATGGGTGTGGCCTGAAAGGGAGGGTTTGAGCCAATATTTGTTGGGGTTTTTCCACACTTTGTTATGAAACCATTGGTTTTCCCATGCCTTGAATTTTGGAGTATATGCCTTAAAAAGCAGTATTACAAGTGCCTAGCTCCAA
Organism: Aquila chrysaetos chrysaetos; assembly: GCF_900496995.4. NCBI lineage: Eukaryota > Metazoa > Chordata > Aves > Accipitriformes > Accipitridae > Aquila > Aquila chrysaetos. The sequence goes on from NC_044011.1 coordinate 33,443,948, forward strand.
GGTAACACTTGCTACCTGTTGGTTTGTAAATGCTATAGAATGAATGCTATATTTAACTGTATTTGAGCAATAAGGAAGCTGTGATGCAATTTACCTGAGGTCAGGCAGTAGTCTGAAGGAAGGGCTTGGAGCAGGAGTCAGACTGCTGAGTGCCCGAGCAGTGCGCCAGGTGCAAGCAGGGCTCCTCCAAACCTTCTGTCCTTTCCTGGTTTTGTTTCCCCTTGTGTTCCTAAGGAAAAATGAAAGAGGGGAAAATTATATGTGGATTATAAACTCCAGCATCTGTGCTAGGGGAATCTGCAGCCAAGTGAAAGGTGGCTGAATTTGGTCCAGTATTGGCGCTGATTCTTAAAGAACTTCTTATCACAGACTGAACTGCTTCAGAAATCGGCCCAAGAGCTGATATCCCAGAGCTTTGAGTGAGAACAAGGGCCACCGTTCCTAATCTGAGATTTAATCAGTTGAATTTCAGTTATCAAAAAGCCGTAAGGGAAGCCTGACATTTTTATATCCTGCACTACTCCAGTGAAAGCTGCATCTGAGAGAAGATAGAAAATATATGTGGGTATGAGATCTATGTGATACCCTTTTTAAAGCCTTTGGATGATCACATGATGCACAAACCAAAGCCATGAGTGTCTTGGTTATTTTATGTATGGATCGATGCCATTATCTGTGAAATTAAGTCTGTGTATCCTGCCTGTTGGTGGGTTTGCACAATGGCCATGAAGGGGGCCAATCTAGCAAGGCTTATAAGAGAAATTTTTGTTCCTGTACGTGCTCTCAATAGCTGTCAATGCAGTGCTGAGGAGCTCTGCTCATGTACTAGGACTGTTGTGCAAAATAACTGCGCAGTCATGAAGCAGAGAAAATATTCTCATCCCCGCCCTCAGGATGGGTATGTCTGTGCTGCAAACAAACAAACTCAAGATTGAGAGGGCTTCCAGCCAGCCAGCAGCAGAGGCCCCCCGGAAGCCTCAGCCCCAGAAATCTGGCCCAGTGCTGCTTCAGCACACGCTGAGCTTCGCACTCCCAGAGGAGCATTGCGTTGATATCTGAACTGTCCTAAGTTAAAGCCAGCAGAAGTAGCTTTCCATTCACACCTTCAGTTTTCATGTCGACATGCCATAACGACGTGAGGCAGCAGATGGAAGCAGACCAGGAAGAATATTTGGACATATTAGGCAATGGGGATCGGTCCTTTTAGGTCACACACCCCCACTGTTACTCCAGCTGAGAGATCAGGAGTCAGTGTGTGCAGCTACAAAGGACCAAACCGAAAGTTTCTCATAAGTGAGAAGCACAATGGGCTTTGCCCAGGCTTACTGAACATTTTATTTAAACCACCACCTCCTGTCCCAGGCTGCAAAACCTAAACCCTGCTATTATAAATTACAGCTCCAATTCTGGTGGGGTTCACAGTCTTTCTGCTCCCTTTCAGAGGCAGAGCTGACACCTTTCACCTCTGGGGAAGGGCTGAACAACAGGCATCCTGCTGAAATCCCATGTTACCAGCCAGAAGTAAAACATGCCTTTCAGTCAGCTATGGGATGTGTTTCCCAAATGCTCTGGTATCTCCAGTCCCCTCTACTTTGTCTGTAAAACTACTACTTTTCATAATAGAAGGGAGAGAGACTCCGACCATCTGGTAGGCAACGCCATGTATAATTTAGGTTGCTTCACTCGCTCTCCCATCAACAACAGGAACACAGCTTCCTTCTTGTTTCCCTTGATCTCTTAGCCCTTTGCTAGAAATGTAAGGTCAAAAGCAGCTGGCGGGGAGTAAACTGCATCCCGAACTGGGTTGCAGAGTTTTGAGGGATGCCTCTGCTTGTGGGTGAGACTCCTTCACAACCAGGTCATTTCCCGATTCTGCGTGAGCGAAGGGATAAAGAACTCACTAAATCCCAGTCAGGAGAGGACAGTTGGTATCATCACATATGCAAATGCCCCTTTCCCCTCCCAGGGGAACTTAGTTCCTCGCCAACAAAACCTGGGGACTGGGATCACATCATCTGGGCATCGTGCTCTGGGGAATCACCACCAAGGTCAATGTCACTGCAGTCAGCTAAGCAGCCCCCTGCATGCATCCAACAGGATGAGTGGATGAGTCCACTCATGTTCAGCATGGAGGGAGGTCCTGGGGCTGGCACAGGAGCTACACCTTCCCCAGGGGACCCCTCATGTCAGGGACCAAGCCACCTTTTCATCCCCATTGGTGGTTCTCTTAGAAACCTGCACCAGGGAAACTACCATCTGCTACTATTTCTCTATGTCAAGAGGAATATCGTGGCCCTATCCAGACCTACGGTCCTGTTTATCCACTCCTGGTAAGCATAGCCAGGTGGTTAAGGCCCTGATGCTGAAGTTTATGGCTTAAATCAATGGGATTATTCATGAGTTCAGAGATAACCATGTGCTTGTACACTTGGCTGGAATGGCGTCTAAAGCTGACAGCTGGGAGTCAAAAGCTCTGAGTCACCAGGTCCCACCTCGCCTTCCTGTGTGAGCAGTCTACCTGTGTCTGTTTCCTTGCCTGCCGCATAAGGAGGATGACAATTGCTTTTATCTGATGGCTACTTTCAAATGGCCCTAAAAGCCTCTTTTGGTCTGATGAAAATTCAGTAGAAGCTGGACTAGTGTGGAAAAGACAGGAGGACATTTAGTTAATGAAAGCACTGGAGCTCAGGAAGGCAATTACATCCTTTCTTCCTCCCCACATTCCCACATAGGTTACTTGGTGATCGCTGCAATATCTTCTATGGGCAGAGAGGAGTGGCAGACCATGACAAGGCTGAAACAAGGCCCTCTGAGCTGGTGGAAGGCTCATGTGGGGTGGTGGTTTGGGTGCCCAGCACAGCAGATAGTTATGCTAGCAGGTTCCCAGCAGTAGTTACACCTTAAAAGAGGCCCTGTTCAATTAAAAACCATGACCTTGATTCTGCAAACCTCTTCTTCACATATGAACTTTGTAAAACAAAAACATGTACAAAAACTAGAGAGAAAGAGACAAAACATGGGCCGGTCGTGTATATTTTATGCCCCAATATACAGTAAGTCCCTAGGGAAGTGACTGAGAGGGCTTTCCACATTTGGCATGGACACCTATGAATGAAAGATGATTTTAAATATAGACTCCAACTACTCTCCTACTGTTCCTTTCCAGTGTCAGTCAGTACTGCTCTGGGATTTCTCTCCCCATGGACCTGGGCAGAGCAGGCAGGGCAGCATTAGCTCGCAGCATGCAGTCAGTGCTGAGTGTTAGCAGAGACAACAGTGCAAGCTGCCCAGGACACAAAAGGCTGAATGGATCAATGGCTGATGACCGGTGCCTTTGCTTGGTCGAATTGTCCCTTTGGCACCGTTCCTGGGAGGAGAAATTGCTCTTGCAACCCTGCTTCAGTGCACCCACATATTGGGGGGGAAGCTGGCTTTGACATGCCTTTAAGATAGGCTAGTCTACACCTCCCTGTTGGTTAACAAGTCAAATAGGATCATCTGCTTGGATAGTGTGAGAAACCCTGTGCAGTGCAGTGTACAGCTGCTGTATCCATGTGAATATGCAGGCTGAAACCCTGCAGAGGAACTGTGGGTGTCCTCCCAGCTGTCCTGTGCTTTTGCAGGCATTTGTAAATACAATTGCTCTCACTTTCCATTGATAGAAATCAAAAAGCAATTAAGAATCAAGCTCTTCATATTGATAGGTATCCTGAATTTGAAACATTTTTCATTCTTTGGCTGGTATCACTGTCTAGATTAGATTATTTTTTTAAAGGGAAGGTTAAAATAAACAGTATTTATGGTTTAATTATTTGAATGACTAAGAAGCTCCAGCTTTATTTTAACTTCACAGAGGACTGGGAGATGTTTTTAATGATATGTTTTACTCACATAGCATCTTTCATCCAAGAATCTCAAACTGCTTTTCAAATAATTAATTAATCCTTGTACCTCTCCATGAGACAGTTATTATCTCTGATATTACTGATGGGTAAACAAAGGCACAAAGACGTCAAGGCACACACTGTTTTCCAAATATTAATTAACTAATTCTCGCACCACTCCGTGAGACTGTTACTATCTCTGCTATTACCAATGGGTAAACTAAGGCACAAATATGCAAGCAACTCACTCGAGGCCATGCAGGTGAGTCAGTAGCAGAGCTGAGAATAGCGTATGACCAGTCTAAGTCTTAGCTAATTGTTTCTAGCAAGTACTACACCATATTCCTGACAACAGGCAATGCAAGCCCCTGCGTGAAGCACAGCTGAAACCAGCTGGGTTTACGAAAATATTTCCTCCAGTCTATCTTCATCCATTGGACATCACATTTGCCCACATTAGTTTGCAGTTTCTTTTGAACTCGTCATGACTGGCAGAAGCCAATGTAACTACGATGAGAAATAGTTGGTTTAAAGTATCTGGGGAGTTTTGAGATACTCCAGTGAAGGTGGCTGTCCAGCAGCATGCAATTTTTCAAGAGTTTATCCCTGTACCCATCCTGTGTGGCATTCTCAGGCCAGGAGAGCCCCAGACTCAGCCAGGCGCAGGGTGCCACATGCAGCAAGTGATGCCATCGCTCCTCTCTCCTCCATCCAAGCCTGCAGCCCTGGAGCAAGCACGTGCCCCAGGGCAGCAGTGTGAGAGTGGGGCTGGCTCCAAGCATACTAACACAAGCTGCTATAAGTGTGTGTGTACTCCCCTCATTTATCCACCTTCCTCCTTTGGGGCATGACAGGGTGTTATTTTTAAGGGTCCGTGCAAGAGGTCTCTGGAGGAATGTGGAGGCCCTGCAGACCAGGGCCCCTCACCAGCCAAAACCACCTTGCCTCCTTGTACAGTCCATCAGCTCAGACTTGAGCGTGCATTTATCCTGTGGAGCAAGGGGGTTTTGTCCTCCCCATGAGGAAGAGAAAAAGCGAGGAAGCTGAGGGCACTCTCTGCCCTCAGGAACGGTCTCCCCTTTTCCGTCCAGCTGTAGCGATTCTTCATGCAGGCACCTGAGCCCTCACCATGCACACATCCCAGCTGAGCTATTTCAAACATGGGCTTGGCCTCATCAAATGCAGTCTCATTTCCACATGAAAGGGACGGAGGACTATGAAGCCAGCTCATCTGTATTGATAAGAATTTGGCATTACTTTCCCCCAGTTATCTAAGCTTTCTGTGTACATTAATCACAATGCAAAAAACGGGGGGGGGGGGGGGGGGGGGGATGCATCTTCTCAGCTGTCTTCCCTGAGCTCAGGCAATAATCTGGCCGTGGTTTTTTGTGGGTTGTTTTTTTTTAGTTGGTTGTTGGGGGTTTTTTTTTCTGAACTTCCTTTTTCCAGTTCCACTCTGCTGGAGTCTGATTGCTCCCTCTCCTCTGCAATTTGGATGCCTCACTCTTCTTGCTACAGCTCTGATGCAAGCGCTCTGCTGCCGTGTTTGCCAAACCTGGCATGAGTACCCACTGCTAGTCTAGACACCAGTCTAACTGTAGCGCTAATGCTAGGGTTTAACAGACTGATCTCGGCATTTGTCATAGCTCTGCCCACGGTCATTGCTTTGATCTTTATCCTTGAAAACCACAGTCATTGACAAAGGTAAAATGAATTTCTGTCTTTGAAAGACTTTGATGGCATTCCCTTGTTTTGTTTTGTGTTTCTTTTTTTTTCTCCTCTCCTTTGCTCTTCCAGCTGAACTTCATCATAAAGCTTCTGATTACAGCTACAGCTCCAGGACCAGATAAAGTTCATGCTTTCTTGCTTTCTGCCATACGTCCATTTAAAAATCTAGGGGGAAATCCTAGGACACTTCTTCTGAGACAAACTGCCAGTGAGTGTAATGTAAACTTTAATGGGAATTGGAGACAGAGGGCCCTCAGGATTTTGTCTTGTACCTTCTTAAAAAAACACAAAACAAAACAAAATCGTCTTGAATAGGGCTAAGTGCCAAAAGCAGGAGAGAATGAGAACTATTTGGTATTAGATTTCTAGTTTGAAATCTGCTCTCTGCCAAGTACTATTATTTGCCTTCATGTCGTACCTAGAGGTTGAGCTGAGACAAGAGCCTTCTATTAGATATTGTATAGACACGTTGTGAGAGATTGCCTCTGCCTGGAGGTGTTTATAATTTAAATAAACATGATGAGCAAATCAAGTGTTACTAGCTCCATCTTCTAGATGGGGAAGTGAAGGCAATGAGCGTACGCACCTTGTCCAAGGTCACACAGGGGACCTGAATTCATTGTAGGGCTCCAGGTTGCCTTCATGGTGGTGATAATATCACCTTTGCTGGTGAGCTCTTAGTTCCAAAAGTGATAGCTGGGCCATCAGCGCACAGCTAGATAGCGGTGCCTCTTGTTTGCAATGATTTATGACACTTTTCCCTACTTTGAGTTGCAGGGTTTGGCTCACTGAGGGGGAGTGCTACAGATCTCTTCGCAGCTCAGCCTCCACTAGAGAAAGTCAGCAGCTTTTGAGCCAGATGGTTTTTTTCATAAGGTTATAAAAGCCAATTGTGAGATGTTTTATCCCTTTGAATTTACTGTAGGAAGCAATCTACATGAGAGACTTTGACCAAGGTACTTCCACCAATCTTGAGGAATTTCAATGACAACAGAAGGTGGGGGTCCTTCCACTGGGCCCAGAATAAGAGCAGGAATTTAAAGAGCTTAAGTTTAATATTTCACACAGTGTAAAAGTAAATAAACTCAAGAGGGGAGACTTTGATTATGGGATATAGACAGTGTGTCATTTGCACATCTGTAAAAATCTTCCAAGGAGTGGGGGCGAAATCCAGGTTCATTGAAGTCAATGCAATTTTTGCCACGGATAGCCGCGGGACCAAGCTCTCTCCCTAAACACTTGCACGGGACTCAGCAGCTGCTGGAGTGGAGGGCAGTACACTAGTGAATTACACCAGCTCAGGGAGGAGAAGTCCAGAGGACCTATTGATGGTAGCAACTGTGAAAGTACCAACAGTGATGTCCTGTCCCACAGCCCATCCAGAACGGCTTTCAGGGTATCCAGCTCCTAGCTAGGAGAGACCATTTGTCAAAATGCAGTTTGTTAAACAAACAAACAAACAAATCTGCCTTCAAAGTGACTGGCTCAAAACTAGAGCTTGCTGAAAATTTTCCCGTTGTCATATATAAATACCACATAAACACATATACACACACACATAGATGGCAACTGGAAAACTTTGTATACAGGTAGTATGTACATTTTAGGTAGAAAGATGTATAAATTTGATTTGGATATACTCACATATGTATATATCCAACACCCATAAAATTGTATCTTCCTGGTTTTTCCAAACACTTCTCCAGTTGATTCACAGATGCCAAATGTTGACACAATATGTTAAATAGAAATGTTGACAGTTTCCCATGGCGCGTTTTCTGTAGTCTCAGAGAAGCTCTACTCAACATTTCTTTTGAGAGTTGAAGGAATTTGATTAACATTTTGCTGTTGCCCATTCCTGACTACTCTGAGTTGAGCCGGGACTGGAGGAGCACTTGATGAGTAAGGCTCTTTTGTTATTTACAGCCTCATCAAAACGATGAAGTAGCAGGAATCTCCTCAGAGAGCAATGTATCACAGCATTTGTCAAGATGATTTCCAAATCAAAGCTGACTTCCAAGGAGCAGCAAGGGTGTAATCTTGGAGCCAATCAAGCCAATGGCAAAAATCCCAATTTCTGCACAATATTCTTAATGGAGCCTCTGAAATTTTGGGGCTTCATAGATTATGGCTAAAAGGTCCTGTCCAAATTCAGCATCTGTGTGTCTTACAGAGGCATGACCCTAAAAAGAAGTGATGAAAAATATCTATTTTAAAAACAAATATCCCTGTTTATAATGAGGCCGAAGGGAAAATGAAGAATTCAGTACTTAATACTGACACCTGCCACTTGCAAAATCTCTCCACCATTAGAAAAAAGTATCTGTGAGAGTTTGGAAAATTTTGGTCACACATTTTTTCCTCCTTTGCTGCCATTTCACTCACTGGTACATCTGTCCAATAACAGCACTGACATTGCTAAATGTCATTAAGTGAAGTTGGTGAAGTTTCGTCATGTACTAGTTCCAGGTGAGATGGCAACAGGAACAGCTATAATTCTTACCAAAACAAAACAAGACAAAAGAAGTATTTGCCAATGTTTTTGGATATAGTTGTTAAGTCCCAAGCACAGAGATTAGTCAGAGTACCCATAAATATCACCGTCACTGAACTCTGATTTCCAAGTTCTTTGCTCCAAATGCCCACCAGCTGTGAAAACCCAGCTAACCTCTGGCCTCTGGGCTATAAACTCTTCTGGGCTTTGCTCAGTTCTTGGCGCAACAACCAGCGGTCCCCGCCAGTGCAATCGGGAGAGCATTTCAGGAGGGGAAGCAAGTGGCACATCCCATATAGTGGATGAGCCGGTAGAAAAATGCCCCCATTATTGTAAACCATACGGCGCAGGTGACCCCCTCGAGCTTCATTCCCGTTGTTACAGCCTCCAGTCACATCAATAGGAAGGGGTCAGTCCCCAGCATGACAGAGCAGATGTGCAGGCTGACAAACTACCCAGGGCAAGTATCATAAATGCTTGAGTTAGTTTTTACTCTTCTCTGCATGCCTGTGTTGGAAACCAAGCTAGACAGATTCTTGGTCCCAATAAATATGGCAGTTCTGACACATGTAAGAAAATCCAGTTTCCCAGAGAAAACCTCAGACAAAATAGCCAACCCAAGATATTTATCACTTTACAATATGTTAATGCAAGCAAAACCAATGCACACTACAATAAATCCATTACTGAGTCTTACTAGAACAAACTGATAGTCCCACATGACTAATTTCAAGCTGGAAGGGTTTGAGTTTGGATTTTTTCTATTAATGCTTTTTTGTGACGGAGAAGGCATTTTTCAATTGAATGAAAAAAAAAGCCGCCAAAAATGTCCAGTTTCATTGAAAGATTTAGAGGTTTCAATAAGAAAAAACTGAGACCAGCAATTCAATTATTGCCTGAGTGAGAGATCTCTTCCCCCTCTCCCCATCACCTCAAAAAAGTACAAAAGTAAAATATTAACTGAAAGAACAAAATCCATCCAAGTCATCAACAGTTTTCATGGGGGAGAGCAGTAGTCCCTGGCTACTGCCACCATTTATCATCTCCTTATGCTTAAATCTGGTTTTGATCCAGCTCTAACCACCATCAGTGGCTGCTCTGCCCAGGACAGCAGCACCCCAAAGCCAGGCAGAGCTGGGCTCTGACTTGAGCTCAGACTCCAAGCAGACCATTGTAGCTCAATGCCATGTATTAATAACAGTAATAGCAATCTGCTCAGAGCCTATTGGAACCTATTTAACCCCCAAATTAGCTTGGCTGAGCTGGAAATGCCAACAACGATTCTCCTAGAGATATATATGAATGCACAGAGTAGCACTCGGTGCAGTCAGATGCGGGCTGGGCCAACACGGGAGAAAGTCCGCTGGATTTGCAAAAGAGCACAGAGCTCAGCATACTGGGACAGAGCGAAAGCACAGCTGAATGGCACCATTTAAGCCTCAAAGGAGAGCCCAAGTGCCAGCCAGCACAAGGAGATAAGGAGCACCCCTGGAGAAGGGTACAAAGGTAGCACTGATGAGCAGCGCTTGGCTTTCTTCCCACAAAGGTCACAGCTGGGTCCTCTATTAACTTTTTCTCAACACAGCATTATTGAGAATTATACCAAGCTACTCGACGGTAATGCCTCCCTCCCACAGACCTTTCACAAGAAAATATAAGTATTTGACATCCCTGGCGTAAGCAAAGACGGTCAAAGGCTCTGTTATCTTCTTTTATAAGCTGGAGAATTTGGCTATGAGTAGACAAAGGTCCCCATCCAGCAAAGCATGTGGGTAGTATCACTCATGTGAGTAAACTGATGCATGACCCTGCAAGATTTGTCAAAGCAGATCTCTGAAGGTGCGTCCTGGGCTTAGCTACAATAGCCTCCATCTGGAAATACAAGTAATCAGTAAAAATGTGTCTACTCTGAATTTAAACAAAAACTACCTATATTACTACAGGAGGAAATTCTTCATCATTACTGTTTCATTAGCAGTATCCTTTTGGAGCTGAAGTTCCTGCGCACACGTGCAGCAGCCAGATTCAGCAGACAACCAAATCTTAACTGTGGTGAAGTTGTTCCCATTCATTTCTCTGTTTATTTTCCATTTCCCATCCTATCAGCTCGAATTAAGGTGGGAGGAGGTAAAGCAACTAGAATGGGCAGTTTTTAAGGCTACACTGAGTAGAAGGTAAGAAAATATCATAAATTTCATTTCATGCCTTCTTGCCAATTGTTAGAAATGTGCAGTCCATATGAATTCATATAACAAGGAGGGAATGTTGGGAAAACCAATAAAGATTTTGTGGTCTTAACTATAATGAATGTAGTTTGATATAGAGTCTGTTTTTCACTGCATGGCAAAATGAATCATAAAATACTGGACCTTGAAACTCCTGCATTTTTTAACAATAGCCTGGGGACAGTTTACAGTGTAATGAATTGTAATTAACCCACCTTCAAAATCTTTTATGAGTATTTTGCCAATTAGCTTCGCATGCTTGCTAATGACTCATGGCCAGCGCATGTCTTTACAGAGCAGGCTTTTACAGCACACACTAGCCTGTTAAGTCAGCAGAAGTATGCAGGACGGTGAGGTAGACACAGGTAAGACCCAGCCAGTACTAGCAACCTACATATTTCAACATTCAAAGAACCCTTGCTGTTCTCTCAGACCCAAAATAACTGTAATAATGTATAGCAATGTCAAAAGGCTTTGGTTTTCGAAAGATTGCAAGGAATGCAAAGGGCTCAAGTCCTGACATCTGTTGTTACTTAGTACTAACATATATAATGCTGCTAATTGCTGAGCCATCTTTGTTTTCCTTACTTAGCACTAGGGTTAGAATTATTTTATTTTTGTGGTTCATGGCTTCCTGCCACTTGCAACACAAAGTCCACTCTAAAGAAAATAAAACAACTACCAGGCTGCCTACTAACAGTGTGTGGAGGGCTGGGTTGTTTCTTCCCTGTCTTCTGGTTTTGGTTGTATTTTGGGTTTGGGGCGGGGGGGGGGGGGGGGGGGGGGGGGGGGGGGGGTGGGGAGGTTGTTGGTTTTTTTTTTTTTTTAGTTAAAGAGGATTAAGAAGAGACATGCCCCAAACAGATGCAGCAGAGCTGGGACCTGACCAGTGTCACACCAAAAGGCCACATGGGCCAGTATCCCATCTCCCAACATAGGCAGGAGGAGATTCAGGACAAGGAAATGCAAGGAAGAAGTTCAGCATGATCCCTCCCCTGCTGTACCCTCCTCGCTTCAGGCAATCTGTGGTTTATGGACTTCCCAAAGCAGAGGCTGCCTCCAGACCAGTGTGTTTTAACAGCCACCCATGGATCTATACTCCTCAAATGTTTTTGATCCCTTTCTCAAGCCATTTATAACTTTTGGCCTCAGCAACATCCTGTGGCAATGAGTTCCACAATTTAATTACGCTTTGTATGAAAAAGTACTTCCTTGCGTTGGTTTAAACCTTCTTGTGTGACAGAGTCATCGTGTCCCCTCTAATTCTTGCAAGAAGCAGTGAACGATCAGTTTCTATTTGCCGCCTTCTATGTCAATCATGATCTGACAGACCTTTACTGTACCTCCTGCTGCTGTCATCCCTTTCCACCCTGAAGACTCCTCATCTGCTTATTTTTCCATCTTTATGGAAACTGTTGCCCATCTCTCCTCATCCTGAATGCTTTCCTTTCTGTGCTTTTTAGTTCAGCTCAATCCTTCTGGAGTTAGATGGCCAGAAAACACACTGCCATGGAGATGTAGTTTCATCAAGGAGTGCTATAATGCTGTCTTCTGATTTGTTCCTGTCTCTTTGCCAATTCATTCTTACCATGATAGTTGCCTCTTCTGATGGACTTTAAGTGATATTTGCAGAGGCCTCCGAGCTCTCTTTGCTAAATGTTACATTTAGGGCTCACCTACATTGCAGTGTAGTTAGGGTGAGTTTTCTGCATGTGCTCTGCTTTTGTTGACACTGCACTACATCAGTCATTTTATTGCCCAGCCACTCAGGATCATGAACTCTTTCGGCAGCGCTTTGTGGCCAGATTTAGTTTTACAACGCTGAGTAATTTGAATCATCTGCAAAATTTCTCATCTCACTATTCATCCTTTTTACCGGACTATTTATGAATATGTCTGAACACTATCAAATTAGTATTTCAACGACCTCAGTTCTAAGTAATGCACAAAAACCCCTCTCTTGCACAAAGACATGTGGCAGACACCCTAGCCAAAGCCCTGATGGGATTCACCAGTAACCTCCCACAATAGTGAACAGAGCTTTATACCCATCTTCCAAAAAGGCAGCTTTTAACTTCTTATAGTTTCAGGAAAGAACTTTCTTTTCTCATCTCTTATCATGAAGCCTTGTTGCAGACAGTTTTTAGGCATTTGTGTTTATTGGCATGACTCTCCTAACTCCTCTGAGCATGTTATCAATATTGACTGAGTAAGCTGGAGAAATCAGTGATAAGAAGACCCATCTGGTGTGTCAAGTATTTCATTCCATGGCCAGGGATATGTAATTTGTCAGCCTATTATTTTTAATAACCATCAGATCATCTGTCCCTGATGATTATGGTTTCTTCATGAACCATGCAGACCATCAAACAGAGGGACCTCAAGTTGGTAAGACAACAATGCCTTTTTTTTGCCAAATAGAGAATCACTTATGTTTATAGGTGAGCTGCACACCTTTTGCACTGAATTCCTGTAGTTTACCAGCCAAAAAACCACAGAATCTGTCCTTAATGCCCTATTGCAAGAGACCACAGCACCCTGAATGGTGGGCTTGGTTTGCTGTGCTTGAACAATACCCATTGCTGCTCTTAGCTGTCCTCCTCTTGGGGAATTCTCAGCTACACCCAGAAGTAAGTTCATCTGAAATCACCCTGCTTGCACATGCCAGCTGAAGAGATTTTTCTCTTTACTGTACCCTGGTATAGATGCAGTTCTCCTGGAGGATTAACACTCACGGCAGTGTGAAACCCCACGGGGCAGTTAGCATTGGCGAGCCATTTCCTTGTTTCACAAAATATTGCCACTTCTCTGTTGTCCCGTATCGTTCCCACTCTCCTGTCAGTCAGCTGGCCGAGTGGTTTAGCAGGAAGGGCCAAACTTGTGATAAACTTAACCCGAGACTTAATTTGTGCCTCATCCTAGAAAGCTTGCATTTGTGAGGCATCCCTGAGGACTGTGACTCAGGTCTCCCTGGCTCTGTTGTGGTGCAGGACCTGCCACATGAAGTTATCATGAGTTTCTGAGCGTTACGCCTCTGGGCGTTATTCCGTGCACCACTTTGCACCTGGAAAACCTGTTTGCTGGACATACAGGTAATCCACTGCAGAAAATTGTATCACAAACATGAGAGCCTGGTGCTTACAGAGAGCATAACTGGAAGGGGAGCCAACCCTTACTGCATGAATTGTGAATCTTCAGAGTTGAGCAGCATGTTTGGACCACAACTTTTTCCAAAGAAAAACTGCAGCGTCTACATATTTCAGAACTGCACTGATCATGCTATACTGACCTTAATTGCAATTGCAAATTTTCAGTCTGTTTTTTTCTCTTCTTAATTCAGTGGGAGCTTTGCCTGTACTGTGCAGGACTGGACCATCTGTGTATGTCCAGGTTACGGAAAAATATTATTTCTGTACCGAATGAGCTCAATATGTCCCCAAGCTAGAGGGACTGTATTTACAGTTCTGGCTACTTCTACACATAGCGTGGACTTTTCTTCACTGGGGGCCTAATCCTGAATCAGTTTAGTCAGCGGGAATGGTGGCCTTAAATTCAATCAGAGCAGGATAAGACCATGTGTTATTTTAGCTAATCTAACATGCCACAAAAAATGTGTGGAATCATTTATTTTTTTTTAAAAAAGAGAAAAATAAAACATATGGTTAGATAATCAGTGGGAATCACTAGGCACCTACACTGGAGAGTTGCAAGCATGGAAATATTCATATACATATTTGAAGTTACACCACAGATTTCTTTTGGGTGGGTTTTTTTGCCCTGTTACGCTATGTCTGGGCAAATAATTTGGATGATCACTCAGGTAATGTAATCCAAAATCATGTCACCTGTGTTGCAAACAGAAGTGAAGGAGAGAACATTTCATTCCTAACATGAAGCAAAGTTCACAGCTGTGGCATTTCATTCCAAGCAACGCCATTGCCCGTAACACAGCAAAGCATGTGTGTTGGGGGGGGGGGGGGGGGGGTGCACTGAAATTATTGCTCTTCTGCCAAAGAGCTAAGGCAGGACTATTTTTTTTTTCCTTTTCATTGACTCTAAAGCATAAAAGCGAGCACTATTCCTATACTGCAATAGGAATTGCACAACCCATTCACTCTATGCAACACCAACATACTGCCATGCTTTGAGCCATTATTTTTGTGCATAGTTGCAAAGAAAGGGAGGTCTAAGTGCCAGCTGGATGGGAGGTGATGGAAGTGCAAAGGACTTTCAGATTGGCCAGCTAAATTTTCCCAGCAGATCCGTTCTGCTGCTATGTATGTCTTTCATCAGCTGCAGGACAGTGATCTGAGGACTGAAGCCAATCCAGGTGTACTGAAGATGGGCTAATGCTTACAACCTATCGAAACTCTCAGGACAGATGAAATCCCACTCACTGATTAACATCCCCTTTCTTTATCTTCCTTAGCACTTAGCCTCTAAAACTTGGTGGAAATTAGAAAGGCTAGAAGTGGCCACTGCATCCTTGAGTAAAATGCTCTCCATTTTACAGCGGGCCAATTCATGCATTTGTCTGTAAATTCCACAGTGGCTCTTTGTTTAAATGCTTGCTCCTTACTTAGGATTATTCACTAAAGTAAGTCTTTTATTCTTGACATCACCCACAGTTTAAAAAAAAAACCAACACTTTCTCCATGTTGACAAGCTGTATATGAAGCAGGTCCTCAACCAGGGGCAGCAGAGTGGCTCCCCTTGGGTCAGCAACACTCAAACAAGGACAGTTTTTTGGGGGCATTGTGCTGTCAGTTAGCTGCTGGTCGTCCTTGCATGATGCATCCATCTGCTCCTTGGTAAGAGAAAGCTGCGGGGTGGTTTTGAGGCTGAGCAGTTGCACGGGGACCTCCCTACACACAGGGGCACATTTCTACCCTTTTCCTCTCTCCTCAGTGCGACCTTCGGTTCCCACCCTCTCCCCACATCACACACGGGCAGGCTGAAATCAGGCCCAGCAGGAATGCATTTTGGGGAGTACACAGCTTGTGTTTACACACAAGGCAGAGCATTACAGCACCAGGCACTTTGATGTCATCCATGCCTTAGCCTCTCCAAAGAATAACCTTTCTGAGCAGCCCTCTGTGCTGACCTGGACATTTGAAGGGGATGTAGACAAATACACGTACCAATTTCTCTCCTCTGATTTCCCCAAAAGCATTTCACTTCTTTGTGGTTACCTGCATTATTTTGGTCTAAGCATTCATTTCTTAGGCTGCAACATAATTTTTATATAATCATTACTTTTTTTCCTGATAAACAGTTTTTCTGATGTCCTTTTCCAAACCAAGAGACATCTGCTAAGAGCCCACAGGCATGATTCCTGTTGGGCCTTGCAGCGTCAGCAAGAAACGATTCACAGCAGTGGAGTGTTTGTGCTTGCTACCACCAGCAGTTAGGAACCTTTCTCTAATTCCAGCCTAAGTCCATCCATGGCACTTTATATTACCATTCTTGTACCACTGCACCCCTCTGCCTAAAGAGTTTTTCTTCACCTTTCTTAATATTTAGCTATGACATATTTATAGGCAGAAATATCAGCCATTGCTTTTCTCAACTCTTCCCTCCCAGTCTCCTCTCCCAAGACAGGCCTTCCTCTCCTTGTCCATCTCATCAACATTTTGGATGGCTCTTGCTTCAGCTTATCTTTCCCGTTTCTTGGTGAGCAAAAAAGTGCACCGTGTTCAAGCCAAACTCTCACCTGTGCCTGCTGCGCTGTCACTGCCTCATCTCTCCCCTTAGACTGCATTTCCCTTTTCATGGCTACAACATAGCTGTGTCTCAAAGTCACTCTGTGATTGAAGTACACCAAGCTCTTCTTCCTCCCCGAGCAACTCTGAGTGCACGGCTTATTACAGAATGTTTTCTTAGTAACATTACCCAACTTCACAGTGATTTGCATTAGCTGCGGGTCTGGGCTCTCTTCTCAAGAAGAGCCAGGACTTTGCCAGTTGACACCAACTGAAGAACCAGCTCTCAGTATTCAATAGCGGGGGGGGGGAGAAAAAAGCAGCAAAATAAAGAGGGACTGAGCTACACCATAATCTGATAAGTTGTTACAGCACTACCAACCAATCCAGGGACTTCTCCTGCCAACTTGGAAACAAGATACGAACTGGAGTGTTTCTATTTTTGCATTAAAATGGAAACAGGTGGGAAGGACGCGTGGAATTTATCAAGCCAAAGAAATACTTTTTTCACGTTACAATTTGAATGGAATGGAAATTACAATCTTCCAGTGTTACTGTAGAGCTGCAGTATTGGGTTTCTCCTTACTCAGCCTTTAGCAGTAAGGAACCAGCTGCAGTGGAGCTGGAGTTTTGGAGTTTGCTTCCTAACCCAATCTAACTCTCTCCTAGGTCTGCCCTATTTTGAATTATTACACCACCTGGCACAGGGGATGTTATTGACTCTGGAAAGAAGAGTCGAGTTTTGCAATAATTTTTTTATAGATTGCTAACTGAAAAATAAGAACAAAAATGAACTGCTGGATAGCAGAAACCAGAGGTTTTCACTTTTCCTACCTTATTTATTGCAATGAACCTCCACTCCCACACTAAGATGCTTTGGCTCGCTCAGGTATTTACTGTGTGTCAGCACCAAGCCAGTGGGGTGGTGGAGAGACTGGAGCCGCACCAAAGCTTTGGATTTTGAACCAGATCGCTCCCACCCCCTTCCTTCCTCCATGTCAGAACAAGTGCAAGTAGAGCTGCCCAAAACCTGAGAGAAGTGACCCAACTGAGGTGCAGCATGTTCCTGAGATGACTTAGTAAAGGAAAACCGAAATCCAAAAACTTTTAAAAAATGATGACTTCATAGTATAAATGGGACAAACTTTACCACGAATGCTTGGTAATTCATTGCTCAGAGGGTAGGACAATCTGCATCACTGGTTGGGCAAATATGTAATAAAATGGATTGACACATAATGTAAGAAAGAGGATCTTGATTGCCTTCACTTACCCTTAATTATTCTTTAACTGTTTCCAGTAAATAGCCCTGACTCTGTAATTATTTTAGAGCAGGAAAATATTTATTGATCCAAGTACTGAACAGGTTGCCATCAACATTGCAATAGACTTTTTCATCCATGTGAAATCCCACTGAAATCAAATGCATTTGACTAACTCCAGTCATTCAGCTCAGCAAACAGCCTATAGCCATGACCAAGGGCTGTACTAGTAAAATGTCCTGCGGGGCCCATTCCACAGGGCTACATAACTTCTGCAGTGTTACATGCCACAGACATCAGGGCAGTGTGCTGCTGGCAGCAAACTCCTGGTCTAAATGAGCTTAAAAATTGATTCAAACATTTGTCCTTTTCTTAAACTGCTTATAAGCAGCTTCCTTGCATTTTTTATTTGAATGAAGAACACTTTTTTGTTATGTTAAGGTGGGTTTTTTTGGGGGGGGGGGGGGGGGGGTTCTACCATTTCATGCTTCCTTGTGCTTCTTGGGTTGAGACAGAATCGGAAATCCAAAGAGCAAGGTGTTTGCAAAAGCTCTATGGTTGAGAGGTCTTTGAACTCCTTAACACCAGTAGGAGATGAAAAGCTCACAAGACAAGTTGCTCTCTTGAGGGTCTCAGCCCAATTACCAGGAACTGAGGCAGGTTGAATGCATTCAGGGGATGGACTGAGGGAGGAAACATTCAGGTACCTTTCAAATATGCAACTAAACAATTTGAGGTTTGCCTGTCACTTGTCTAGACACATGTTTCAAAAGGGAATAACATAAAGAAAGAAAAATACCCTGTCTGGGAATTCTTACCCTGTGATTGTTGCACAGCAGAAAAGCTGGGTAATTCTCATCAACTGAATAAACACAGGAGGAAGTCTGAGAGCAATTTGGCTCCAGAGCAAATATTGTTACCAAATTCTTTGCACCTGCAACGGTCAGGAAAATGATAATACACCCTCTCCATGTCTTCCTATCCCACGCTTTGGAAAGCAGCCACATAGTATCTCACGTCTGCTATAGCGTAAACGTTTGCAAGGGCAGGGCTTCAGGCAAGACCCTGCTGGTACAGTTACAGTGCGCTCCACAGCCCCATCCCGCGAAACTCACTCTCGTCTCAACCTTGAGTAAATCTGACACCTCTTGATAGCAGCTCTGCTGCTGCCGGGGTCCCTGCAGCACTGCCAGCTGCTGGGGCAGATACTCAGCTGGTACTTCACTAGCTTTGCACAGCACAGCCCAGCATCCTGGCGCAACTTTGCTGAGTTTGTCACAGCATTTATTGATTAAGCAGGTTAAAAAAAAAAAAAAAAAGTTAATGGCTTTGGCTGCCATAGCTTCTGGTACCATTCTGCCAGCATAGGCACAGATATCCAGGAAAAAACACACTCTTCCTAGCATAATATGACTTGCCTTGGATGAGGTTTTATTACTGGTACAGCATCAGGACCAAGGAGGGTTTAATCCTCTAGTGAGGAAGCATCCCCATTCCAGCTGTGCCCTCAACTGGCACCTTCAGCAGCAGAGGCACGCTGGAGATGGGAGTGTGTGGCAGCTCTGGTCCCACTGAGACCATGGCAGTGGGACGAGCCAGGAAACAGGCAAAATGGCTCAATTTGGCCACCACACCCTTCAGCCGAACCAGCAAGCCAGGGGCACATCTGGGGACAGAAAAAGGTGAACTTATGCTCCTTGCACAACACAGGGAGACGGGTAGGCATTTGGATTGCTACAATGGGTGAAAGATTATTTTTCTTGACTGTTTCTTGGGAAACATTGGTCTGTGCCTAGAGGATCACAGTGCCTTGTCTATAAAATGGAGAGCATTCCTATCCCCCCCTCTTGTCACACTGGTGTGCAGCTTAGTACAGCCACCCACCAAGAAGCAGCTGAGCAATGGAGCCAGCAAAGCAAAGAAAGAACTGCACCACCATCATGGAGGGAGAAGGCCCCCATTTGTGTGATGAGCTTCACACAACTGCGCTGAAAGAGAAGTGGAAGGCTTGGTGTCAGACTCGCAGAAAGAAGCTACCTCCACTCCTGTCACTGATGGCCTCCTTGAACAGGGATTTGAGGACAAAGCAAATGGAAAGGATAAAGAAGAAATGAGATGTGGATAATGGTCTCTCCTGTTCCCACCTCAGACACACTAACACAGCGATGGCCGACACCCCAAGGTATCATCTCTGTGTGCCTGCATAAATTTGAGTCCACTGTGGCTGCTCAGCTAACAGAGCCTCAAGACAAATAACAAATAGGGGATAAATTGTAATATTTGTAATATTTTAAAATGTTTCTGCTGTAAAAGTATTTTTTCACTGGAAGAATCTTAGGCAGAAATGTAACTGCCTTGTAAAGAGTTCTTGCATCACACTTGGAGATTGAATTCAGTCCTGAGTCATAAGTTACTGGTTTTACGCTACTATTTGAAGATATTTGACTGTATTTCCCTTAATTTTTAGTAACTGCTGTGCTTCTTTCTTGTGTAGAGAACTTTTCAAGTTATTTGTATTTACCAAAAGCACAGAAAAAATGGGCAGGCTCTGTGTTCCAGTCGAATGGTTTGTGCTCAGTACATCAAACTGTTAGCGTCATAATTTGCCATCCTGCATCACACTAGCCATAGAATTCAGCCATTTAGTCCTGTACAAAGCCTAGTAATTTGCATTTAAAATAACTACCCCACACCTCTTGGCTGTTCCCCCCTATAAAGCCCTGCATCAAAAACAACTATCAGGAGGTCAATGAGCCCTGGGCAAGCACACATAGTTCAACAGGCTAGTATTGAGTTAGGCTCGCTCGCTCACAGCCCCCAAACTCCCACACAGTAAAAATGAGTGTTTCATCTCCATTGGAAGTTTTATAGTATGAGGAACTCACTGCATAACGCACTCACTGCATTAGAAGATTATTTTTAAAATATATTTTAAAAAAATAATTATACATATATACACATGCACAGGGAACCTGCAGTCCTGCCTGGCCCATATTTTTGATAAGCTATATCAATCATTCTCCTCCATCTCTGCATCAGCAGGCAGGTTTAAGAACAGGTGACAACAAAGCAGTTTGGGCTCTCACTGGGAAATAAATGCTAGGTAAAGAAGAGAAAGTTTCACTACAGTGTGAAGACAGCGATCAGATTATTAGGAAACAGAACAAAAAGAGGAGATGACACAGAGTTGCAGAGGCCAAATTCAAAGGAACTATGCCAATTTCTGTTAGGTAAGTAGCTGTAAAGGCTACCAAATATTTCCTTAGGATTACTAAGCATATTAACTGATAATTATTAATATCTGTCCCTGAAAATTAACCCCCTACAACAGCACAATTTAACCACTGCAAATTCAGATTGGCAGAAAATGCGTTCTGGTTTTTGTATCACTTGACTGAGCTTAGTAAAGGAAACCACAGGAGATTTGGTTGATCCTCCACAAAGCTTTTGGGACATGATGTGATCAGAAAGGAACAGGACAGTATTGTGATTAGGTTTCAATTGCAAAATAGTCGGGTGCACTAAACTGGACTTGTGAGCTGTGCTGCTACCAAGCCCAGTTGTGCCACGTCTTTGCCGTGGTGGGTAATGAAACCCCTTCACTCCGAGATAAGCGTAATCCGTCTTTGCCTGTTTTGTCCATTCGGACAAGGAGAGGGCCTGCCCTGGCAATGTGTGAATGCCATGCCTGCAGCAGCACACAAGTAATTCAGGAACGGACCTGAACAAAACCTGTCGTTTTTTGTTGAAATAAGGGTGCCAAGCCCCAGTGCATCAGAAAGTGTTTTGCTCCTCTTGCCACACTAACAGACCCAATCAGCCCCAGTAATCTTATCCACCCTGGTAAACCCAACCATTAATTTCTGCTGAAGACATATTCCCACAGAGGCACAGAGTAAATAGCTCAAGCGTCCCAAGCCAGCGTTGTACCATTGCCCTAAAAGAGCAGCCCCATTAGCAGAGCCTCTGTTATATTCAGCCCAGACTTCCTAACAGTATCACATCATAAAACCATCATGCATCTGGCCCAAATTTAAGGCACAGTTGGCAGTATTTGATACAAGAAAGAAACCAAGGACTGAATTAGTATCCCATGAGGTTGTTTTTTCTTCAAGTCGCAGATGAAGTGCAGAGCCATGTGGAGAAGTCCTCCATACACCTACTAACCCTTCTCAAACGAAAGAAGGGCTGTCTAGGTTTTATGTTCTTTGAAAATACCACTTCATTACCTCCCCTTTTTTTGTTGCCAGGAGAGGTTAACAAAATTACTGAGGGATGAAACATTCTTGAAACATTCTTTCTGGATCATCAAACCGGATTAGCCTGTGAATTGCACTGGGTGGTGCAGCACACCTAAAGGAGACAGGGCCGGTGGGACTGCACGCTCACCTTGTCCTTCGCTTACATTAACCAGGAGGAATCGCAGGACGTGGTGTGTGCGCATGTGCATGCACGCGCACATGGCTTGCTGGTCACTGACTTGAGTTTTTGGAAAGGAGGAAAAGGGAAAAAACAACCAAAAGAAAGGGCTTGCTGCTGAGGGCTGCCTGAATGGTGGTCTTGCACTTTGCTGCTCCTCAGCGCATACATTGAGTCTCGGTTTTGGCAGGTGCTTGGCCAGTGCCGCTCCAGCCATGCCATAAGCATGGCACTCGCAGCCAGAAATCCTCACCAACAGATGCCCAAAGAGACTTGCTTAGCTGCAGAAGGGCCAGGTAAGACAACAGGCCTCAGAGCTACTTGCTCTGGGAAAGCCCAACTCTCTCTGTGCCTTTACCTCCTTGCTGGGCAAGCCCATGCTCCTTTGCAGCATGCAGACATAACAACCAAGCAGTTATAACCTTCAGCAGGGAATAGCTTGGTCTGCCTTCCTCTGTGAAAAATGGTGTTTCCGGCTCCCCACCGGATAAGCACTCTTCCTACTGATTTTTTTTTTTAACCCATCAGTAAACTGCATGGGTTATCAAGAACCTCCACATTTTACTGCACACAGGATTCCATCAACCTTTGCTCTTCCAATGACCCAGGCTGGCAGGGCTGCCTCACTTACTGCTACCAGTGTTCTCAGGGTGACAGGTTTGTTCCTTCTTTTTGTCTTTACTTTTTGATCTGCTGCCACTAGTGGGTTACAAAAATAAAGCTCTGCACGTGTCTGTGCATAAGAGCAATAATCTTTCTTGTAAAATGCATTTTACAACAGCATCAGAAGCTGCTGCTACAGCACAAGATGGTAGGCTAAGTTTCTTCTTCTGGGTTAATCTTGCTGATAGGCCCATGAATTCCAAACCAGCACAAGCCAGAGCCTCCACTGCATTCAGTCAGCTCTGTTCCCTGCGTATTGAGTCATATTTGGGTTTGGTGGGGAGTTTGCAAATTCAACACAGAAGACAAAATTACCTTCATGAAGATGGCCTCCCCACAGCTTAACAACAGCTGGTTCCAACTTCACCAGCATCAGATCAACCATCAGTTTGAAATTTGAGGGCAAACATCACATCTCCCAAGAAGTACTGTGGGATGTATATGAGAAATGTCCCCCACCCTCAGCTTCTTTTTGCCTGAAAACATTAATCTGTGAACTGAGCAGGATTGTTCCAGATGCAGGGACCCTGGACAGCCTCTGTGCTTCATGCCAAATCTCCACGTCCTCCCACGAGTCTCCAACTATCAATCAGGATATGGGCAACTGAGCCATGCCAAATAGGAGGCAACAGTAAAACAAATGCAGCTAAAGATCACATTGCATTCTTTCAACTGATTTAACTAAATCAACTGATGATTTTAAAACTTTCAATTCTCATTCAGTCCAAGGTTCAGGCTCAATTGTTTGTCCTTGTGCAAACTGCAGGGTTTGGTTCTCCCTATCTTTGTATTTATAGCAACATACCTACTCCACAGCCCAAGTGGCTGAGCAGTGAACAACAGGAAAGCAGGGATCATCAGGCATAGGATAGCTAAAAGAGATCAATAAGAAGGAGGCCAGAGTCACAAGTGATGTCAACCAGAGTCTTCCTATTGCCTCCAGTCACCAGCCGGAAAACAGGGACCATAAACCCCATCATCCCCCCTATCTTCTGTCCACTTTGTGTATTTTTCCACTATAACCACTTCAGGATAGGGATTATCTTTTATATACATGTGCACATCACCCAGCACAAAAGATCCCAAACCACGCTCAAGGCTTGAGGCTGTACTGCAATAGTAATTACTTGATTTCAGGGGTTTAATTCAGGTGCACCAGCTCTCCAGTGCTGCCAGAGAAGGTATTGCGAACTGCTGCTGCCCACTGTGAGAAGACAAGCGCTGACTAATCTACAGCATTTTTCACTGTTTTGTTATTTTTTAATATCTCACTTCTCTTTAGTAAATGGTCTAGCAAGTTCCCTTGCTGATTACAATTATTTAGATTGCCCTAGCAGCCCAAAGCATTTATGGTCATTGCAATTTAAATCTCTTTGTTATAGTCTTCAGAATCTCCTAAAAATAGAAAGTAAAACTAATGGGAAACACAAATGTTTTATAGATTATATGCATGTGTTTAAGAAGTAGTAGCCAGCTAAGCAGAAGGTAAGGGAAAAAAGCAAAGATCAAAATCTAGGTCAGAACAAATGCTGGACAAGAGCCCATGCTGTCAAGTCCCAGGCCTCCCACAAGAGAAAGAATGAAGAAAAAAAAAAAAAAAAGGAAAAAAATTTTCTTTTTTTTAAAGGAGGAATAATGGCCTTTTCAAACATCCCCTGTTATGGAAAAAAGACATTTTGGAAATACTATTCCTCCATTCTGTCTGTTTCTAGGACAACCATTATTAGCCACTAATTTTACAGATCCTTCATTACTTGTGTCACCGGCTTGCACTTGCCTTGCCATGCCTCTCCTTCAGTCCCAGCCTCACCTCTGGCTTGCTGCTCCCCAGTGCACGGCTCACCTGCTCCAAATGCAGGAGAGAGACACAGAAGACCAAGCCCTATGGTCTGCTCGTTCCCCACAAAAACAAAACAAGAAAGCCTTCCCTTTCCTCCAGAGCGGCCAGACTATCATGTTCCCATCCACAGGTGGTCACCAGCAGCAGGACCTGTTCGCACTCCGTATGCTCTTCTCTCTCTCATTTTTTAATAAGCTATAAGCACAATAGCTCTTTTGTCAGATCCCAAATATTTGGGCACTGCAGATTTTATACCAGTTAACCACATTGAAAAGGGAAAGTGAGTTTTATGGCTACAGCACAGGATGGCCCACAGGAAGGCTGTCGGGACCCTGGCAATCGCTATGGGACAGGGTGCAAGTTATCAGTGTAAGTAAAGGCAAAGCCCAGACACCAGCCCGCACCTCTGCCATGCCTGCTGCTGCCTATGGTTGAAAGCATCATTAAATGTGAGCGCTGGCCTTTCAGGTGAGAAGACAACAGTCACAGCCATTTAAGGCTAATGCTTCACTGAAGTCATGTCCTTAGGCTACATTTTTTTCAAAAGCGGCAGCATTATTTTAAAAGCTTCACTTTCAGAAGTCACTTAAGCACTTAAATGGTAAGTCTTATTGGCTTACAGTGAGGTTTACACCCTTAACTGCCTTAAGTTACCCTTGAAATAGGCTCTAGGCTCCAGCCATTTCGCTGCTTGTCTGATTGACCTACCAGATCTTCAGGACAGGGACTGTCCCATGAAGCTGGGTTTTTACAGCCATGCCTAAATCACTGGCATCTTTGGGTGCCAACACATTCGAAGTAATAGCTGGTCTTTTTATTGTGGGGCTGACAATGCATTCCTCATGGAGTTAAAGCTTCCTTTACTTTTGAAAGATGCAAGGAAAAGCAGTCCACCATCTTGTTGCCAAACCATTCTCCATGGGAGATTTGATTTGAAACTCACAAAATACCAGTATTTATGAGAGGAACTGGCCACAACATGATCATAAGAACATACCAACGTTGTAGTTCCCCACCCTTTGATCTTGGCACTTTAATGATTAATCAGTGCTAAAGTACTGGAAAAATACCTCACTTGAGGCAGTTTAAAGCTTCTCTTTGTATAGATAAAAACTATGACTCACATAAAAGGATAACCCGGAAATGCAAGACCGAGAGGGTGAGATTAAAGCAGAAGCCCCTGTTCACACACAGATGTTTGCCCAACAGGACAAACTGGAGAAGCTGTTCGTCTTTAGGGACTGTTTCCATTAAACTGCCTAGATTTTCAGTCCACGACTTGGACTGCAAGAAAGGCTAACTGTCAAGAAAGGCTAACAGTCAATGTGGAGGGAAATTCGTCCCTTAGAAAGATACGCATGTGTTTAAGGAGGCGTGAGCTTTAGAGAAATATCACTTCCTATGGCAATTTGCAGAAAAGTAATCCTTGCCTCGAGCGCTTGAAGAGAAGTCATTTCCCCCTTCTGCTGTCACAGCTGCATGTTTAAATGCTTCCAAATATGCTTTGGGATGCAAGTCCCACTACCACCAGTGCTCAGGACAAAGCATAACATGGGAGGGAAAGCTTTTCCTTACTTAATCCTGCAGAGTTTACACGTACCGCACCAAAAATCTGGTGCTGACCTTATCAAAGGCAACGCACCCTTCTTGTTTGGCCAACTGTCTATCTCTGTGCATGCAAACATTCAGGGATGCAGAAGAGGACAAGAACACTCAAGCTAATCAGAAATGGTTTATGTGCCTCCTCAGCCAAAAACGACTGCAATGTGGAGAGTCCAGAACCAAAGCTGACTATAACCTGTCTTCTTTTAATGACCTATGGGCCAAATCCCACCAGCACAGGACTTGGGACAGGGCAGTGCCTCCAGGCTGGAATTCCACCACTGCCTGCTAGTGTGAGCAGTCACAGCTTCCCAGAGGGGGACCTGTGTGCAGCAGCTGTATGTGGCCTAATAAACAGTGACACTCTTCTGAAATAAAGTGAGTAATACACAGCTCTTTCCTTAACCTCATTCCAGCCGAGTATTGCAAACACTTGATTTATGTCAGATTTGTAACAGTACACATGGAGACTGCTGCTTGCAATGTGCAAGCGGAGTTGACTTTTTTCAGGGACAAATTTCAGGGAAGGTTTGTTTGGGGTGTCTTTTCTATATGGGAAATTCAAAAATAAGTATTTGACTTTGACTTACTATAGCACTAAAAAGTATTTACCAAAAATGCCATAACACCAATAATAGTTTGGATACTTTGCACCTCCATCATCCCTGACTGCAGCCAGGCTATCGGACCTCAGAAGCAGGCACCATCCATTATGGCACAGCCTGCAGTCCAGCAGTGCACACAGCACCCAGCACCAGAGGTGTAATGTCATTTGGCCTGATTTTGAATCTAACTGATACACAGCTAAACGCTGTGACATTTTCTGGGAATATTTTTTTCTTTTATATATTGTATTCCATAAACACATCCACAATAGCAAAATTTTGGTCTTCTGCATGGGGAAGAAAACAAACATTGATACAGCCGACTTTCTCACAGGGACAGAAAGGGACAGAAATTCCAGTTTTCACATCTAGTTTGCCAGTGATTTTAGGATTCCTTTCTCCATACATTCAATGTTTCCATCCATAGCATGGGTGTGGGACAGCCCTTAATTGATTTGCTTTGAGATCATCACACCAAAGGTGCCCTTGAAGTACAAATCATTAGTGTTGTATTGGCAATAAGTAGATTTTAATGTTAACTAGCAGAGCTACTGGAAGTGCTCTTGGTGGAACCTGAAAGGCAGAAGCATTGGCTGGACTTTACAAAAATTGAAACTGAGCACAGGTCCAGTAAAAGGGCAGCTAAACCTCTGAGGTGAATCACAGCCCATGGTTAGGTAACCTAGGGGCAAGGCCAAATATATTATTATACACCCGCGTCACATGAAACAGGAAAATTGTTTTATGGTTTTGACATCCAAAACCACTTGGCTTTAGATGAATTCCACACAACCCCCAAATTGAATCAAAATCTGAGGTAGGAATACAGAATTCATAGCCTGTGTAATGACAGATCTCTGCTCCCAGAGCTTTGATCCTATCCCGGTTAAAGCTGAAGGGAAAGGTTGATATAAATAGCATTAGCTAGAAAATAAGAACTCCAGCTAGGAGGATTTCTGAGCATGCAACATTACTTGTGCTGCGAATTTTGGAGAGAGCAAGGATCCCCTCTTCCCTCAAAACAGGGCATTTGCCTGGGAGAGGTGGAAAGCCAGGGCCAAGTCACTGATCTCAGTCAAGCGAGATCATTGCTTGGACCCTGAATTCCCACATAAACAGGCACGTCGGGCACTAGGCTGGTACCGACTCATATACAGAAATATGGGGATAAGAAAGGGTACGTCCATCTGCTTGTGTCTGTCTGCCTGTCTCTATCCTTCTTTTCCTCTCCTCCCTCAATCGCATCTTGGACTAAAGATGTTATCCCTCCAAATAACCTGTCAGAAACCAAACTACTTCTAGGTAAAATTTCAGCTTGAATGATGAAAATTTCAGCATTTTCTAAAGACAAGAGAAAGAAAGATGCTTAAAAAGTCTAGGAATAAATACTTGAAGATCCTTATTATTATGTACACAACAGCAGCTGCTAGAACTCCCAAACTTGGATGAAAATTGCAAGATGGAAAACACAATGCACAGATTAATAAGAAGCAGTTGTCCTGCACTGCAAACTAAACAAAGCAAACAAGCCAAGGGAGGGAGTATAGGGAGACATGAGGTTATGCACAACATTAGCCAGTAGCTTTGGTATCTCCCTCATCACAGACAAGGAGCTCTGTCACCCACCAAAGAAACTACAGAAGAAACAGTCACCTCCAAGCCTGACGAACACCTTACAAAAGCAGATGCCTTTACAGAGCTGATGCAGCTTTTAACATTGGAGGAGGAGAGCAATGATGAGGGACACCCGCAAAGGTGAATGGCACCACAGGGACTGTGCAGGGTGTGCTCACCTTGCCCTGGCAGGTTGTGGCCGCTTGCAGTTGTCAGGAGAGGCCACCAGCTTGATCCACTTTCAGCTCTTCTGGCTACAAGGAGCTGGTGGGGCGATGCCTCCTGGCCAAGAGTTGGCCTTTGGAGTAGGGCTGTGCATGGAGCCCAGCATCAGCCCCATTGCTTGTCACACGCGCTTCCAAGCCATCCATTCCCATCTCCCCTTGGTAGCTCCTTCCTTGAGTGTGATCTGAGCTTTGGGTCTGGAGTTAAACCTGAAGTCTTGGCAAATTCCTCATTCTTCTGGATTTCAAAGAGGACACCTCTGCAGGTCTGGGAGTCAATACTGAAAACTGGCTACTGCTAATAAAACACAAGTGCTTTGCCCTAAAAATAGACAGCGGCGCATACAGAACTAGAGTAAACAGAGACAACACTTCTTAATTCAGCTCTGAGCACTGTTTACCCCTTAGGATATCCAGTAATGTTTCCTTCCAGGGGTAACTACTAGGAGATATCCACACATCTGCCTGGTTTGCAAGGATGTCAGGAGAAAAGCTCTCAACAAAGAGCTGTATCTTACATCACACCCTAAATGCAGGAAGCCTCGGGGCTTTGGCATACCTTTGTGAGGAGCAAATTCCTAAATTGAGGGCGCTCTCTGCGCAGGAACACCCTATCCTCCAGCACTGACACACTTAATCCACAGCCCCATCAGCCAGAACTTCCCACCACCCACAATTCCTGGGTGATGGAGTGAATTCTGTTTACACCACTGGCAACCAACTAATTACTTCAGCGTAGCCCAGCAGCAAAAGCAATGGAGTGAGAGTCAAAGAGCCATTTGGGGCTGTGTCACACTGGCACATTTTTCAGTGCTGTAGTTCCCCGTCTCTCTCTCTCTCCCAATAGAAAAAAAAAAGTGATTGCATGCTTAGCACATTTGTGAAGTGCTCTGAGTCTTATAACTGAAAGCTTGGATCCACTTAATATTTTTCTTTTCAGAACTTATTAAACTGGGATCTGCTGATATTTCCAGACACAACACTGAGTCTTTAGCTCAGTTTTGCAGTTCTGGTGTTTCATATTCTAGGTGTTCTTGCACATTTCCTTGTTACAATTTCAATTGAATAGTCCCCTTTTTTGTCCTGGTTATCTTCAAGAGATTTATCAGAACAATCCAGACTGGTTTTGTAAATTTAAGTGCATGTTGATGATGCAAGACAGCTTTTCAGCTAGAAACAATTTTTAGAAGGGGGGGATTCCATTTCTTTTTTTTTTTTTTTTAGGCTCGTTCCAAAAAGAAAGCCACCCCTGCCCTATTTTGGACAGGTGGAAGAGAAAAGTAGATATTTCTCTAAACGGACATGTACCAAAACATGAGCTGCAGAACCTGGCTCATTTTTTCTGGCAGGAGGCTCTGGAGTGTCTGAAAAAAACAGAAGGAAAGACCCCCAAACCCACCAAGAACAAAACCAGGAAAACCATGGCTGTTCAGCTCCTGGGTTGACTCATGCTGGGAAGACACTGCAGGTGTTTCCTCACCAGTTCCACCCCTGTGTTACCAGAGGTCTCCACAGCCACCTGCCAGAAGGTACCCAGTCTGAAAGGCAAGAGGGGAATTTGAAACATTCCTGCCCTGTCACACCAGCAAGAGCCCGCTCGCTGTTTTGAACACCCCGTGTGCAGATGTCGGTGAGAAGAGTGTTCCCTTTGGGCTGCAGCAGGCAGACTGGTTTGGTGACTGTTTCATTTGCTTTTCCCTGGCCTCCACATGCCAGGTGCTGCCCCTCATAATCCTAATCTGTCCCCGCAGTGCAGTGCCCTGTCCTGGCTTCCTGCACAACAGCTTCTGCGTTTTCATTATTATCGAGGGAAGAAAGATGATCTTATGGCCGCAGGTAAGGTTTAGAGGTTGGTAACTGTGTCCTATTTCGGGCTATGCTGTTGGGCAAATTCTTTAAGCTTTCCATATTTCCTTGTAAAGAAACTTTACATTTGGAGATGAGGAAATTATCATACTTCCTTCCCTCTTTGAATTAAATACCTGTCAATTCTTTGCAAGATGCAAAGGGAACAAAATGCCACACAAACATGCCTGCAGATGCTTTTCACTGGATTCTATACCTAGAGGGTCTCATTGAAATGCAAACATCAGGCCCTTCCCAATTAAACAAGGTACTTGTTCCTAATACCTCAGATGATAACCTAAACTAAAGGAAGTGGAATAGTCTCTATGGAAATAACCATCCTATTCAAAACTCTATTAAAACTAATACCTTTCATTGCACCTGGAAAGGGATTGTCGATTGCAAAGCACCTGTGTAACATGAAGCCAGAGGAAAGTGCCTCTCAAAGAGTGTGGTTCTGTGCTGTCTCAAGATCTCATGAGTGCTTGAGAGGGACCAGCACGGCCATAACCTGCCCTGAGCTGGCAGAGGAGATGGAGGACCCCAAGCACCACAGGTGAAGGGAGCAGTCACAGCTATCATAGTTCTCTCAATGGTAAAACCTAATCCTGTTAAAACCGCTTCATCCCTCCATGAAGGCTGGTGGTGTGGCTGGATGCAGCAGAGGCACAGGCTGGAGCCTGCCTGCAGAAACCCCGAGATAGGAAGCTCTCAGAAGGAAAAAAACTGCTTTCTGTCTCCTGTCATCGAAGCTGTCTCAGAAAGCTGGATCTGTGTGTGTGTTTATCTAAAACACAAAGCCAGTACATGGATGCGGCCCTGCTGATCCCATTTTAGCCCATTTAAGGGTTCAGCCAACAAAATCACTTTTCGTTCAACTTATTCCTGGAAGGGTGTGTAGGGCACTGACCACACTATCTCAAAGGTAAGTGAGTCACCAGAGTTTTGCAAAATCTGGGCTCATTTTTTCCAACTGGTGTCCCATTTCAGCTATAGAAAATTGCTGTCTAAAGGTGCAAATACCAGTTTTTTTGTCAATGTAACAACAAACAATGCACAGTTGTAGCTCTTTTAATTAAGGGGGCTAATTTCCCTCAACTGTCTGTTAAGGCATCACACAGGTGTTCCATTTCAGAGAGTATTAGTACATGGTGCTCTAAGCCTAAAAGCTAATTTTTAACTTAACCTAATAATGTCAGTAATAATGACCTGTGATTACTGCCTTGTGAATCAGAACCTATGATACTTAAAATAATTAGCATCAAAGCTTAACTAGTAGCTTGCTAAATTCATTATCAGCCATAAACCATCAGCACTGAATTGAACTTTAAATTGAATGTTGGCATGGACTCCCCCCACCTGTGGGAGGCAGCATTTTAACAAAATTAATTTGGAAATGTACTTAAAGTTTTGGTCACCAATCTTTTCTTGAAGGAAGAAACTGTGGTATTAGCACAGAATACAATTTGATTAAAAACCACAAGCTATTTTATGTGGTCCCTGTTGTGTTTGGAGCACACGTTCCCCCAGACTGGGGAATTGCTACAGGAATTACTACACCAACCCAAATCCATGGGCAATGAAGCTCATTAACCTCTTAGCGGTCATCTCTGGGGGCTTCAGAGGGTGACAGCAAACAAGCCGGCTGAAGCAAAGCAAGCTTGGGTAAGCCTTGACACAGAAGACTCCTCAATGCCTCTTCACCCCAAGAGGTTATCCCCATACTTTTTACACACCTTCTTGACAGTCAGCCTTCCAACCAAGGTCAGATGGAGACTCAACTGTCCTCTGTCTCTGGAAAGGAGATGCCCATTTCTTACGAGGTCAGCTGGCAAATGAAGGAGTAAGAATAGAGGCTCGGAGCCCTGCTTTCACCAGGGACTAGCTCAGATCACTAGCTCCCCTCTAATAGCTAAAGGAGAAACATAAACCTTTCTCAAAACACAGTCAATAGCAACGAAGGAGAAAGAAGGTCTTTGAAGTGTAACTCTTCCTCTTGGGTGAGGTGGGATCACAGCAAGTGCCTATGAGCAGCCAGTAATTATGGACATGAGAGTGGGATGACTTGGAGCCCTTGGCTCCCTCACCAGCGTATGGTTCATAGACTTTTCCCCAGGGACCCTCCAGCTTGCCCATAACTATCTCATTTTGTGGCTAACATGTCTGCTGCTAATAGCTGCAAGTCTCATTTGATACTCAACATCTACCACCACAATGGACGGGTTTGGAGGCCACACTCCACCCCTGACAAAGAGATGCATGCACACGATCAAGGCGGGTGGCTGCAGTATCCATGCCGGCAACCTCAGCTGGGAACCAGAGAACAAACCATAGGTGAAGGCTGCCCTAAACTGACAGGAATCACTTGTCCTGTATATGTGCCACGGAGCAGAACAACCAGAACACCAGTCCCTGAGTGACAAACAATATTTCATTGTTTGTAGGATATCAAGTAGGATAGCTGCGCTGATGAAAGCTTTGTAGTTATTAATATCTGTTGAGTCCAAGCTGAGACCTGAAGCTCAGTCTGCACTTGAACCTTCTCCGGGAGCTCAGATTTCCTGATGTAGATCTGCCTGACAAAAAACAACAACAACAACAACAAAGGCCTGAAAACATGCTGTTGATTTGGAGAAGAATTTCCTTCTCGCATCCAGGAAAGTTCAGAGAAGAAAATCGCTTGACTGGGATGTATAGCTGTTAATACCTTCTCACAAGCTTTCCACCCACAGAACGAATAGCAAAAACCAGTTGGCTTTGGGGTATAAACCAAATTAGAAACAGGGAAGGGAAACCTACCAAGTACCCACAAGGAGTTTGGCTAAAGAACTGTGATGCTTCTGCATATTTGACTTGATATTCTCCCACAGAAAATCAGAGGGAGGCCAAAGCCTAAACATTCAATTGCTTTTAAAAATGCTACTTCAGGCCTTCAAGCCAATTCAGGAGATTTTGAAAATTTTGTCCCGAGGCAATAAAAAAAAAATAATTCCCAGTCCCAATCAGGTCAGAAGTCAGATGTTCTAAATGTCCTCTTTCTCCTATTTATCCCAGCTGCCACATTACCACAGCCCGACCTGAGTGAGTCTCTCTAAGACCAGTCGTGGTCAGTAGCTGGGAGGATGATCCTTAAAGAAAAAATAATCTCCTGGACTGAAAAAGTTAGAAAATATTTTTTGTAACTTAATAAAGATCCTGTAGATCATTCCCGGTATTGTTAGGGCATAGCATTGCTACAGGAGGCTCTGGCTGTGCTGTAAAAGGCTCTCTGAGCTCACTTATGCTCATGAAAGATCCCAGAGGAGGTTTTATATGATTATGGCCATCTTAGCCAATATTCACTCTGGACTATTAGAATTTTATTTTGTTTCTATTATTAATTACATTTTTGACTATCCTTTAACTGTACCATGAGAAGTTTTTTGCAATCTTATAAAAAAAAACCCAGTAAAAATAAAGTCCTTTGCTGTTATTCAAACAAGAGTAAAGTGATGCTGGTAAGTTTTCATCTCTTTCCTCTTCTCTCATGGTTTTGGGCTTTTTTCAACACTTTGTACTCTTTTGCCAGCAAGAAGAAAAAGCAGAAGTGGGGGGCAGAGTGGGGCGAGGAGAAGAAAATTATAGTCACTTTTTAACTTTTTTTTTAATAGAATATGAAAACATTTTTGTGGAGATGGGTCATCAGTACCTCAGAAAACTGTCCAGCTAGTTTTGTTATTTTCCTATACCTTCACACTTAGCAAAAGAGGTCCTTTAGTAAACTCTGCAGCTTGTCTCCTAAGGCTGAGAAGTAACACAGACACCATGCAGGCTGACAGGGCCAGCATAACTCACTGATATCCTGGTATCGCTAAAAAGCTGCAGTGCTGCTTTACAGGCAGCAGCTGCTAGTCAGGCATTTCTCCTCTGGCCCAATTTTTCCTCGGTGTTACAGGACTGATTGTGGAAGCTGGAAACTGTGCCTGTGTCCAGGTTTTGTCCTGGGCTGACGTGAGATGAAGGCTTCTGCTAAGGTTATCACCATGATGAACATGAAAACGAGACAAAGGCTGGTGACAACCTTTGTATGGTCCTGTCCTTTTTTTTTTTTTTTAATACTGTAGCCATTTGGTCTGATTTGTTGGAGTACCAAAGCACCTATAACTTTAAATAAGTGGGCAAAGACACTGGCAGTGTCCAGGGCTTTCAGATCCTCCTGCACAGCCCCAACTGCTCCAAAGTTTCCTTCCCTCCAGACCTATCTCCTGCAAAGCCTCTCGGCCAAGCAGGTCCTCCACCTTCCTCGCTACTACGTGGAGTTTAGAGCACTTCACCTGCCCTTACAAGTCAGTGAGCAATAAGTCTGCAGCTCCCTGCAGGGCTCCAAAACCTCCTGTGGGGGTGGAGCAGGAAGAGACTCTTGCAGTTCTCCTGCCAGCTATCAGGAGAGATGTGCAGCACAGCGAATGACAGTCGGGCAGCCATGCACGGGGAGGGAGAATGGATGCTCAGAGGAAGACAGGTGAAAGGAAAGGGAGAGGAGGGAAAGCAAAGGAAGGAATAGAAAGAGACAGAGAGAAAGAGAAAAACTGGGGGAAAAAAATCAGGTATTATCTAACTACTGGAACATGCTTCTGCAGGGTTTTGTAGGAATGGTCCATGCAGAACAGGGGTAAGTACGCTACGAAAACAGCATGAGAGCTACACTACGAAGGAAAATGAAGACCAGGTCTCCAGTTCACCTGGAAGGATGAAGGTGCATAGCCACTTAGGTAGCCTATGTGAAAGAAAAAAATCTGGCTCTGAAGCATTTGGCATCAAATCCTCCGTATCTCCACAAGTGGATTTCCAGTCTTCCTGTAGAAATTTTGCATCCTCCACATACAAAGCCACACCGTGAGTTACATGCAGGACTCCTTGACAGTCACACAGTTTACAACCCCATTCCTTTTCCTCCCAACAAAGTGACCTAACCAAAATGTTACTCATTGCAACTTTGTAGGATTTTACTCAGCATGAAATGAAAAATCATTCAGCAAAAATGTTACCATTTCCATCACTAAGAGAACTGCCCATGGAGACCACTTTGCTCAGGGTTTTGCTTTCTGGGCACCAGGGCTGTGGTCCGGGCAGAAGAAATCACTCTCCATGAGAGTTAGTGTCGTGTTGCTAATCTTCATCTTCAAACTCATCTTTGGATAGCAGTCTGTGGGAGAAACTGAAACATGGGGCAAAGCCTCATGTCTAAGTAAATAACATCAACAACTGAGGCTTTTACACGATGTCTGGTATCGGCCAGCAATGAAGGATTTAACTGCAGCCACAAACCTGTTGTTCCAGCTCCCTCCATACACACACGTATGCACAAATACGCACACAGAGTTCAATGGCTAATTTCTACAGGTCAGCCATGCTTTCCCCTGTCACCCGTGTCCTGCACATCGCTGTCCGCCTTTTGAGTCTGCACCTGACCCCAGCGCGTGGTGGCTCTCAGCTGCTGTTTCAAGGAGGAAGAGGACCAGGCTGCAGCTCTCTGAGCTATGCCTCCCTCCTAAGACTGCCTTGAAGCGCTTAGGCACCCCTCTTCATTTAACCTGCCAGCACTAGATTGACCTTCGCAACGCCCAGGGCCCAGATCCTCAGGAAGCGTGAGCTGTTGCCACCTTGCTGAAGAGCTATTTTGATGGCTCCGTGCCACAGGGCTGGTGCAAGTGATTCTTCAAGAATCTTTTCAGGTGCATTATTAATTCACAAGGAAACCTGTTGATAGATTTTCATTGCATAATACAGCCAACCTTAGGACCAAAAATGAACGGAGTTGTTTAATCAGAGCAGTCCCCTCCAGTTCCCATGTCAAGGAGCTGAGCCAGATCTACATCTGAACTCTGTGGCTTGGGCCAGCTCTTAGCTCTGATGCTCAGCAGGCTGAAGGGACTTGGAAGTTTCTCCATATTGCTTATAAGCATCCAACAAAACAACTGTAAATGAGTTATGTTTCAAGTATGCAAGAACTTGCTTCTCCATGCCAAAAAACGATTAGTGTTCTCAGGCTTCCAGCAATGCAAAGCAGAGTCTGAAATGTCCTGATGAGAGATATATGCATTTCCTCTTAGACAATTAATATTAGGGGTGGGTTTTATTGCTATTCTTTTTTATGTTGTTAACATCCTGCCCTCTTTCCTGGTTCCTCCCAAAGAGCTACAATGCAATTTGCAAAACTCCCCTTTGTAAGATGTAAACATTTACTAAACATTGTCTTTCCACTTTGTATTATGACAAAAGAATAGAAGTCAAGATGTTAAATATATTTCTGTATTTGCATCTGAAAGCCCCAGGCCTTCCTGAACATACTTGTAGATAACTTCTATTGTTTGGAGCATGTTACCTTTTCTGTAGATCATCATCTCCACGAAAATCCAAAGGCAAGGTCTTTGCTGAAACACTGTGTAGGACCCACTTATTACCCAGTGCCTTACAAATGTATTAATGCCATATGATGAGTGTCCATGTTATTCCACCTCATTATTTAATATTGAGACATACACAGCCTGGCTCACAAACTCACTCATTTGAAAATGAGTGGCTTATTCTCTAATGCAATTACAGTCAAACCAGAGGTTGAAACTATGTCTGCAGAGGTCATTCCTAGAGCTGTCATATGCTTTGGCAGCAAAGCCTTGGGTGGTTTTTGTCTGTGTCTCCAAAAGTCTCCTCCACTGTCTTTGTGGGCTGGCCAGGCTGTATCAGCTCTTGCGGGGCTTGTGTGTGCTGCAGAACAAACTCACCTGCTGCCCAAGCAGCCTGGGAGGGCAGCAAGTGCTGGCGAACCCCGAGTCTAGCATACAAACCACCAGCAAGCCGAAAACTCTCCTGAGTTTTCTCTGAAGCCAGGAACACCTGGAAACACTTCAATCACCTCCCTCACGTCTCCACTAGATAGAAAAAATCCAGTGGCTTCATCAACTCTGCCTTTGCCAAAAGCCTTCATAATGAAAACAGGACCTTAAACCTAGTTTTGATGAAGCGTAGAGTACCTAGTCTCCTTTTCCAGCCTTCTTGTCAAATACCCATCTGTGGCCCCAAGCAGACCTTGGCCACCTCAGCACACAGCAGCAGACCCACACTGATCTTGTTTTCTCTCCTTTTGTGTTTGCTTTTCTCTCTGCTTGCTCTAAACATGGTCCTATATTTCACAGGTGGTAAGAGATGGCATTACATTCATTGACGTTGTAACGTTCTCCAAGGGCTTAAAATAAAACTAGTTTTCAGAACTGCATTTCATATCCATAAGCAAATGCATTTCCTTTCCCTTTCCTCCCCATTATTTTGTGCATGTGTGTGCACATGCATTTTTTCCTGAGTAGAGCATAGTTTACCCCATTACACACACATACGCGCACGCGCACATGTTCTTTAAGCGTAATTATTTGGAAAAGTTCCAGTTAGAAGTCCTACTAAATAAGTAAACATCATTTAAAGAACTGCTTAGTGTGCCTTGGTATTTTTCTTCAAATAATATGAAAATCCAAGACACGAGGGTGTAAGAAGAGATGCCCAGACTGACTCGCTAATACAGATGTGACTTTGGGATATGAATTTGCAGAACTGATTGAGACAATGGAGCAAAGACAAATTTTTTCTAGAGTTACAGGAATGGTTTCAGAGCAAACCTGCTTAAATCTTTTTTAAATCACACCACAACCACAGGGGCCATCTTAGTGAAATTTTTGGAGGAAGGTGGGGCTGTTTGTTTGTTTTAAATAGCCTGTTAACCTCATCTTCTGCTGCAGACAAAGCCTTCAGGCCAATCCTGCAAACACCTCTGGTATTGTTCAGAGCAGTTGCTTTTGCACCTGCCAGGAAATTTGTAAGATCAGAGACGCAGATCCACCTCCTGCAACCTCTTTGCCTTCCTGGAAACTCCCCCAAAATAGCTGACTGGGTAGGATTAGGCTTTTGCTTTGGAAGTTGATTATGTGATCTCTGTTTCTTTCAGTCTTGCCAGCCAGGGCTTACCTCCAGATGAGTATTTCAGCACGTGCTTAACCTTAAGCAATGAGATACTCATGCTTATAGTTAAGTATAGGCTTAAAAATTTTGTTGGAAGCAAATCACAAGCACATTCTTACATACTTCTCTGGGCTGGGCCTAACCATAGTTCTCCTGTTAAAACAGTCTTTTTTTTTTCTCCCAACACTTATCCCATCACTGTAATTTCCCTCTTCAACTACCCTCTCCAACTGCTTCATTCCAATGAAACCAAGGGGAAATGACATTTTCTTCTATGGCAAGTAAATCATAATTGACAACGAACTGTTAGATAATACACAACTTTGCAGGAAGAGGGAATATCTTTTATTTATATCAACTAACCCAGGCTAACTATACAGATGGGTCTGTCCAAGGTCTGGCTCTCCCTAAAACATTGCTTCTTGTATATCTTGTATTCTCATAGCACTGCATTACTCCACTCCACACACTTGTGTTTACTGAGGTTTTATGGGGTTGGGGGAAGCTACTTACTCTGTTAAGCATCTAGGAAAACAGAAGGAATGTGGTGTATTGCTCCTGTTGTGTACGGCTGCCTACCAGAGAGTTAATATCATTGCACATGAGCCATTTCACCTACAGCAAGAAGTGAAAGCATGCGACTACACCCAACAAGTGATCACAGAGCACCCTGCAGGGAATTTGCTTCCATTTCAAAGGGAGAGATCAAAACCCACAAGGGGGGGGGGGGGGGGGGGGGGAAGAAAGAAAGATGCTCCCAGCCTGTGCATGAGATCAATGTTGGGCCCAACCTCAGAAGTTTTCTGAGAGGAAGGGAGAGATATGGACAGAAGAATCAGAAAGCACCTTCAGTGCCTGATTATTTATGTGCCTAGGGTTTGATCCTACACACCAAAATAAATGGGAGGTTTGCCACCAACTTCAATGGAAGCAGAAACAAGTCCTATCACCTTGAGGTTTATTGGCTGTCTGCAGAAAGTCTTAAAATTTATATAGAAATTAAACAGAGGCTAATTTGACAGTTTAATGGTGACGTCGTGGTTTTTACATTAAAAGAGACACAAATTTATCCTTTGGGTTTTATGATTATTTTTTTCCTGCCTGTTGCTTTTTTAAAGAAAAAGT
Organism: Aquila chrysaetos chrysaetos; assembly: GCF_900496995.4. NCBI lineage: Eukaryota > Metazoa > Chordata > Aves > Accipitriformes > Accipitridae > Aquila > Aquila chrysaetos. The sequence goes on from NC_044011.1 coordinate 33,483,169, forward strand.
CTAATGTTTCAAGGGAAGACTGATAAAAATGGAATATTCCTGTGCATAAGAAAAAAAGAAGTTAAAGCTCAGTCCAGTCCTACATCCCTCTACTCAAGGCTCAGAAGTTTAAAGCAGTTGGCATTAGCAGTAGCAGCAAATTAGCCATCCTGTAAGAGCTCCATTTCTGTGCCAAAACCAAAAAAGGCCGTCCTAATTTGAACTATGCCAAATAGGGCATTTGACCATGAAAAATGACTTTAAAGAGCAGAAAAAAAAAAAAAGAAAGAAAAATTTGCTGTAATCAAATCCTGTGTTCGGCACCCATCAACTGGTCCAAAAATGTGAGGAATCTGCCCTGTGTAGCAGAACCAGGCTCAGGACTCCCTGCAGCTCCAGCTCCTCGGGAAGTCCAGACCCAAACTCATGGAAATGCCTGAGTAAATGACTTCCCAACCTCTTGGTCACTTAATCATTAATTATTAAATTAATCCACTCACTGAAGCCAGCTAATGCCAGTGCAATGAGCTGGTCCACTCTGAGTTTAGGCTCAGAAGCCTGGTGGCGAATATTTAAAGTTAGGACAATGATCACGTTTCCATCAGTATGAAGCTTAATAAAATTACCTATCTTCAGCTGGTTTGGTTCATTTCTTTGGAAATCCAAAGTACTACGAGTGGCAGCTCCTTATCTCCAAGCAGATCGGGATAGGACCCAGCCTCTGCTCAGGATCTGACAGTCCAGCAGCTGCAATGCATGGGGAGGGCAGATGGCAGATGACAGAGCTGGTGAGCAACAGGAGAAACGCAAGACCACAGTGGCCACCCAACACCACCAGCCACTTTAAGGTGGCCTTTTCTAGCCATCCTTGAGGATCCTTTGTTAAATGAGTCATTCACTGCTCTCTGAGCCAGTACTTGCAGGAAGGTGGCTGTGCCCGCAGCTCGCCTCCCCCGCATCCCACAGGGACATCTCCCTGCTTCTGCCTTCACACGCGGGACAGCTCAGTCCTGGAGACAACGCCAGTCACCCATTAGCTTCTGAAGTGTGGGTGCAGCCCCTGGAGGAAAGGCAGATAGGAGGGAGGACGCAAGAGGGACGGGAGGAAACGCTTGAGGTTCACACAGGAATGAAAAATCTCTGGTTCTTCCTTCTCCCACAAGAAGCTTCCACCACCTGGGACTGTATTATTTCTTAGGAAAATACAGGAGAATCCTTGGTCTGGGCAACAACAACAAAAATCTTTAAAATTAACTGTGAAAAATACAGCTTGACCAAAACTATTTGAATGTGTGCCATGTTCTGCGATGAGGTTTTTTTTTGATTGCTGGTTCGGGGGAGGAGGGAGGAGGAAGAACAGCAAAAACATTTCAAATCAACCTGAAAGGATTTTTATTTTTTTTTCCCCTCCTGAGATTTTTCCACTTCGGTCAGCGCACCGGAGAAATCGCTCACTCCCACAGCCCTGCCACATCCAGCCCCTGGCAGCACCAAGGTTTTTCTAACACCGAATGGCTGGAGCAGATACCAGCCCCGGTACAGCGGGGCCAGAGCTGCCCTCCATGGGCCACCCGGACGCTACGTTCGGCCCCCAAATTTCCCTGCCAGAGACCCAGGCTGCTTGGGCAGCAAGCTATGGCCGGTGGCTGCTCCAGCGAGGAGACAAGCCTCTGCTGCTAGATGCATAATCTCCAATTTATACAAAGCTTTGAAAGGCATCCAACAGTCTAATTGGGAGGCCCTTAAATTAAAGTGGGGATGGGATTTGGAATCCACTTTAGAGCCTGCGGTTTGGAGGGAAGCATGGGGATCCATTTCATCTGTGTTGATATCAAGGGAGCCCAATATAAATGTTTTCTGGTGCTTTTATTCCTCCAGCCTTGGGGTTTACATGAGGGTTGGCTTTTTGTTCAGTTTTTTTTCTTTCCCTGTTGTTGTTTTTTTGCACTCTGAAGCCTTTTCCAAGTGTAATTTTAGAAGAGGTGTGTTATCGCAGTGTCTGGGGCACCACTGTTTTGCTCTTGGGTCTGGCCGCTGGACCATGGTGCTGCCCCACACCTGTCACCTCACTGGTGACAGTTGCCCTGCCTGAACTCAGAGGCTGAGGTGGGACATTGGCAGTACGTATAGGAAGCAAAGTTGTGTTTCTGGCCAGAGCCTGGCCACCGGCTCTGTGTTGCCAAACGGATGCCATCTGGGGAAGGGGATGTGCTGCCAGGGGGTGGAGAGAGAGGGGAGATGCGCCCATCGCAGCAGCCTTGGGGCTGCTCTCAGTTACGGCTTTCATTCCTAAAGCCTCAACAGTGCATTTTCACAGCTCTGGTGTTAAAAGCATGCTATGCCCTCTGGCCTCAAGCTTGGGAGACATAGCTCTGGGACGGCTTTATTGGCCTGCCCTCAGCAGGAAAGCTCTGCTGCCCTTAAGCAACAGCTTCACAGCTAAGGCAGCTGCTGGGGGCAGGAGTGAGGGGGTGGGCGGGGGAGTGGTGATTCTCCTGTGCACATCTGCTTTTAATTGGACTCTGCTGGAGTATTGCAGCCATTTTGCATCACTCCTAATTTGGCCCACTGACAAGGACCCCATGACTGATTGCACCTGAATGCTGGTTGCAGACCTTGTGTCCCACCACCCTTCCCTCCTAGCGCAAACCAGGATTTTTTTATTTTATAGCCAAAGAAATATATATATTTCTATTTCACGGGAACCAGAAGCCAAAGAGGACACATATTTTCAACTTGCCCTACTATCATGAGTGGCATACACCTAAAGATGAGAGACCACGAGGAAAAAACTCACCATTCCAATATGCTTTTTGCTTGTAGATCCAATAGATAACCTACAATATACTAGGAGATGAGGGCTCCACATGGTCTTCTCCACAAGCCCCCTCCTCAGCTGCCATAGCATAGCCAGGCTGCAGTGAAGTCAGGTTGATTTACAGCACTTAAGAGCTGACCTTTACATATTGAGAGTGCTGAAACGTGTCAGCAGCTGCTAAATGCAGCCACTTCTCCTTCTAATCTTTTAATAAAATATTCAGCAAGCAACCAGAAGTAAAATGATTTGAGAAAGTGGGAGTTTTCCTAACTTTGTATTTTTACTGCCAGAATAGAGTATTATTTCTCCTTGCCACTTGAAGTGGTTTATGTTCACAAAAGCCCTGCAACAACAATACCATGCGTGCACAGGAAATTCCCTTCACATCATAGTGACATAAGGAGGAGGAACGGGGAGCGTACAATGCATGTAAAAATATAAACATGAGAAATGACCTCATTTGTGCCAACGTTCAGACTGATTATATAGGTTCATGGCCAGAATTTCTCCCGTGGCCTTATTTTTGCTCCCCTCTCCAGTCTGCCGTATGCTCTGATCAAAAACAGGATAGCGTCATTAAATAAGACTTGGCCTCATGTCATGTGCTTTCCCTCCGACTCCTAAACCTCCTCCCTGGCCAAGCACCACAGTCACTCCCATTCTCCCGGAGCTGTGAGGGCAGGTTAGCTTTGGCCCTGTCCCCATGGGGAGCAAATGTACAGGTTGAATGCTCTGGTAGAAATTTCCTGGTGGGAAACATACAGGTATGAAAATAAGGGATAGGCTTGAGGCTAAAGTCCTGGCAGCAGATGCAGAAAAACTTGCCCTCACCTCCCAGCTCTCCCTTGGTGACATCTGGCTAATCCTGGGAGCACACAGATTACCTTCGTCCCCCAGCAGTGGCAGACCAAAATGTCCCTGCTGTTTCTCACCCCTCCAGAAAAGCAGACTGGGACTTTCCATCCCCCTTTCCCGTGAGTGACCCCAGAGCTGTGCACCATTTGGGATGACCCACTGGTGAACACACCTTAGCCCTAGACCAGCTCTTTCTAGCCAGCAAAAGTCACAAATCCATCAACATCCTAACCAGAGCGGAGGTGGTTGAACTGCCACACTTCTATTTTGCAAGAAGCTGTGACATTTTGTGAGTGTGTGTGTGTGAGTGTGGGATCAGCTTCAGAAAGAGAAAACTTCCCACGGAAAGGAAATCAGGATTTTTTGTTTCATTTTAAGGGGAAAAAATGTGAAACCTTTCCACAGGATTCCTTTCCTTGTGAAATAAATGAATAGCTGGCTCTTTTGACACTTGAGTACCTGCTACTTCACCCTGCCCTGGGGTCACAATAAGCATCGGAGACCTTGATAGCAGACTCAGGAAGTCCCAGGACTTCAGGCCCTGGAGCAGGGCACAGAGCAGGAGCATGGGGCCCCCCACTCACATGGGCTTTCAGGTTCCTGCCCAGGGGCAGCTGTAAGATCCCCAACTCCCAAAGCTGTACAGATGAACTGCATTGAAGCTACATATCCCAGCAATCTCTGTGTCTCAGTACCTGAAAAAAAATGCCCAGAAGGTTACCCTGAAGCCATAGCCGTGAGGGGACCTCGTCCTTCAGCTGAGACACTTGGGTCTGGAGAGCCTCAATTCAACCACTGCATGTCAGCCAACAAACTCCACAGCCCCACAGCTCCTCAGCCCAGGACCGTCCCTGCCTGCTGTGAAGTGCACAGTGCCCACCCTCTGCCACCACACAGCAAAGCAGGGCAGCTATGCTGCCCTGTCCTCCCAGGAAAAGGTGTCTGTCATTTGGTTAGTTGCCTCCTGCTCCTCTGCCAGTCCCCTCCTTCATTAAATTAACACCTCGTTATAAAATGCAAGCTGCTTTGTTCTTACAAATGGTGCTGGAGGGTGTTTACTTTTCTAATGAATATCCTGTGTAGAATGGAAATCTGTCCCTGGCAGTCCTTAACAAGTGCTTCATTAAGCTGTTTGAAAAATGTTCCTTTCTGTTCTCCTTTGAACAGGTTATGCTTTGCTCTTTTAAGCTAGTTTTTGGCTGCCTCCCCATACCTGAGAGGATGGGTGGAGAGGTGGCCATCTGCTCCCAGAGCAAGAAGCTTTTTTAATCCTCAGAAACAGGAAACATGCTGATAGACAGTGCAGTCTCTCTACCAGGTAAAACAGCATCCCTCTGCTGACAGGAATGGTCTGGCATGGCAGTGCCTGGTACAGCACAATGGAGAGAGCAGGATTCATCTGTAAGTGGAGCTATGAGGTTCACGCTCTTACGGTAGTATTATGAAACTGAGGAGTTCAATAGCAAACTAGAAATGTGAAAAGAGGGGTGTGGTGGATGTAGGGGCCAGATGATCGAAGTGATGTAAATTCCACTTGGAATTAGGCATCGACTTCAAAAAAGTCTGGCTGTGCCAGCAGGGTAAAACTCTTTAACAGCATACTCTTGGGTTTAAATGTGATTGTGTCTGTCTTAGCAACGACAACTAAAACTGCTTATAATTCTGTTGAATAGAGCTCAGTTTGAAAACTGTTTATTAAAAGCTTTGGGATAAAGAGTGTTTGGTGAAGGTCCTTCCCCAATCAGTAAATGGAAGTAGGTACCACACGTGTTGCCTTTCACCCAAAACCTAAGGAAAGCTCACAGAAAGACAAAAACCACGAGGAGCATCCTTACAAGGCAGAAGACTCATTGCTGTGCCAATGAAACAGGATTCTGTAGTCTCCCTGCAGATAATGGCATGTTCGGAGCTGGTATATTGCTGCTTTCTGTCTCCAGTCAGTCCCACATACAAAACAGGAGCCTTTAAAATCCCCCCAGCCTCAAAGGGCATTTCCATGGGGTCCTCCCTCAGCAGGCAGGCTGAGTATCAGCTATCACGGCTGTTTAGGTGAACTACCAAAACGCTGGGTTTGGGATTTCCTTCTGCACTTTTGCTAGTATTAAAACCTTCTGCTAGGTTCAAAAGAGATGAACTATATCACTTTGAGGGTGAGAAAACTGCACTAGTTCAAAGCTAACACAACCTCCTTTGCCCTAGAGCTACTTCAGGAGTCTAATTCATCTGGATAAACAGGTAACATGCTAGGAAAGTTTATGCAGCCATGAAGAAGAGAGCTCATTCACCAGCAAACCTCCAACCCAAGGAGTTCTCACTCTGCCCCACTAAACTAACATGATTCCCCTTAGGCAAGAGAGTTTGGGGAGGGCAACAAGTGTTGGAAAAATCATCTAATTTCCCTCAGAGTAAATGCAGGTCCCTCTTTTAAGAGACCTAATCATCTTTCAGTACAAAGTGATGCCAACACAATGCAGGTATGACAAAAGCACAGGAAAAACATGTTTCAGAAAAAGTGTGTGTTGTTACAGTCACTGGTGGTTTGGCCATTGGTATCTTCATCATTGGCACTAGCTGCACAGCCTTGACCTTGGATGACAGGGCCTGAACTCTCTGCCCTTCAGATGTTTGCTTTTCCCAGCACGCAGCTTGCAAACTTGAAAGGAAATGTTTGCTCTATATTGGACCCTCCAACGGCACATAAAGCCAATGTTTCAATAGAATAAGGAAGGTTTTGTGTGGTTTGGGGGTGTTTTGGTGAGTTGTTGTGTTTTTTCCTTTCTTTTCTTTCTTTTTTTCTTTTTCTTTTACTATTGCATGGTGAAAGACTGCCAGCCAGGTCATCAGGCAATACCTATAAGCACATGAGAACTGCCATGAAGTCGGTGTGGATGTACATTAAGCTCAAAATCTGAACTGAAACATGCAGTCATCAACATAAAACCAGTAATAGCATTTGCAGAACAAGGAAACAAGCTAACTTCCCAGCCACTCATCCCATTATGACAAGTTCCCTTGTTAAAACTACATTGATAAAGGAGTTGATAATTAACCAACCAATGTCTGTACTGTACTAGCACATTGTCCAGTGTTATCTGACAGCGGTTTCAGAGATAACACTGGACAATGGCCTGTTTGGAAAGGTGAGTAAAGTGGAAAGAAGTACTGGTATGTTTGCGTGAAAAAAATAATGCTGCCATTCAGATGCTAAGCTACTCAATTCAGCCACTCCACATAAATACTCATTTGATTTGGATAGCTTTCCTAACAGATGATACGTAACTTTGAGAGAAAGACTAGTCCAGCAGTGGCTTCACTTTCCCTTTGCTCCGTCTATTAGTTACTTCAAAAGAGAGAAAAAGGAATTCATCTGCCGCTGGCCACTGAAAGGAAGAGGCATTTAGAAACCACAATGTTGAAAGCAGAGGAAAAATAGCTGAAATACCCCAAAAGACCAGGGACAGAGCAAGACAGATCATGTCAGGCATTTCTCTTAGCAAACCCTGAATCCAAATTCTGGCCACTAATCTGGGCGAGGAATTGCTCCAAACTGAGCAAAAGAGAGTTCTCACATAACCTAGAGAAAATAATTCCTAGAATAAACATGGGAGTCCAGTCTAACAGTCTGCAGGCCTGTCCTAAAACTGAGAATCTCTGCTTTTCCTGTGGCCAAATGATTCCAGCTGGCACATCCATAGGTCACCTCAAGCATTCAGACCAAATTAGCATTGCCATCATCTATTAATACATATGAACCAGGATTAAATACTTATAAAACAGGATGGGCTTCATTCTGCCCTAAGTGACCCGTATCCATTAGGAAGAGCTTTCCCAAAACCACTGGAGTCACATCTCTTGTAACTGAGATTAGAATCCAACTTGATACCTCTGAAGATTTTTTTGGTCGCTCTCCACTCTATACGGGCTAATGAGCAGCTCTGCCTCTATCATAAACTCTGACATATGTGTAACCTAAGGAATTATGTTTGCATTTCTACCTATTCTACATCTATTGGGTCAAAAATGGTGAGTTTGACTTAACATCTATACAAAGTTCAGTTTCCTAAAAGAGAGTGGAAGAATTACACTGAGACTTGCTTAAAAATGCTGTTTCTAGGATTTTTTCCTCTGAATTGCAGTGGCTGTTTATCATACATGCTGTGCGAACAATGGTAAAAAAAATGCCATCTGAATTCAAAAAGTTGTATTTTACACACACTTTGGTCTTACTCTGTAGTGTAAGGTTACGCAGGGAGGAGGACAGGACAGAGGCGGGCCTGTCTTCCCTACCACTAGTCCTGCAAACCCATCCACATCAGAATATGTGGCTGAGCACTATTTAATATACATTAAAAAACTAGCTTCAAAGGCAGGCAGGAAACAGAAGTTACCAACCCTGTTCCTGAAGAGAAAGGGACGGCATTACATTGTAAAGAACCTCTCACTCCCTATTCCTGCAGGCCTTTCAAAACAAGATCTTGAATAGGTTTTATTGGACCTCTGAACATCTCTTCAAGGCTGGGCTAATGAATCATAGCTAATGCCGGAGGCATTGGCAGAAAACTTGTCAACCTGCTTCACATTTTGTTCTCTTGCCATAAATTTGGAAAAAAAAAAAAAATGGAACAGTGCATGCAAAGGTCTCTCCAAGGTTTTGGAAATTCAGTACACTCCTCACCCAGCCATGTCCGCAGGAGCCTCACTATAATTACATTAAATAAATCCCCAGTGACCCCATCAGCAGCAAAGTTTGCTTAGTCAAGCTCACCCCTGGGACTGTAATTGAGAGCTGCCCTGCCGTCACCAAGAGTGCACAGAGACCTCCAAGGCCAATGGGATCAGCACTGCCATGGCCAATGCTGCTCCTCTGGGCAGTGGCAAGGGCCATGATCTCTAGGAAGTAGGGGTCTGACATCTTCCTATTTACTCCAGCTGGGCAAATCAAATCGCACAAAGAAATTGGAAGAAAGGATGAAGTAGGTCAGGAGAAACATCTTCCAGCCTAGGACCAAGGGCTAGAGCTAAGCAAAGCCCCACCTCCCCTCTTACCTCAGTTCTCATGACTGCTTTTTGTCCCCCGACATCTCCCTGGTTTGCCATCCACGTGCTTTCCACTGCGGGTGCTCCCACTGATCCAGAGCTCTCCATAGCTCAGCTCAGCTCAGCCACCCTCCTCACCCAAAGGTGGCATTTGCTTGAACTATGTTTCTCCCTGATTGGAATAAAGTGATTAAGTCTGGGGATACCACCTGAATGGAGCTCCTTGGCACGTCTGGGCATGGCTCGCCATTCACTTGCAGCTTTTGTAGCCAAATGTGCCAGTGAAAATATCCAGTACAAAAATCCAGTCAGAACAGTAGTGGTTTACCTCAAGCTTGCACTGTCAATGACAAGCTGCCGTGCAGGAGCAGCAAAAGCTAAGTTGCCCAAATTTAAGAATTCAGCAGAGAATGAGGTTTAAACACTATGCATTTCAAGGGCACTCACAAGCCAATGCTGCAGCAGAAATGCCCTTGTGTTCACTTCATTACTTACAGCCCTGTCCTGACCCACCAAATGCTATACATTGGCACAGGCAAGCTGGGCAGGAAGAATGCAGGTGTATTTGGCCCCAGGAGCCAAGTTGTGCCTGATGGTCTCAAAGTAAACCAGGAAGTGCCCTCTACTTCCAGAAAAATAGCCACCTCTTGTAAATATAATCCCCTTCCTCTCCACAGCAAGCTAATCAGAGAACAGCTAATTAAGATCACAGAGTTCGCATCTGGAGCCAAACTACAGTTAAAAAACATGCAGAGCCTGATCTATGCAGCTGGGAAAAAAAATGTAAAAAAAACCCCCAAACCAAACCAAAAAAACCCACCAACCCAGCCACCTCAAGATCTGCAACTGCTTCAAGAGCATTTCAAAAGCCCACCAAGTTACAGAGGATATGAAAATCTGAGGTCAAGACAGCAGAAACCAGAACTGGCTGCCTTTGCATTGTCTTTAGGCCTTCCCTCTATATGGTGGCACTGTTGCACACTAATGGTGCATTAGGGCCATAAAAAATGCTGCAGCAACAATAAAATCTGTTCCTATAAGCTTCGGTTTCATCACACCAATATGGCAGATCATGGGTGTGGTTTGAAATAAGCCCACGTTCACCAGGCTATCGATAGGGTCAATGACTGTGTTGAGCTTTGTAGCTATATCATATTTGGAAACACTTGGCTGCAGCTCATGGAGAGAGAGAGGGAAGAGGAATTTGTTCTTAAGGTGAGTGAAAAAACAGTATGAGAAGGGAAAGAAATCAAGCAGGCAGGCAAACAATAAGCTCATCGATAAACAGAATTGATAAAAGAAACCCACCAAAGACTGACCCTGAGTTGTCCTTACTGACAGCAGAGGAATCCAAACATCATCTCAGCATGTTTACATTAGCAGAGAAAAAGAACACAGTAATGGCACTTTGAGCCACCTTTCTTAAACTGAATTCCTACTGGCTTCCTGCACCTGTGTGGAAAAGGCACACTGAAAAGCACTTTTTCACATAAGGGAAGACCCCAGCATGTCCTACAAAGAATGACAGCAACTTGAGATGCCCAGGAAATTGGAAAAGCAGGATACTGTATGGTAAGGGAGACAAAGTGTAAGCTTAGAGATATGTTATAGCTCTCTTTGTCCCTTCCTACACTGTATCTGGCCCCGTCCCCATTCCCCCAACACACCGTCATCTCATTGTCCCTCTTTCAGCTTCTCAAAAACATTGTTCAGAAATTCCACCTGTTTTAGTCTTCTACATAATTTTGTAGAAAAGACAGAAGAACAACCTCCTACGCCACTGCGGGACAGCCTCACTATTGCAAGTCAGCTTTCAAAAGGCTCATAGCATGGGATGAACTTGCACCTTCACTCATGCTACTTCTGCATCTCCATGGGCTGAGCCTCATGCCTTGCGCACAGCCCCTGCACAGATCCCCACGCCATGACCACTGCACCTCCTCGAGGCCATAGCAGCTTCCACCTTTGCCACTCCTCAGCTAAACTTCAGGTCTCACCCCGTATCCTCCCCAGCTGGGACACTGCTACCAGCTTTGATGGCTGGCCTTCAGGGCCTCCCTGAGGGCCCTGGGTTTTACCTGGGGACAGGAACAGCCTGGGGACAGGCTGTGGAGCAGCATGTTGCCACCCCCACCCCCTAAGGGACACCTGCCCTGGGGGGACTGTTCTCAATCAAAACTGCAGCGATGCCAGAAAGTTCCAAGCCTTTCTTTCAGCTTTTTTTTTTTTTTCCTCCCTTCCCCTCACTGTGGTTCTTTTTTTCGTCAAACTATTCCAGGGAACTCTTATTTTTGTAAGAACTCTGATATCATTCTTATTAGATGATAAACATTTATAAGCCAAAGCATAATTCCAAATACTTAGCCCTTAGGTAAACACTAGAAAGTAAAGGTCAAACTGTAAACAAAAGTATTTTTCTAAAGATTGTGCGCATTCATGTTTTGAATTCTTGTTTTCCTTAAGTAAACCCCAGGCAAGAGATAACAGATGCTTAATTTCAAAGATCCTGAAACTTATAATTTGGCACACAATGGCATGCGTTGTAATGAAGTTTACAGAAGCACTCTCTGAAGCGTTCACACATGAAAAATTAAAGTGGAGATAGTTGTTTTATTTAAATCAAACCTATTTTCAGAAACCTTTTATCCAGCCATAAACTGCTGTGCAGTAGAAGATCAACATTTGTGCCTCCAAGTTTTCTTCCTAATAACAAGCCACTAACACAGCGCATTCTGCCTTAAAGGACCATTAGGAAAGCATTTCTTTGCTGGGGGCTGTATAGGGATGTTTGTTACTCACAAAACAGATAAAGAAGACTTAATGTTCTTGCAAAGCCAAGCACTCAAAATTGAGGAAAAAGCCAGAATTACGGTAAATGGAGCAATTTTACCTCCCCTCATGCATGTGCGTGATGACACAGCCTATAGCGATATGACCACACTATTTTCACGGCAGGGTGCCTGCCCCCGCCTTAGCCAGGGTGAGGAAGGGGCTGGTCTGACCCTGGAAAGCAATTCAATAATTGATGTGAGCCTCAGCGCGCACTGCGTGCTCCCAGGCCCGCTTTGCTGCACATGACTCAAACCCAGCTGCAGCAGCAGAATTAGCAATGTCCTCATCTGTTTTGCTATGGCACTCTTGATGTTATTACTTAGGCACGTCACAAACTTGAATTTATCTTCACTGTTCCCCAACAAAGTGAAGGGATGACCTTTCCCCCATTTTGCAGGCTGGGAAGCAAGGAAGGAAAAGGGGAGCTGAAGGATCCACAGCTATGGGGACAGTGCAACTGAGCATGCCAAAGTTCATTTTCATTTTCCACAGCGCTACGATGATATTTGCTATACTGCAGGTCTCCTGAGCATTTATTGCAACTGTGACTGCCCAGGATTTCAGGTCAGACCCCTGGGTCTCAAGTCAGACACCCAGAATATGAGGAACACTGAATTAGTGACCACCCATGAAGAGTTTGGTTTAAGTCAATTGCTTGGAATCACTCTGGCAGAAGCACTGAAAGCACTAATTCTCTAGCGTACATCTGAACAGCCTTTAGTATTTTTTCCTCCTTCCACAAACCCCTGCCTCATTCACTGTTCATCTTTCCACTCCTGCCAGAAAAGGGGTAGAGATCCTCGGACAATGGTGTCTTTTACCACACAACCCTGATTCATTCCCCAAGCAGGTCTGTAATTGTAGTGGTCTAATTAAAGACTGTATCATAACACAGCAGATGGGAGCAGGGCTGGGAAAAGAATTAAAGTTGCAAGATAATTTTGGTATATCCTAAGTGTTTTTAAATACAGTGTGCACACACACACGTGTGATGTCTTTGACTTCAAAAAAATCAAAATGAAGCTACAAAAATCCACTGCATAGCTGGAAGCAAATTCCAGCAGGCCTGGGACCCTTGGAGTTACTGAAGAGACCCCAAGTAGTTAAAGCTAACGAAGTACCTACATGAAAGAGAGCACGTTGCCTTCTGCTGTGCAAACAAAAGGGAGCTGAGCACAGGCTTTGTCTGGGGACTTTGTAGACACTTGCTGAGAAGGGGAAAATGCAGGAATTGCCAGCTCCATTTCAAGTTTCTGGAAGGAAGCATGCTGAACAAACTTTTCTACCACCTCCCCAAAATATAGAAGTCTCTCACTCTCTTTTCTACTCTATTCCACATGTATCTATGCATCAAGGGGACAGAAGAGTTCTTTGCAAACACCTATCCCCCTCCCATGAGTAGAGAGGGAGATACTCAACCAGACATGCAGGCTTTCCTGAGATTACTCCCATCCTGAAAATACAGCTGCAGTCACAGAGCAATTCCTCTCTTGCCTGTGCCCGCCTTCATCTCCCTGAGGGACAGACCCATCATGGGTGGGGGCTGCGGGAGAGCAGCCCCCACCAGCAGGTTGAAGCCTGAGCCGGCTTTGCAAGGATGAGATTTTTCCCTCAAACATTAGCCGAGCACGTGCAAGCTGAGAGGTTTGAAATGTTTGTTAAGTGGCCGAGTTTGGCAGGAAAACGAAGTGAAAGTCACTCTCCTGCCAAATCTCAACAGCACGGTGGTGCTAGAGCTGCTCAAATTGGCGGATATCTTACTGTTTCAAGGCAAGCAAAACTTTTTTTCCTTTTCCCAAAAAACTGGTGGTGCCAGTCCCACATCAATCACATGCCATACACACATACGTGCATAAACACACACGCACACACACACACACAGAGCAGCACTTCCACAATTTCTACATTGTTAGGTGAAGAGATGGGTTTGTCCTGATTTACAGCAAATGTCAGGGAAGTTTTGTATTTCAGATCCACCCATCATAATAACAGAAAACCCCATGACGGCTGAAATTCCTTCCTGTAATATTTTAAAAAGTATTTCCACTATATTTGCCCACGTGCCACCAATAAAGACGACTTTTGTACCAGTCTAGCCATGGGTGTGTGTTTGTTTGGGGTTTTTTAATATTATTACTTTTGATCAGCTGTCAGGAAAGAGGTTTTTTTCCTTACTTTTCCCTCATTTGGCTATGGTTGAACAGCTATCACCTGTCTACCTCAAGCTGAAAACTTTCATTTTAGACTCACAAAGTTGCATACGTTTTCTTTGCAGACCTCCTATATGTAATAGGCAAATAACAAATGTGCTACAATAAACTGCAAGTGGATTAACTGGGAATAGACACAGTAGACAAGAGTACACACCTTTGCGTTTAAGCTGTTAGGAACAAATATCCATCTTATTAAATACGATATACATCCAAAAGCAAATTAACTGCCCATATTTGGTTCTACAAAAGGAAGCCATCTTGGAGACTGGGCCTACCAGCAAAATCTGGTTTTACTGGTCTCATGTTGGACAGTAAAGTTGGCAGCAGCTGCCAAAGCTGGGACTTCAAAGAACTTCAATCTTGGAAAAGATTCAACCAAGTCCATTTCACAAGCTCTTCCCTGACCCTATGCAGCATCAGTTACATGAGAAGGGAGGAGAAAAAATATTAATATTCCTGTCTATTATATACACTTTTGGGGCTCAAGAGTCCAATTGCTTGAGAGTGCAATAATTTTCCTGAATAATTATAAAATTCATGACTAATATACAGACTTTTGTTAATTCAGACTAATTGCTTTTCATAGTTATGTTTAAGCACTGAGAGAACACTGTCCAGAGATGTCTATTTCCTCTTTGGGATACAACTAAAGAACAAAGAAATTGAACCAGATATAATTAAACAATGGCTAAGGAGTATATAGTTGCACCAGATATAAATATTAATAAATAATGGTATTTCTCTTTTCTATCAAACGAATTTTTTAGGACTAGACAGAAATCAGCTATTTTTCTGAAAGCTTTAAAAAAAACTTAGTTCATTTGCACCTCAATTGCCATTCAGGTATTACAGATATATTCCAAAAGTTGTGAAACTTTTAACTTTGGTGACTGGTTAAACAATTCACTAGCACAGCATAAAATGGAAATGCTTTCAGGAAATGGACAAGAAACCAACAAACAGAAAAGAAAACTTAGGGGCTTCTTCATAAAATACAGTATCAGTTGAAAAAATTTCAGGGGAAAATTTTCGTTCAGTTCTGCATTCCATTCTCCTAGCACCTTCTTCCTTTCTCAAAACAAGTATTTTCACTTCAAGCAAAGGTAAAATGGAAAACAAGAGGCAACATAAAGGAGCCTGATTTTCCAGAAGATCCAAATCATGGCCATCCAAAGAAACTCATCTTTGAGCTGTGTCCATTTAGACACCCAAACATTGAGACACTCAGTATTGCTATTCAGATCTGAAGTGTTGGCCAAGGTTTTCATTTCACTCGATTATTATTCTGAGGCAGCAAAATATGCTTGTAAAACCATCTGGAAACCCATGGATCCCTGCTGGCTTGAAAGTCCAGTAGGGAGATGGAAGCAACCAAGCTTTGTGATAACACATTTTCAAGTTTACAAACCTTCCATCAAAACTCTGAGGGGAAATGTTTGGCTGTTTGCTCAAGCATACACTACTTCAAGATGGTTTTGTAATAAAAGTCATTAACATCGCACATCCGAGAGGTCTTGCAGGCTGTAGTGAAACCTTCCAAAGCTCTGCTCAGTTACATGTTAACTACATGAACAATGCTGAGCTGGTTCAGATTTCACCATATTCAGACTGAATGAACCAAAACCAATACAAAAACTGCCTGGTGTGAGCCAGTACCAGCCAGATTCTCAGCACTTCAGCAACTAACATTTCCCTTCAGTGTCACTGAAGTTTGGGAGGTTTGCTTTGGTGACCTGTGGCCTTTCTTTCTTCCCACCCGCCTCATTCTTTCTTTCTTTGCTATGTATGTTAATTTGGGGAAAATCATAGCCTAGGGCAACACACCTGACTGCTTCCCACCCCAAAATCATTTACCATTTAATGCACGGTTACATTCATTCTTCTGTCTTTATAGTTCCCTAATGAGCTTGAACTGCAATTAACAAAATGATTGTGTTCACTTTAGTACAATGCACCTGCAAATACCAGGATGGGAAGTCATATTTAAAACAAAAATACACTCAGTACACATTTCGGAAGAAGCTTGATACTCTAGCATGGGCTTGAATTTTAACAGGTGTCAGTGTCTGCCAACAATTTGCTGTCTTTTTTTAATTTTTATTCTAATTGGTCAAAGATGTCCTTATATCATTTTCTCATCCAGGCTGCAATGATTTTTTGAGCAAAAATACAAACTACTTTAATGATTGCAGTAGAAAAATAAAGTAATTATCCTGTACTGAATAATTTTTGTTGTAAAAGTTCAGACCCAACTGCTAGACCGAGACTAGCATTATAGTCTCTCTTGTCTGCATGAAGATCTTTTTAAACTCATTGTTAGGATTCATTCAAAACTGATTTTTATGAGAAAAATGCCTGCCAGAAATAAATGATCAGCTGTTTCTTATCTTATTTCATTGATATTGGACACTGTTTCAACAAATGTGACATCCTAATCTGCATACTACAGTTCTCCTGCCTACAAATTTTTGATGATTTGGGGGATTAAAAAAAAAAACCAAACACAAAGCAGCAGGTTTTCTCTTTTTCTCTGCTTATTAAACGGAGCACAAAAGCACAAATGAGAAATAATATGGTATACACAGAAACTAGAACTTGCCACATTCATATTGCTCCATCTATTGCTCTTGCTCAATGGTTTTTCTCTATGTCACAAAATCAGAAACACTGAGGTTGGAGAGGACCTCTGGAGGTCATCTTGTCCAACCTCCTGCTCATACAGAGCAGGTCCAGCTTCAGGTTAGATCAGGTTGCTCAGGGCCTTGACTAGTCAAGTTCAGGAAATCTCCAAAAGTGAAAGTTTTACAACTTCTCAGGGCTCAAGTCCTAAACCACTGTTGCTGTGAAGATGTTTTTCCTTATTCAGTCACATTTCCCCTTGCTATAATCTGTGGCAGCTGCCTCCTGTCCTTGCTGTGCACCTCCGAGAAGAGTCTGGCTTCATCCTTTCTATAACCTCCTTTTGGGTCATGGAAGAGTGCAATTATATTCCCCCTAGCTAAATAAATTAAGGTTCCCCCACTTCTCCTCATGTGTCACACAGTCTAGCCACCTAACGACCACAGCTGCTCTCAGGTCTCTCCAGTTTGCCAGTTTCTACCAGAGTCCCAAATCGGACACAGTACTCCAGTGGCATCCTAACAAGCACAAGCAGAGGGGAATAATCAGTCCTCTCCAGGCAACCCAGCAGTCAGTTGGCTTTCATTTCTGCAGGAGCCACGTTGCTGACAAATGTTGGGTGTGGTGTCTGTCAGGACTCCCAGCTCCCCGGGTGCCGAGATGGTACCCCCGTACCTGGGCATGGGGCATTTCTGTCCCAGGCGCAAGACCTTGCATCCATCTCTGTTGAACTTCAGGAGATTCCTGTTGGCCCACTCTTCCAGCTCACCTCTCAGATGGTTCCTCTGCCCAGCAGACTTGCTCTCCAGCGTATCAACCACTTCTCCTGGGTTGCTGTCACCTGCAAACTCGCTAAGGATGCACTCTGTCTCTTTGATCAGGCTGTTGATGAAGATGTTAAATAGTATCAGCCTTTCAGCACCCTCTGATGCATCCTGTCAAGCCCCATGGGCTTGTATGTGCCACATTTACCTGTGTGATCTTTAATTCTTTAATGCAGGTACCACCTCTTTCTTCAAACTCTGCCACTATACATAGAGGCCTGAAAGCAGATCTTGCCAATAATGACAAAGACAAGACACTGAATACTTCAGCCTTTTCCCATGCCTTCACGTCACCTGCCACATTCAGCAAAAGGCCCACACCTTCCTTGGTCTCCCCTGTGTTGCTGAAGTACACGTAGAAATGATCTGCTCTGAGCCTCATCAGTTCCAACTGCAGCTGAGCTTTGACTTTCCTAACTCTGTTCCTACATGCCCAGGCAACATTTCTGTATTCCTCTTTGGTCGCTTGTCCCTGCTTCCACCTCCATATTCTTCCTTTTTGCATTTGAAATCAGTCAGGAGTTCCTCGTTCAGCCAAGCTGGCCTCCTGCTATACCTGCTCAGCACCCTGAACATCAGGATGGACTGTTCTTGTGCTTTGAGGAGGCTGTCATTGAAGATCAAGCAACTTTCATGGGTCTCTGCCCTCCAGGGCAGACTCCCAGGAGATTCTGCCCACCAGTTCCTTGAACAGGCCAAAGTCCACAGGCTTGAAATTTTCAGTGGTTATTAAATTACTTGCCTTTCCCACTTCCCTCAGGTTCTTAAACAACCATCTCATGATACTGCAGCCAAGTCACCCCAAAACAGTTCTTCCTTATCTGTGAGCAGCAGGTCTAGCACAGCACTTCAACCAGTCAGCTCATCCAGCACCAGCATCAAAAAGTTGTCCCTCATGTACTCTGTAAGTCTCCTGAATTGCTTACGCCCCATCACACTGCCCTTCCAGCAGATATCGGGAGGGTTACAGTTCTCCTGACAGGGTTCAGCCTAGTGTCAGAAAAATGAACCCACTTCTTGATAACCAGACTTTTGCATGTGTTAACAGCAGAATATTCCTATTGTAACTTTGTAAGCTGAGGCACTATCATCCTAAGTACACCGTAAGATCACAGCTGGAATCCATACCCTATAAATGCAACAATTACAAGCAATTTTGAAAGAGGTCCACCCAGACAAATCCACCCATGGCCTCACTTGAGGAGGATCCCTGGAGTTCTTTATACAGTGTAGAAGTAGAGGCAACACAACACAGAATTAATGCCCAAAGTGTTCACTTATAGCCAGTTTGGGCCTGGAGGTGAGCAACACTGGCTCATTTCAGGACCCGGTAAAAAGAGGCATAACATGACCTACCTGAATGATGAAAGCTCCAATGCCAGACAGCCTACCCCCTGTCCAGAGGGCAAGGCCAGGAAATGAGCAAAGGAAGAAATATTTCTGTACCTTGTGGGCTCAATCCCCAGCATCAGTCAATTCCAATGACTGCCAGAGACTTCCATTCTTACGAAAAGGACAAGATCTGCAGAACTGCAACTGAATAACGTTAGGAAACTGACACTCTCTTTCTAATGGACTTGGATACTGGCTGCAGGTAGCACCTTTGCTGGTTTATAAACCAGGAGGCAGGTAGATTTTTAGACCTTCGGCCAAATTCCCACTCATAAGCTTTCAACCCCACTGAAAGCCCAGTAAGCAAAAGGCAAACCTGGCCTTCAGTATGAACCGGAGCTTGCAGTTTGCACGGGCTCTGGAGAAGCCTCGTGATGTAAATGAGTGCCTGATTTGATTGTGACTCATTTACCCTGACAGACAGCCCTAATGACTGGCTTGCCTTGGCTCTTCAGCAAGTAGGAGCTTGGAGGAACTTCTCCTATTCATACACTGACTATTAAGACATTTTTATCTGCCAGTCATCAACCTCCTTCCAAAATATCAGAAGTCCTTAACTCCCTCCCCAACACCACCATTGCCACCATCCTTATTTGAATGCCATAAATGTTACTGAATTTATCTTCATAACAGCCATGTGGGATGGATTTCTCCCATGTTAATGATAAGGCAATGATGGGACAGTAAGGGACAGATTTTTTAAAATGGAATTTAGTTCAAGTTCATACGAGTTTCAATAAACCTTTACTTTGCCTCTGAGCTGGTTGAGCTCATAGGCTCTGATTTTGCTTAGTGCTCCTGGAGTTGTCAGGGTTAAGGCCATGTGAAAGTGCCAAGTTTCACACTGTTTTGCACATGAAGCCATAAATCCCTCTCCAGAACCCCAGGGGCATGAGGGGGGCCGCTGTTCAAAAGGTTCATGAACTTGGATAAAGTTGGGCAGATATCAGGGTTTGTAACAATATACCAAATTAAGTTCTGTCCAAAAGTTTTTGACGGGCCTAGAATAAAAAATAGCTAATAAGACCATTAAGTTTTTGCAGAATTGTGCCATTGGTAAAAAAGCCCCAAACATTACCAGATTTTGTTCTTAGCTTTATCTTTGTCAATTAATTCAATGTATTAATTTCTCCTGGAAAATCCAGAGGCAGTTTTCTCTATCTAAGGTCATTTTAACTTTGAGTAGTTATCTAGACATGATTCTTTCCTGGTTTGTTTGCTTTTATTTTTAAACTATGCACCTACCAGAGACAAATGACCACATTCTACAAGGTGAGACTATCTGAAAATGTTTACTTAGACTCATCATAAAATAGCTATTCTTCTGTAAAATCTACAGAGATGACATTTGCTTGTACAGAACATGAAGTGATAATTTGTCAGTATTTCTTACCTGCTCACTTCAGTAAAAAGCTAAATCAAAGTAATAGGAAAATCTTGGGTAATAACAGCTACCACCCCAAATCCTTTATAACTCTGATTGTCGGTTTTCAGTGAAAACTACAACCAGAGTTTTCACTATCTTATTCCACTGAAGTTTTAGAGGAAAAATTGCCATTCAATATTCAGGATGCTCGTAACACAGACTTTAGAAGAAAACTGAGAAATATTTGGTCACCTATCCTGCAAGCATACATGTCAGCACATTAAAGAAGCACTTGGTTCATGGTTGCTTTGAAAATCTATGATAAATAACAAGTTACTCCATTGCCATCCTAGCATAATGCTAACAAGAAGTGAGAGAGTCAGATTTTCTTGTCTACAGAGCAGTCATTATAAGAAACAAATGGACAGAGCAATGAAAAGGACTCTGATTTGATTCACACTGAAGTCACACATGCAACTGATTCAGTGGAGGCTGTTTAGAGTAGCAGCCGGCTCTTTCCTTCACATTTATATAGTGAAACCTCATTTCAATATATATTTACCACTGACATATCAATAACTTTTGTAACAAGCCGGATCAGATGTTCTGACAGTGTGTAACACTGTACAGTGTTTTGCATGCAGTTTGCAAAGCACTTTACTCAAAGACGCTGGGTGATGGTCAACTCAAAGGCCAGTGACGAACCCAAGTCCTAGGGCCTTTGAAACATTTCTCTACCCTGATAGAGGTTCTTTTTGGGAAAAGCAGCCCCCTACGGACAGGCATCTCCTAGACATCCATCACTCGGCTCTGGGAGTAGCATCAATGGTTACTGAGGACAGCTTTTCATTTCCCGCCTGCCTAGCACACAAAACTGATGTGACTAAAGAGAGTAGTGAAAAAATGTAAAATCTGAAGGAACCTTTAATCTCTTAAGTTAAAAAGAAAAAAATGCAACCACTTACTAATGGAATGTTAAGATTGTGTATTAAACCCACAAAAGTCAGAAAACGAAGGAATTAAAGACTCCCTTGGCTCTTTTAACCCTTCCCTCTGCCTGTGTGCATTACAGGCTTTTCATTACACAGTCACGTAACACCAGGCAAAGGGACATAACCATAGGTAATGTTAAAGGGGGAGTATGGCTTGTTATGAAGTAAAGCTACAGAAATGGAAATGTTAATAACTAGTCATTTTATCTTGTAAAAGTTTAATATTCACTATTAAAGAATGGCAAGACACAAAAGAAACGGCAAGATGTTGCTATGGAGCTAAATGAAATATTGAATAAATGAGTTGTTCCTCTCAGTAAATATTTTGGTTGCAGTTTACTTGCAGTGGTATTTATCTCCCAAGAACCAATATGACGGTAATATATCATGGTAAGTAACTATCCCCTAGTTTATGCCCACACGTAAACAAATCTCACTGAAATAGGCTAAGTTTGTCCTGTGCGCAGCACCCATATATGTCTATGAGCCCCACGCCTGCAAAACTCAACATGCTCCCCCCTCGCTAAACTTGCAAACTCTGTATCTGCTGCATTTTAAGTAGCTGCACACTTCCCAATCATTAACGTACACATCCTCTTCATGCGCAAGGAAATATTATTATCCTGGTTTTACAAATGAGAATCCTAGGCACAGAGAGATTAAAGCTGAGCATTTCAAAGCACCCCAGTTAATTAAAATGACTGGAAAATGGGTGTCCAAATTGTTTAGATACCTTTGAAGTCTCAGAATAATTATATTGCTCAAGGTCACACAGGAGTTTATGGCTGACCCACAACTTGAACCCAGATTTCTAGCGTCCCACTCCAGCACCTTAATCACAAAGCCATCTTTGCTTTCCAATTTAATACTGGCCAGACCTGGTCCGCATGCAAACTGGTTACCAACGGATGAAACCTGTTATTATGCCATATAATGTAGCTATCTATCTCTACCCTACAGGATAAACAGCAGTGCATTTGGGCATCTCCAAATTCTTTAAGGTACATATCATTACAAAACACTTACGAGGCAGGGAAGAGCTATTTGAGAATTAGCACATAAGGACAGTGAGGGACATTTCCAATGGCGCACTCCAGCTTCGCAGCAGAGTAAAGTTTGCTGTCTCTCCTGTCCTTACTCTGGTGGCCCTACTGCTACACTGCCTCTTTTTTCTGATGCAGTATTTGACTAGCAGCATTTCCTTTTAACAGGTTTAGCCACCAAAGCCTGTCTTGTTGGTCTCAGCCTAGCGGTGAATCCCACCACCTTTCGTGACTAGGCCCACTTGACACTCCAGCCACCAGTGATGCTACGTTTCTTGCCATCAGGCTTCCTAGACCACAGTACAAAATAAACCCTCAAAGTTATTCAGAGTAGCACCAAGACTTCAGCAATAAAGCATATGGTGGAAGAGTCCTCTCCCAAATTAAAAACTCAGAAAGGACCTGTTCGGGAGGCCTCCACACCACAGAGACAGAAGAGCTTCTGCACATAAACACTGCCAGACACTGGCACTGTATGACACTCATTGGCCTTTCTCATCCCTCTGGGGTCTTTGCATAGAAGAGGGCTGCACTTAAGCCAGTTTTGATATCCATTAATAAACTTGACCTCAGCTTAATTTCTCTTGAGCATATGCTCCAATTACATGCTCCTCTCATTTACAGCTGCAAGTCAGAAAGCTACGTTTTCCAAATGCTGATACCTATCATTGGCACAAAGTCTTCAGGCCTTGGTATGAACTGATGCAGTTACATAAAGTAAAACTTCCCAGATAGGATTCAATCTCAAGTTCTCCCTAGACACACCAACACCCTCCAGGATGTGGAACGCAATGGAAGACAGAGATCAACATAAAACACGCACACACATACTTAACATGCTGACTTTTTATCACGGAGGTTGCTAATTTCCCATGCTAAGAACAACGTTTGGAACTAAAATGAATTATGTGTCTCATTCTGAGTGCATCAAAGAGTAGACAGCCTTTTTAAAGGAGTCAAGATCACCTCAGCTGTGCTTTTGTTATCTAGCCCAAGGTTAAGGATTTGGCCTTGGGCTAACAATTGGCTTAGAAAACCAGGATCATGTAATGAGAGTTCCAGGAAGAGAAAAAAACCAAAGCTTGGTAAAGGCACACTCTTCAAAGTGTCCCAGTATTTGACCTTCCCCACCCCCCCCCCCCAGATGAATAAGGTAAAGAAGAGAGGAATGGAGCCTGAAACCCTGAAGGAAGTACTCGCGTACAAGAGGAGATGGAAGGACCTTCCCAGACACTCAGGCTCACAAAGGCCTGACAACAAATTTTCCTCACCAGTTAAATAGAAAAGTTGGCAGTAACCCACTGCGTGGCTCAGGTCTCAAGAGGAGAAGGCTCTTGAAAAGGGCAGCACCTGGTTTATTTTCTTTGATATAAAGCACAAGTTAAGTTGCTTCTATTTGACAATTAAATCTAACCCTCAAAAAAAGGCTAAGACCCTCCAGCAGGTGAGAGCTGCAATAGCTACGTGCCAGCAAAATGGCCTGCTGGCTTATACAGACTTGTTCGCAAACTACTGATTTTTTTTTTTAAATGGTTTTTAGTTTTGTTTTTGGTTTTTTTTGTCAGAACCTGCACACAGGAGAGTCACAGACCACTTTCTCAACTTTTGCTGCTGACAAAAACCAGAAGGCTCCACCCATGCTCCCAACACCATTTTCCCAGGGCTTGGTCCTTCTCACTGAGGAACTCTGCAGTGGGCATGAATCAGTAACTCAGCAGGTGTGCAGAATCTCTCTCTAAATGACTCTGCCCTCTAGGGTACATTTGGGTTATATTTTCAAAGATGAAAATCTTTTCATCTGCAACCTGGGAGACTTCTTTGCCCAACATGTCAAGGAGTAGTTAACAATTAACTATTTCTAAAAAAAACCCAAACCAACCAACCAAACAAAAAAAAACTTAAAAAAAAATAATTACCAGACCAGGAAATATTAATCAATTAGTTTTGATCCTCCCCTCTGTAAACACATCATCTAGAACATGGGTTACTGCTAATCCTAAGTAACCAAAAATGTTGCTGGACTTTAAAAATACCAGTGGTTAAGAAAAGGAGAACTTCAATTCCATTTCTTTCTGATCTTTGAGTCTCAAGGTGGCATTCTGAGGCTTCTCCCCAGAGAGTGTGAGGAAATTTTCTTTTTAAGAATCTCAGGCTCCATGGTGTCCTCACAAGATTCCAGCAGGGGAAGCTCTAAAGTAATCCTGCACGATGCCAGTAGCCTGTACACTGAAAGCAGTAAAATGACAACATACCTGTCATTCCACTAATCTAGGTCTTGAACAACAGGAATAAAAGAGTATCAATAATGCCAGTATTTTGCAGAACAAAACCGCTCATTTTTCACTTAATGTTATTGGGCCCACCTTTTATTTACAGTGCCAAGGCTGGGAAAATGGCTTGGTCCAATAGCAACAGTTTGTGACATCAAAACTGCCTTCATGTTAACATTATGATGTCAACTAGAAGATCAGGATTCTTCATAAAAATGGACATAAAAGCTGGCCTCTTAAAGTGAGAGACTGCTTTTAAGTAGAAGATTTTTTTCATTCAAAGGAAGAGAGAAAATGCAAGCAGAAGAAATTGCATTAGAACTGTCCTTAAAATAGAATAATTTAAAACAACAGGCAGAGTGATGTTTATAAGAAATAACACATACCCTGTCTCTCTTCCTAATTCCTAAGGAGTCAATAACTCCTTTGGTCTATGAAGTCCCATACAAAGTTATCAATAAGTCATGAGAAAAATGCAAAAGTCAAGATTATAATGAAATGAATCATTGTTTCTGGCTGTAAAACAGAGGCATTCTGCTCAGCCCGCGTGTTTGGTGCAGCCGTAGTCAGATATCCCTTCTCCCTTCCCCCTCCCATCACTATTGGCCTTGCAATTAAGCTTCAATACGCCTGTGTGTATATTACTGATGTGGAAACAGCTATTTTCATCATGCCGCAGATATTCTATACTTTTGAAGTCTGCGGTTACAGGGTCATTATTCCATACAACACTTTCCCATCACCAGGGTGTGCAGGATGCCATAAAAAATGGTTTTGTGCAAGTTCCAAGCTACTGGAGTTATGTCAATAGTTACCTTAAATACATTATTTTTTATACGTAGTCACCCTGCCTTCTGAGGATTTGCTTTAATAAAAAGGAGCAGACCATCTGAGAACGAAGTCAGTAGAGCTGTGCTGATTTGCAGATCTGGTTGATATTTCCATCTTTTAATCTGCATGTTGTGTCCAGGATGATGATGATAATGACAGTAATAATAGTAGTAGTAATAATAAAAATAATAATACATTTGCTCCTGTTTGTAGTGAAACACTGCTGGAGTTGAATGCTCTGTTTTAATGAGACACACTGAATGAAACAGTATCCTGCAGTGCAAGAAGTACATGTCAGCTCTCCACTGCCTTGGCATTATGACCCAAGCTACAGTACAATATTCATAATTTTCTTGGTGATCTCCCAGAAAAACGTTCTTAATTTAATCTCTAATTGGATTATCAGCCTCATTAAATTGTAAATCTGCCACAGTCCAGCTGTTGTGGGAACCTGAACTCTCAGAGTGTTATCAGTTTGCTGCTCTGATCTCTTTACCTGAAGTCCCTCTAGAAATTTTTAACACTTTGAGCTTCAAAAGCCTGCAGGGTCCTTCCCCACTTCCCTCTCCTACAGCTTCTTCCCACAAAAATCCCTGCCTTTTTTCAGACTAAAAAGGCACAGATCTGCTTCTTTCCTGGACTTAAGCCAATATACCCAACTGCAGACCTAACCCAGTGGCTCCGATCTAATTCCTGTATGGGTAGCCAAGCACACTTTGCAGAAGCCCCTGCAAGAATGAACTATGAAGAGCAAAAACACATCTCATCGCTACCCTGCCTTATGAGCTGAGAACCAAGTCGACCCACTGCAAGTTTCCTACCTCTGGAGAAGTCCAACTCTCAGCCTCTGTTCATCTATCGAGGGCAATACAAGCCCAGGCAGGTATTACAGCTGAGTGCCTTCACAGCACTATGTAAATACAGATGCAAATGAGTTTTGGCCCTCAGACTTCTGGCAAGTTACGAACACAGTCCCTGGTGTTACGAGGTGTCTCCTGCTGCACACAATGGGGGCAAGCCTTCAGACCCTGCCCAAACCAAGATTCTTGCTGAAGGCAGGGACAAACTTGCCTCTGTAAAAGACACAGAACCAGGACAAAACCAGTGTACCTGCTTTTCTAAGTGACCATTGCATGAGGCTTGCAGACGGAAGGTTGCTAAATCCCAGAGGGCACTGACAGGTGACTAGATTCCAAAAAGAGAGGAAACTCCACCTTAGGAAATCATTACTGCCTGTTGCAGACAAGGCTGTCAGGAATACAGGTAATGAAGGATTAGTACTGGAGAGACAGGAAAGAGGTAATCTTAAAATAAATCTTTAATTCTTTTTGTGCCCAAGCAAGGCAAATGTAGTGGACACACACAAATGGTTACTTTCTCACACACCTGCAAAATCTCTTAGGAGAAATAAACAAAAAATTTGGAGTACAGCAAAGTAAGGTTATATACTGAAGGAGTTGGGATTTTTTCCTTGTACATAGTAGTCTAACAAAATAGACGACTACAGCTTTTATCCAACACCCTCCTTACAGCAATAATATGTAAAATCCAAGTGTCCTTCTGAACCTAGCTTCTTTCTTCTTTCCTATGTAACTAAAAAACAAAGTGGTTTGTGCCTATAACAACCATTTATAACATCTTTAAAAATACATTTTAATGCCTTTGGCTTTTCATCATTATTTTGAGCAGCTTAAGTCAACTGGGAACAAGATTCGTGGTTCTCATGTTCTCATGTTGTAAGAACACAACAGATCAAGTTCTCATAGCAGCAGTCTGCCCTACCAAAAGGGGTAACCTTAATATAAAGGAGAAGAGAAACATTCCATATCCATCATTAGATAAATAATACTTCAGGCAAGATATGGCACCTTTAAAAGTGCCTTTTCAGTCTTGGATTTTTCTCTGCTTGTTACTACAGAAACCATCTAGCAAACAGAATCTAAGACAGACTCCACCCAAAACAGAGAAAAACAATATAGACAGAGTAGGCTTTTCCTCCCTTTTCTTTTTTTTTTTTATTTTCCCCCCCCCCCCCCCCTTTTTTTTTTTGAAAGGGTGGATGAGTGCTAAGGAAAAGTATCTTACTGTGCACAGGATAGGAGCATTTTGCATGCAGTTGAAACAGTAAAGCTCTGATTACAGATGGCAGAAATGAAAGCAGGGAATGAGTAATGAGCAATGAGAAATGCGTAATGCGGGATGAGGATATAATTTCCACACATCGGCTAAAGAAAGGTTTACACTCTTAAGCAATAAAAACAAACCATTAAGCCAGACCTGCACTGTCAGGAAGTATAAAACAGTTCTTGAAACTCTGCAGTTACTATACAAAAGCTTTTCATAAACTTTTGTTTCCTGATCTTCATAAAACATTAACATCAAGCTGCCATATGGCAATTAGCTGCCTCCTGAAATCAATAAAAAAAACCCAAAAATCAACAATTTAGGAATAGCTGTACAATAAATAGCTCAATAATTATCCTCTTCTAATAGTGTAGCAAAGTGGGTCTAATATAAATGCAGTCCAGATGAGCTCCTTCTTCAAAGCTGAGAGTACAATAAATAATGTTTCTCTCCAAGCCTCATCAGTACTGATTGCACAAGTGAGACCTCTAACTGCCTAGCAGGGAGAGAAGCAGGTGATAGTCTGTGGACACCCAAACCCAATTATCATATGAGCAGGAAAGGTCTCAATGCCTGATTATGATGAGCCCAGGCTAGCGCAGCAGAGCAGATCCTGCTCAGTGAAAATGGCCAATGCTCTCGGGAGAGCTTACCTCAACTGAAGATCTTCCCACGTCATTTTTACATGTTGCTGACCACAGAAGTCCAACTGAATTTTGCGCAAAAATTATCAAGCCACTCGACAAAGCTGTTACTGAGTCTCAAAAGGACAAGGAGAGATGCTGATCACATTTGTGTTTAGAGAGATGCTTATCTGAAATGCACAAAGGGTGACATTATCTATCACAATCTCTGCCTATATAGATTATATAAGTGCCTAGAAGCAATATGTTTAGGGGAAACAGGCTATAGGGTAACAAAGGCAGTTCTGCCTTCCAGATCTGCTTTTTCTCCACTTAAGAGGAAAAAAAAAAAAAAAGCTTATTTCTTCTTGTAGAGTACTATAATACTAGTAAGTACTAAAGAACTAAAATAAGTACTGGAGTACTGTGGTAACAGCATACCTTTAGTATTTAGGATTATTTAGCAGTCACTACCAGACTTAGAAGATGTCTTAGAAGTATCGGAAAGCCCAAACCTTTCAGGAGGACTGTTTGATCATCAACCCTATTCAGCAGAGTTCAGGAACCCAACTGATCTCTAAGAGAATTTTCTACTACTCATGTATGAAAGTTTGGTTTCTTTCTTTTATTTTAAATCCTAAACAAACTCTTCAGTGTAGCACTCTCACATCTCCAATCTAGAGAGAGGTTAAGGATTTAAAGATATGTTACAAAACCAATTCTGCAGAAATTTATTGACATGCTGAGCTTGACACATGCATATTTCCTCCTCAAATTCAGTATGGTACTCATGATTCTGTGACTAACACTAAGCAAGTATAGAAATGCTTACAAGAGTGGGTCTTAATAGGTTTACAATTATACCTTGGCCTCAGAGTGTATTTTACTAAGGATGCAACTCTTTGTCAAGCAACAGGAGGTTTGCCTTTACCAGGAATGCAGCACCACGCCATGAGCCAGCTACTGCTCATGCATAGACAAGCGCCGTAGCCAATTTTTTTGAAACAAGATTAGCATCAATGTGTTCTCATGCCTTAGAGGAGAAGTAAAGCAGTCACCACTCTGTAAAAAGCCTCCCTCAATCTAGTTACACATGAAGGGCTAGGAGCTGTGAAACTTAAGCCTTGCAACACTGGAGTTTAGGATCTGGTTAGAAGTGCCATGGGGTCTTTACTGATTTCAGCAGGTTTGAGATCATACCTTTCCTGCTCATAGAAATGGTACAATCTTCAATTTTTCAGCACTTTCTGTCCAGCTTTTGCAAGCTCAGGTTATAGAGTACGCTAACACTGCTGTGACCTGACTAGCACAACTGTGCATCGCAAACAATCAATGAATTTTTGAAGAACCTTCACTGTGGCATATCCTGTGACTGACAACCTTCCCAAAGCAACAGCCAGAAACTCACGCATCATCAGTAAAGCTCGCAACAAGCAAAAGGCAAACTACACTTCTGCGCATATGATGCTCCCCCCTAAAAACAGTAGCCAACAAAACGGCACTGGTCTTTTGAGAAAGGAAATAGAGGTTGTCCAACCCAGCGAACTTGTAGGCTGCTATGTAGTTATCAGCATGACCAATAACATAAGCTACCTCTCAAAAATAAGCAGAGCCAAACTGCAGAGTGGTGGATTGTTCTCTACTAGCTATTCAAAAATACTGCTGGTACAAAGAAATACATAAGTTTGTATCTCACCACAGAAACTTACAGCTAGCCTAAGATATTTTTAAGCTCATGAGAAAAATGGAAGCAGCCAACAGGAAATTAGTTTTTCCTCTCCTATCCTCTGTACCCATTGCTTTTTGTGATGATTAGCAATAGAGAACTGTTCTAGAAGACGACCTAAGACATCATCAAGTTAGCCTTTCTGATCAACGAACCTATTTAGTACCTCCGCTGTAACACAGATGATTCTGGTAAAAAAGGAGTTTGGGGAGGGCCATGAGAAAGAGGAGGTTTCTGTTAATAAAAAGTTAGGCTAGTAGGAGGCCCAAATCAGAGATCCCCAGAGTTGACTCAGAGAGGTCTCTAATGGGCCAACTGTACACATGGCTTTAGGAAGCACTGCCTCAGTTCACCAAATCCAGAAACGGATCCACAACAGAGAACGAGGGGGTTCTGACATCTCTGGAGGTATCAGCACAGTCATTATATATCCACTAAATACAGCAGAGAGCTCCTGAAATAGGCAGGAACTTACCACTAGCAGCCTAACACAATTTCATTCTGTTCCCAGCTTCAGTGTGCTTTGCAGCTGATCACCGAGAAGCCAATTTAAGCTACTTTCCTGCTCTATTGTTTCAGCACAACTTTCACACAACAAGCAACCCAGCCTCTGCATGCTCATCCCAGGTTCTACAGCTAGTAACCTGACTGCCATTCCAGTCTTTTAACACACAACAGGCACAATAAGTATTAGCTTTAATACTGCATTTGCCAACTGCAAATCATGCTTTTGCCCCTTACATGAAGGATTTAAAAAGTAAGAAGATGTAAGCACAAGTTACCCTTGTGATGACTGCACAAATGAACCATTTTTTTCTTACAGACTGGACTTTTCAGAAATAAATACCAGAATTCTATGATTTATTATCTGAAATAGATTTAAACATTTGGGAAGAAAAAAATAAAAAGCTTTCAAACACAAAACCCTGGAAAGGAAGACAAGCTAATCTGCAAAACAGCAAAACCATCAGCTGAGGTTAGATAAGAGGCTGCATATGACAACAGCTTGCTGCATGTAGGGCAAAAATTGAAGATTAATTTCACTATAACACTCCACAGAAGTGAGCTCACATCTGAGGTGAGGAAGTATGCAATGCTTTTCCAACTGTTAAAGACAAGGGCCAGTACAAATAAGGTAAGTATTCCTCTTTAGCATACATAATCACAAAAAAAAAAAAAAAAGGATGACATTTTAGTTTTTATTATTTTATATTTGGCCAGGACTTTTAAAAGAAGGACTTTTAAAGGAAACATCAAACATTCACTTTTCTGTAGGTCTAGAAAGGATTCAGTCTTCCCCCACCCCCACCTCCCAGAGGATTTCTATTGGCCCTTCTAATATTCACGCTGCAAATTAGTTGGGAATAGCAGTATTTATACTAGATCAGCAACGTCTGGTTCTTATCCAAATGTTTCACCTAAAGAGGATGCCAGTTCTCATGGACTGGACAGCCCACCCTGCAGCATTCCTGAGAATTGTACAATATAATAATCTTGAAAGTCAGCAGAGTGGATTATCCACTTTTTTCTGGACTTGAACTTGTGACCTTAACAGTAGCACAGGAGAAAGCAAATGTGCTATGCACTTTGCCATAGTAACCTTCCATGTATTCTTTTCAACTTAAATACACACAATTGAAACAGCTACAATTTTGGAAAATTATGTACAAACCCTATATTTTTTTTCTTTTTGATTACATATAAATACAAATTAGCTATTCTTCTAAAAAGTGGTTATAATAGTAAATAAATACAAAATAAGAATCTGACCATTATACTTCATGTGCTGGGGTTAAACCCATATAAAATGTACAACTAAAATACATTTAAAATCTTTAAAGGAATAATTCTCTGATTAAAATATTTGTTTTCCCAACTTTTTTTCGTAGACATAAATATATTTTCAAAATAGTTGTGTTTTTTTTTCTTTCCATTTCATTACATAAATAAAGTCTTCATTGGGAAATATTAAAGTGTCAGCTTTTTTTTTTTTTTTTTTTTTGTCTAATATATTTGCTGTGTTAGCGGCACCCACAACCCTCCACAACCATATCTTGATAGTTCTTTAATACAACTTTTTCATTTTCATCAAGGTAGAGCATGGAAATAGCACTCAGTTCTGTCGGCACACAGCAAGCCTTGGGGATTTTGGAATTCACTGAATTGACCAAAGTCTGAACAATGGCATGGTTTGTTGAGTTTAGATGATCTGCCAGTGGAAAAGGACATTCCCCATGGCAGTAAAAGGCACTATACCCCGGTGGGGCAACAATCCAGTCATTCCACCCCACATCATTGAAGTCCACATATAACGGATGCCTTTTGCAACTGTATTTGTGGCGTTTACGCTGTTTGTGTTTTGCTTGACGCTTTTCTCTTTTATGAAGCGGGTGTCCCTTGCCATCATGCCCAAACGTTACTAATAATGGCCTGAGCTGAGACCAGCTATCTTCATCCTGATGTAAAGACCTGCTAATCCTAACGTGCCTCTTGGAGGCACTGTTCTCTTTGTCCAAGTGAACCACCTCTACCACAAACCCATGATTAGGTTGTCCATGTGCAATCCACCTCAAAACAGCTGGTGTTACATCAAAACTTTCCCATTTACTTGCATTATGATGCACCAACCTGGTGTCCAAAAGTCTTGTGACAGGGTCCTTAGAGGTGGCTGTGGCTGGCTTTATAATTTCATAAATATTAATACGGTGATGGTAGCTGCTGTTGTTCTCAAAGGCTCCGTGCACCTGTTTCCGAAAAATCTGGAGTTCAGCTGAGGTGATAGACTCCTCATTAGGGATGGAAGTTAAATTAAAGAAGAAACGCCGTGCTGTTTTCCCACTTGTTTCTGGCAGTTCTTCCAAAACTTCTAATTTGATTAAACAGGGAAAAAAAAAAAAAAAAAAAAAAAAAGAAAGGAAAAAAAATCAGGAACTGAGACAAGCAACCAAACCCCTCATAGTCTGCTGTTGGCAACTTTCAAGTGACAACTAACACATGTGACATACAAGGTCTGAAAGACTTTCAGGCAGAAAATACCATCTCCCATGTCTTTCTGTTCATTTATGCAAGCATGTATAGCATGAAGTTAAGAATGCTTCATTCATTGTTATGCATTTTGATTGAATACTGGTGCCCTTTGCATACCAGGTGGTTATAAGTGGCAAGAAACACACAGCATTACTTTGGAATTCAAGGACATTAGTGAGAAAACTCAAGCACTATAGTTCGTAGGTGTCTGATGAGAATCATTGAAACTGGTTGAGGACTTAGGGTAACTATTGCATTTCTGCTTTTTTCAAGGATATGGCTCTAACGTCAATCCCTTAAACTCCATTCTGAAAAATATTACTCCGCAATTTAGGTGACTTACAAATCTTAACATATGGTTTCTTGCATCTTAATTAGAGACGGTGAACTCAACATCTGTAACGGCACTTTACAAAGCACGCCCTAGCATTTACCCAAAAGGGCGACAAAGAACAGCAGGAAGGTTCAACTGCTAAAAAGAGGTGGATGGTAAAGGGATAATGAAACAAAGTCACTTCTGAACAACAGGTTTTCAAAACCACAAAAAAAAAAAAGATTAAATTAAAAAATTAAAAAGTCACTAAACCCCAGGCCATTCTCACCTTTGAGTCAACAAATAGCTGAATAGAGCTTCAGAGGGAGTAAAAATATATCTAGGGTTGCTGAGAAGTACGTTGTTGCTACAGACATTGAAGAAATTAAAAATCTTTGCCAAAACAAATCTCCCTCAAATCATGGTTTTTAATTTTGATGCTAAGCATCCTGGAGAAACATTCACTTTCTAAAGGGAAGCCATAACAGCTGTTAGCAGTTCTTAGTCATGTAACCATCCCCCTGTTGAATCCAGTATGACTTTTTGTGTAAGGTAAGGCTCAGCTTTACGGTATTTCAGGACCAGCCCAATATTTGTAAATATGCAGATGTTTTGTTTGAGTGGCCACAAGACAAACTTCTGCTTTCAAGAAGCCACTAATACAGAATGAGAGCTCAGTGAAAAAGTGGAGACGGATTCATTTTCTTCTCAATTTTGTGAAAATTGTAGAATAGCTTTTATGTCAAAAAGTCTTTACTGTAACAGTACGACTACTTCAAACTGCAGATTTTTACATTTGCCTAAAAATTATAAACTTGGCCCTTTCAGCTCCTCTCTTGCTCAGCCCCTTGCCTACCTATACTCAGGTTTAACGTGAATGACCTGTGCTCTGGCTTTTCCCCCTTCACTGCTAAGCGTTTACTTTCCACGTAGGGAAACGCAGATGATGAGAGGTTACATTTCATCATTCATCTCCTTTCTCACGATAAGGCTTTCCACTTAACAGCACATCCAATTCTCCGAGGCCACCTCCTTTATCCGTCAGAAGCATTTAATAGTAATGAATTTCTTTTCTCAACACAGTTTCACCTTAAAAGCATGGGGAAAACTGCGTTTTCATTACTTTTACAGCGGGGCCACTGCACGCCAGCACCGGAGACTAGCAGCCAGGAACAATTACAACCTGGGGAAACGTTTCCCAAAGAGCACGCGAGCGACACGCGCACCACCGGCTGCACGGGCCTACCCGTGCCGTGGCTAACGCCGCAGTGACTATTTTGGCTACGTCAGCCGGGAAACGCACCCAGTTGCTCAGCGAGAACCCGTCCCAGAGGGCCCGCCGCCTGGGTGGGCTGCAGGTGAGGAGGGGTGGAGGTGCTGCCGGACGCCCCGCTCCGCATTTGGCCAGGTTACCTGCGGGTGAGAGCCGAAACCTGGCCACAGGGCTTTTACCAGCCCGGGTGCTGGCAGCGGGGGAGGCATAGCGTGGGCCCGGAGTAAGCCGCTCCTAGACGGCGGGGCGAGGGAGCGCTTGAGGAGGCCGCGATCGATTGTTTCATTGATCTCTCACGGGGATTAGATAAGGATTAGAAACCTCCGCAGCGGGCCCCGGCTCAGCCGCGCGTTAGGGAGACTTTCCTGCTCGTTAGCCTCGCAACAGAAAAGCTATCTGTGGGAACGCTTCACGCGGAGCCGCTCTGTTTCAGTGGAAGAAGTCAGTAAAGCCGGAGCCTCTCGTCGGACGGAGGGGGGGAGGAGGAGGAGGGAGGTTCGCAGAGCAAGCGCGCCACAGCAGCAGCCCCGGAGCCTGCAGCCGCGGCTCTGGAAGCACACCGCCGCCCCGGTGAATTCAACAAACCCCGCGTTACCGGCGGCCGAGCGTACGCGCGCCCGGGGAGGAATCCGCCCCGACGCTCCTCCTCCGGCCCTCCCCTTTCCCCTCCGCTCCCTCCGCCCGGCCCGCGGCCGCCCCACGCGCGGAGCCCGCGCCCGTTAACGGCCCCCCACCCCCCGCCCGCCCCCCCCCCCGCCCGCGGCCCCGCGCGCGCCCGGCCCCCGCCCCGCCGCCCCTACCTTCGTGGTGGAAGCTGCGGACGGTGTTGGCGCGGCTGGCGGCCCTCTCCAGCGGGTAGCCGAGGGCGGGCGGCTGCCCCAGCTGCTGGCCCGCGTGCAGGCGGTAGAGGTCCAGCATGTAGGGAGGGATGACGACGTCCTTGCCGGGGCTGGGCCGCCGCTTCAGCCCGAACATGTGGAGCAGGCGCAGCTCGAACTCGCTGAGGAGGTCCTCGGGGCGCTGCGCGGCCGAGGCGGCGCGGCCCGGCTCGCTGAAGCGCCGCCGGCCCACCTCCGGCATGAGGCCGGCCGCGCCGCCCAGCAGCACCTGGCAGAGCAGCAGCGCCAGGAGGGAGCGGGTCGCGGCAACCATGATCAACCTGCGCGGAGGAGGAGGAGGAGGCGATGGGAACCAGTCAGCGCGGACACCGCGCCGGGGGAGCGCGCCGCGGGGGGGGGGGGGGGGGGGGGGCGGCGGCGGACTGGGACGGTCCGCAGGTGGGTCCCACCCCGGCGCCCGGCCTGGCCCCCGCGGTGGGGCGAGGCGAGGCGCGGGCCATGGCGAGCGACCCCCGCCGCGGCCCGGCCGGGCGGGCGCGGAGGAGCCCCGTCGGGCCGCTTCAGGTGCTGGGCGGCGGAGCGAGGCACGAAAATCCCCGTGGCAGGAGATCAAAGGGGACGGGACGGGACGGGGGAGCGGAGCGGGGCGATCCGCAACAAAGGAGCGCGGAGGTGAAGGGGAGGAGGGGGCGGCCGCTGTCAGCGCGGCAGGGGCACCGCCGGGGCCGGGCCGCTGCCCTCGGCGGGGCGCAGGTGTGCGCCGGGCCGGGCCGGGCCGGGCCTGGCCTGGCCTCCCGCCGCCGGGACCGCTCCGCGGGGAAAGCGCCCGGCGCCGGGGTAGGGAAGGGGCGGCTGCCCAGCCGACGCGCAAAGCGACCTCCCCGCTGCGCTCCCGTCCCGACCCCCGCGCTTCCCCCCCACCCTCGGCCGAGCCGCGCCGAGCCGCGGGGGCTCGGGGCCGGCTCCGCTTCCCCCGCGCCGGGGCTGCGCGGCGGGGCAGAACGGAGAGAAAGGGAGAGCTATTTTCCCTCGGCAGAGTGGAAGAAGGGGTAGGAGGAAAATACAAATCCTGCTAGGTCCTTAGCCAAACCCACGGGATGATATTCTGCCCCGTGAAACTCTGCGCTGGATTATTATTATTATTATTATTGTTATTATTATTATTGTTATGATTAGTGTCCCGTCCCCCCTCTCTCTTCCAGAGCACTAGCACCTCCGCCGTGGCCCACGGAGTCATCCTGCGGAGAAGGCTTTCAGCGGATCTGTGACCGCCGGAGTTATACCTGTGTGCAGCAGCAGGGGTTGTGTCTGCAGGAGGGTTTTCTGCTCTCGGGGTGTTTTTCCCGCATCACTTGGTGTTACTCCAAACTTCGCTGCTGCTCCTCTACAGCTGCCGAGCAGAAAATAGAAGTTCCCTGAAGTACAGTCCGCCTCAGAAACATACTTTTAGCAGCTGGTTGAGGAGGCAGAAGGCAAGTCCCGGCCAGGGAAGGGCTTCTCCCTTTTAAAAGCAGCGATCGAAAAGTTGTTGCTTCTTCTTCTTCTTCTTCTTCCTCCTCCTCCTCCGCCTCCTCCTCCTCACGCGTGTGTGCCTGTGCCTGCCCCTGCCCGTGAAGGGGTCCCTATGTGTCTATGGAGTTAAAAGGCTCCTTTTAAAAAATGTCCTTTGCATCACCCGCATCAGACAGATGGACATTTACTGAGACTCCCGCAGCAACATTAAGATGAAGCTTGACTTTTCTCCGCTCCCTTAAAAAGAAAGAAGAAAGGAGGGAGGAGAGAGGGGAAAAAAAAAAAAAAGGGTGGGGAGTAGCCTGCTGCCGGCCCGCGTGGAGCGGCCGCGCTAGGGGACAGCGCCGGCTGCCCCGCCGGCCCGCCCGCCTCCCGCCCCGCACCGCACCATTGCCGGGGGTGGCCGGCCGCCGCCGGGGCTTTTTGTTGCGCGGCGATGTCACGACCCCGGAGGCTCGCGGGCCCGCGCCAATCACAGCCGCCCTGTGGGAGCGGGCTGCGGCCCCGCACGGCTTTTAAAGGAGACGCCGCCTCCCTCCCTCGTTCCTTCCCTCCCTCCCTCCTCCCTCGCCCGCTCCCTCCCTCGCCCGCCCGGCCGCGCCGCGGCTGCCCGACCGCCCGCCCGCGCCCGGGTCGCGGTGCCGCCGGCCTCCGCGCCGGGACGAGGGATGGGGCGGGCGTCCCCGTCCCGTTAAGCAGTGGCACCGGCCCCCGATCCGGTGTGGGAAGCGCCGCCGGCGCGGTCCCGCGTTCTGCCCCGGGCGGCCGCGCTCAGCCGCCGGTCCGGCACGGCACGGCGCGGCCGCCCGGATCGGGACGCCGGACCCGGGACCGGGCCGGGCCAAACAATGACCCATTGTGCGGCCCCGAGCGCTCCCGGGCCCCGCCGCCGCAAATCGGATTAGCGCCGTGCCCCGGACGGCCGGGGCTGCCGGGGTGGTAAGGTGTGAAGGTCACGTAAGGTATCGGGAGAATCACGGTGCTTCAAAAGCAGTTTAAATATATATGTGTGTATGTATGTATATAGATATACTTATTTATTTTCCTGCCCCGGCCAGCAGCAGAGCGCGGGAGCCTGCAGCCCGAGCCCGGCCTCGCCGGGGGCGCGCCCCGCAGCCCAGCCGCGGGGCGAGGGCTGGCAGCCCGGGGGTTTCCTCGCTCTCCTCCCCGAAAGACAAGCGTCCGGGCTCGGGAGGAGGCTCCTCCCGGAGGGCGGCTGCTGTGCATCCGACTGCGGGCTCAGCCCCGGCCGGCCCTGCGGACGGCAGAGGGTTTGGTGTTTTGGGGTGGTTGTTTTTTTTTTAAGATGTGGCTGCCCTCCAGTGGTGGAAATGCGGTGGATCTCCGGCCCCGAACCGGCAACCCCATCACAAACCACCCGCCGCCTGCCCGCGGCCCCTCGCCTCCGCCCGGCACCTGCCCCGGGGCCGGGTCGCGCTCGGGCCGGGGCCGGTGGCGGCGGGGCGGGCGCCCAGCCGTGCCCACGCCGGTGCTCCCCTGGTTTGCAGCCGCGGGAGCCCGTCGCGGGCCCGGCATCGCGTACAGCTGCGTACAGGCACAGGGGAGGACAGAAGTGGCAGGGATGAAGAAGGCAGGCCCGTGCTCAGTGGGATCGGGCTCCCAATCCCGGCTACGTCCCTCACACCCTTTGCCGATATTGGCAAATCTAATCCCGACACGGTTTAGTAATTTGGGGGTAGGGACGCATCCTTTGCCCCATCTCTGGTTTGTCTGCTTGGGCTCTGCGGTAGGGCCTGGCCTTTCTTGCACAGGTATGCGATACCGAGCAGTTTAGGGTCCCCATCAAAGCCGAAGCCATCGCACGCCATCATTAGCCGGGGTCCCAGTGGTAGCCCAGGCTCCTTCTCGGCAAGGTGAGCGCCCTGTGCTGCACCTCCTCTTCCAAATACCTCTCAGGGGCTTCATTTGCAAAAGACACAGACAGCCTTTGACACCTTGAATTACTGCGGAGGAGGATTTAAAGCAATAACAACTGAGACAGCTCCATTACCAGCTCCTCCTTTGGGAGCGGCCTTTTCCCTCCATCTTACGACTTCCCAACATAGGAAAACCGCCGATTTGAGGCAGGAATTCAGCACATTTGGACTGGAATAGTTCCTCCTGTGGACCCTCTCCTTTTGGCCTTCCTATCATGTTAGAGTGACTTCAGCCATACTGGCAAAATGTTGCTGGAGGACGA
This sequence comes from Aquila chrysaetos chrysaetos, assembly GCF_900496995.4. Lineage (NCBI taxonomy): Eukaryota > Metazoa > Chordata > Aves > Accipitriformes > Accipitridae > Aquila > Aquila chrysaetos. The sequence continues at coordinate 33,521,877 of NC_044011.1, forward strand.
GGTGAACACATGGGGAGTTACATACCAGTGCAACAAACCACCTTAGAACTACACTAATGTAATTAAAGAGCTGGTAAAGCTCCTTCATACCAACAGCTCCAAACACTTGTTAACCTGATTTTTGCTCGCCGCCACACATAGAGTGGGAGAGGTGACACAGAACGAGGTGAAATCCTTCAAAAGTTTAGTTACTTCTCCGTTGCATTCCAGCGCAGATAATGTTTAATTTTATGACTTCCTGCAAGTCTTTAGCATGAACTGAAAGTGCGTGCAATGTGACTTCAGGGTATGCCAATTATGTAAATCAGCACTAAAATAACAATGGCAACGTAGTTTACACATCACTGACATTAAATGAGCACTTCAACTTCTAATTGCCATTCCAGTTCAATCTGTAGTGGGTCATGCCAGGAAAAAGTCATTTCTTGCCTCAACACTTACTCCCTGTGCCTGGAGCATAGGCTGTACTGTATGCCCAGCTTCACCTTATCTCCAGGAGGTTTCTATATTAGGATGATGAGCCTTATAAGGGAGAAATGTGTTTGTGGTTGTTCTGAAGGCCGGCATATACTCTGGTCTGATATTAAGAGGGTCTTGTAGGTTTGCCCCTCTCTGATTTTAAACAGAAATAGGCTCTCACAGTCTTCTGTTCTCTTGACCATAAACCACATTTCCCCTTCTAGTTTGTCATCTCTCAGTCTATTTAGATCAGGAGCTGCTGGGGCAGTGACTCTGCCTTCCCATCTGTTTCCATGAGGTCCCAACAAGACACCACCAAAGCACTTATAATACGTTCCCTGAGTGCACTGGCACTCACACCAGAACCTCAGCTGTGCCCCAGCACCTTCCCCACGCTGCCAGCCCCACATAAAATTTTCTCACTGAGGCAGATCTGTCTCCCTTTCAGCCAGTGCCCTGGTGCATATGGGGAACAAGGCCCTCAAACTGTCATCCATGAAGGTCTGGTTACAGTTCGTGCCTCATCAGCACACCCACTGACTAAATACCTCTCTGCAGAGCCCACTGCCTTTGAATACTGCATTCAGGCCTGCTCCCACTGCATCCCTAGCATCAGCGCACCTGAGGTCACACGCTGAGAAGCATCTTTATCATGATAGAGACCATTAGAGACAGGTGTATTTAGGTATAACAAATGCAGCACCTGGTCTGTGGAGCGCAAACACGCCAGGACCTGCCCACCCAGACTTCCAGCTCCCCAAATGAGCCTTTGCAGCAGGCATAACACCCTTGTCTCCTTCCCACCCCTACAGCTGTGCAGCAGTGCACCTGAGATAAAGAAACCGAAGCTCAGCTGGCCGTGTTTCCTGGTGCTGCAATTCCTTACAACCTCTGTGAAACTGGGGACTCAAGTGGTACATTGGCTAAAGATCCAGCCCCATTGTGCTGGGTTCCCACAATGTCATTTCATTTTACAGAGTTACTTTCCAGATCAAGCCTGCTCTTCAGCTAAGCTCCCGCCAGAGAGAGAAACCACCATTTACACTGAAAAGATCTGGTGCAGATGTGGGGTTTTAGGAAACCTGACTGTGAATATCTGTTAATCTCCTTTGTGAAACTTCATTTCCCTGCTCCTGAACTTTGTATAGTTGACTGGACTGATTAATTTCTTTCTTCTTTCCCATGTGCACTCTTTTTTTTTTCTTGGGTTTTTTTTGTTTTAGTGGGTTTTTTTGAGAGGTGTTGAGCCAGTAAATACTCAGCTAGTGGCACCTGCTGCTAAGGTTTCAGATCCAGGTGTTCCTTTCCAGGACCCAAACACAGCTGACAGATCTCAACTTCAGGTATTGTTGGGTTTTCTTAGTAAAATGATAGAAAAGTGTCCAAAAGGATAGGTTTTACAACACAGTGAGAGTCCTTTTTCAACACTAGAGGAGGGAAGAAGAAAATCTCCACCCCCCCCCCCCCCCCCCCCAGCATTTTCTTCTTACAAATACTATACCAAATCACATTTATATACGTAGGGTCTTTTTTTCCAACCTGGTTAAATTGCAACCATCATTGTCGATGGCTACAGGCAGAAGACTTCAGCTGGAAGACCTAGATGAGAAATGCTCACTAGGGTCTCTGACCTGAACTTGTAATCCTTAAAAAAAGACCTAATTTCTGTCTAGTTAGAAACACAGGTCTCCAGAAATACTCCCATCGCTCTATGCACATTGATAGTCAACAGTTTTACTGCTCATTTCAGCAGACCAGTTAGGCCAATGCTGAGCAATGTTGAAAATGCCCACTTTAGACCACTGCCCCCTAGATATGGTAAGTATGTGAGACATGAAATATTAATAGTAGTGACCTTTTTTATAGATTTTGCACATTTTAGTGAATAAAACTCTTGATAAAAATCTGTGCTGAAGTATGAAACATACACATGGTATGGCATCAAATGCTAGAGGGGCGACTTCTGAAAATGAGTTAAGATGTGTTAGTGATGTTGAGGTTTTGGCTTCATAATGGGTGGAGATTATCTGAAAGCTTTTCTGTTCCTGAACTGTGCTTCCTGTTGGCATCTGTGTGAATATGATGTGTGGCCGTTCTTTAAAATATTACTTAATACTGTTTTCTGAAGACATATTTGTCTTTTGGTGGTTTGTCTTTTAACATCTATCAATTGTCTCTGCTGCACAGCCTGTCTTCTGTTCCATGAAGAATGGATTCTCACCCGAGAAGATAATTTACAAGATGGTGATTTGTTTTTGAAGAGGGGAAAGGCAGTTTATTCAGAAATGTCCATTTCTTTCTTATTCACCTTTGCTGAAATCTGGCAGCTCCTCAAAGCTGTTGCTCTGTTTCACAGTGAGTCTCAATTTCATTCATCAAATCTCCACTTTCCCTCCATCATAGTGGCAGGGAAGTTGGAATTTATCAGGAAATACAATGGAGACCCAGTATTTTCTACATTTCCAGTAAGTCTCCATTGCTCGTGAATGATAACAGTTCCTCCTAATAGTGTTATGTCTGCAAATACAGGCTGCAGTAATCAGTTCACGTGGCTGTGCAACTTTTAAATTGTAAGACAAATTCCTACAGTTTGTAATACAATTGCTCGGGAAAGAGGAAAAAGGGAGGCTAACATGATAACCTTTTTTTTTACTGTTTTCACCTTGATGCTACAAAGTTCCAAATTTCAAAATCCAGTATTTGACCTATGGCTTTTATCATTAAGAGGTGAAAAAAATGCCATAACACCTCTGTACAGCCTGAAGAACAACCAAGTTATCACCAGACAGGTTCCTAGGCACCACCACCATTTATGTACATTTAATTACATGCAGTATGAATAGTCACAGACTGTCAGGCTAGGGAGATTCAGTAGGCAGTGAACTGACTAAGATTCGGGAGACCTCCTTTTTCTGTCCTTCCCTTTGTGCCCCTGTTTTCCCACCTTCAAAATGGGGATGATCATGCTGACCCCCACTTGTAAGTCCCTGCAAGACCTTCAAGTAAAAGCACTAAGAGTTAGGCCCTGCTATTGTTTGGGGATAAATACTAGGTTAATGCCAATAGTAATCTCAAATATCTGGAATCCCAGGGCTCAATCTTGCCTTAAAGACAGTGGCAAAATTCCTGCTGGTTTTGGTGGTATAGGCTCACATGTTTAAGTGATGAAGAGACAGGGATGCTGACTATTCCAGTCAGAAGATTTGGAGCAAAGAGGGATTTTTTAAAATTATATAAGTCTTGTTAGGAAGACAATGAGGTGAGGGTGGTCCTCCACATAAAACAAAAAAATGGCTGCGTCATAGATGGTCCACTTCAGGAGCTTATAATTTCATCACTGCAGAGATACTGACGTCAAGTAAAATGGAGGATAATATAAAGTTACGCATATTGCCTTAAGAAGTGCATATTTTAGCAGTGAAACTGGATAATGTTTTGCAACTAAAATAAAATAAAGGCAAGTGTGACGTTCTGTTTAAGCAGATTGTGTGTATGAAGGCTTTATTGTAGCTGCAGATTTAGGGCATATGAAAAGGTTTTCTGTGCTCAGTTGCAGGATGAAAAACATTGCATCATCAGGCATTCTTGTACTCTAACACTTCTTTGCCAGTATGCCTTTGATAATGAACGCTTGCAATTTTATTTTCTGGTGTAAAGTCATGTTTTCTCAGGTCATTATCATTCCAATTTTTAAATATCCTCTTAAAACTAGACAGAACTACAGAAAGTAATAGTAAAGCTTTGTGCCTGCTCTGTGGCATGTGCTCGGCACAAGCGATCAGCTGCTGCACCTGCTTCACGCTGGGAGTAAAGCTATTTGCAAGTTGCTTTCAATTACATCCCTTGTTCCCAGCTCTGCCCGGTTTCAAGAGAAGCTCTGATGGGCACAGGTCTCAGTTCAATCACTGCCCTGTAACTTTTATTTGGTAGCTTGTTTGCTTGTGTGCTACAAAATTTCCTGACTGGGAGGGGTCTTAGGAGAACAACGTCCTTTGACCATTCCCAGGCTGTTGTCTGCTCCAGCGCTGCAGCGGCCTTCCAGAAACCATGCTCTAAACTGCAGAAACGAATTATTAGCAGCACACATTGAACTGCTTCAAGGTATCGTTTATAGCTGGAACATCTGTAGCCCCAAAGTCATCGTACTCTTCCTGTATTTGGCTTCCCCATTCCTCTCCAAGAGGAGGAAGAACTGCTACCTCCATTTTACAGAAGGGGAAAAGGGGCAGAAAGCGGTGAAAGGCTGTTTTTCTAAGAGGTGTACAGGGGCCCAAAGATCTATATAGGTCACACTGAGATTTTCGGTGATGCATAATCAGGTTAGACACAGTTTTGGGGTTAAACTCCCAAAACTTCAGTGAGATGTTAAGCACTCAGCTCATGTAGACATTTTTGAAAAGCCCAATACCAAATCTATTAACCAATAGTTTCCTGACAAATTCCTGCAGTGCCTTGTCCACGGTTCTTACTGCAACCCATAAATCCTAGCAGGAATATAATAATCTCATTCAACTATGCAGAAAAGCTCTGATCTTGTAAGTCTATCTGCACTGAAAAGAGAGGGATTTTTACAACCCTGGTCAGGACGATAAAGATACTGGTCAGGGTATCAACAAACAGATTTGTTCCCAAACTGGATCAGTCACCATAGCAGAGGTGTGCAGCGAATTCCCTCACTTGCTGTGCCATTACCTCCTCCCTCTTGCTTTTCTTCAGGGCCCACTGCAGGATGGGTGTTGTACAGCCAACCTGCTTAGCACTTTGGGAAAGCCTGGGCCAATCTTTATATTCCTTAATACCTTTAACTACCTTCCCTCGCCACGCCTCAGCTTCCTGCTTTTTTCTGAAATTTGCGATGACCTATCTACCCTTAGTTTACGTGCTTGTAAAACTAAGCACATCCTTCAGCCTGTTCAGGATTAGGTTGAAAAAGCAGTACCATAAAACATTCATGATCTGCAGCATTATCCAATTACTAATTCCATTATTCCCATCAATTCTGCCTTCTCTAACTGGACTTATGCAGCCTTGTATTACTGTAGGAGATTTGCCCTTTCTTACATTTTCTGTTTTCTATACAGTATTGATGTGTATAGACTCAGTAAACATTCATATCCACTTCATGTGGGTGTACTAAATATTGAATACACTCCTTTCATCAGCCATGGAATAAACTCCTTTCAAATAAATCAAAATACTAAACAAACAAACAAGCTGGGGAACCATGGAATAAATGCCATTTATTTTGCACCTTTGACCCTCTCACTTGCTCTCTGCTCCCCTGTGTACATCCCAAGCCTCTGCATACAGCCCTAACAGCCACTGGGTTTTGAAAAAGAAAAAGGAACTACCCCAGAATTTCTCCTGCCCCTCTTTGTTTGCCAGAAAAGGCAGCCAGCACATGAATCAGGAAAGAAGCAAGACTACCGCAAGACCAAAATTGCTACCTCAAATAATTTTAAACAGACTGAATGGATTCTGTAAGTGCTGGTTCAGATGCTCACACAGCCTAGGAAGAACCCTGAGGACCTAAAAATTAAGTTTGTGAATAAATCCTTGAAAAATCAGGGCCACTCTCTCCATACCAGTGGAAAACTGAAATTCCAAGTTGTGCAATTGAATGTGACGTTCATTTCTGCAGCTGGTGGGAAAATAGTTTCCTTACAAAATAAATTTAATAAAAAGTAGACTGTTTTGTATCTGTTTTTTCCCTAAGCAACTTCTAAAATGTCAGACATTAATATTAAGGAACTTTGATAAATTAAAAAAATACACCACTGTAATAATATGTAAATATTATTTTTTCCTTCCTTCCTTCCTTCCTTCCATTCATTTACAATATTGGACATGGTCTGATATAACAAGCTGAATTTACCAAGGCCAAAACTGAAAAAGCATTTCCACAAACTCTCCAAATTAATATATACATATACGATAAAATAAAGGTTTATTTCCCTTAAGCCAAAGTGGTTTCACAGCTAGCCTGACTGAAAGCCATTTGCACCACATGGCAGCTGTACACATATTTTACATGTTTGCTTTCATTAGAAATAATGAATTCTAATTTCATTAGAAATACAAAATTCCTCTACACTGGATCATGATCATAGCTTCTATTTGAAATATTTCTCCTGTATTTAAAAAGCCTTTTAGGTTCTCGGATTGAAAATCCCCACTATACAGAAGAGCTAGGGTAGCTCCTATGCATCATGTAAGTTAGGCCATAAAATCTGGGCAAAGTAGCATACAGGCCCTGTGCTGGTCTGCTGTGTACATATGAATTTTAATGACCGCACATCTCAGCCGTATTGCTGCAACGAGCTGTATGTGTGGCTATGTAGACTTGCTACAAGAATTGATTGCTTTTGCTACTAACTCCAAAGCAATAACAAAAGGCAGGAATTGAAGACTTCATCGATGTGTTTGATCTTAGGGCTCATGGGAAGTTGTGCGTTAAGTTGTCTGATTTATCCAGTCTGCAGGCAAATGATGTGTACAAGCTACCTAGGTAACTCAAACAGATGCTGCTAATATTACAGTGCATTGTCAGTCCCAACACACTGGGTATCAGCTATTGCAGCAGTTAGCTTTAGGGTCTAAGGTCCATCTCTTTGGCTTTTGATCTGCTCTGTGGCTTTCCTAAAACCCCATGTGGAAAGGAGGCTCCTGAGCTACCACATGGTGATCATTTAAATTAAACACTTCTAAGCAGACCAGCAGATTAGCAGAAAGAATATCCCCACTGTGTTCAGGGAAATAGTATTTTTCAATGTCCCTCAGGAGGGGTATAACTGCTCCTGGCAATCCCTTCATTAACCATGCTACTGACAAAGGGGTTTGTAATACCACTACTTAGACATAAACAATGTAATCAACCCAAGAAAGCCTAAATAACCCACCCGAATGAGGAAGCTTTAGAGCTTTTTTCTTATTGTGATATTTCACATTCTAAAAGCAGAAAAAACCTCAGCATCGGATCCCATCTTAAGGGGGAAAATGAAGCCCCAAGTTAAGTGTGGGGAAGTGAATCTCCACCTCACTCTTACTAGGCCAGTGGTGTGTAGCATGGGCATTTGGCACTGCAGCTTAGGAGGCTTCAGTCACCATGCTCGGCTCGCAAAGCCAACACAAGGCAAGGCTTTCAGGCCAGAAACTGGGGTTCAGGGGGCAGAGTGTCTCCAGTTTCTCCCCAGTTTATCAAAACTGCAACTCTTCCTTCACTTGTGTTGAAGGTACAATTTACACCCACCTTAGGGCATTAACTAGAAATCCAGGTCCAGCAATACCAAAGCAACCTGTCATATCACTGCCCAAGCTCAAAGACATGACGGAAAATGTACTGTATTCTCCACTTCCTTCCCTTCCCTTCCAACAGCACATCGCTCTGTGTTCCTCCTGGGCCCACTGCATTTCCAGAGAAGCAAAATCCTCTTCTTCCAAAGCCCAGGGCAAAATTCCATGGGAGCAAGCTAGACCCACAGCCCTGTTTGTATCTCTTCCTCTAAGGCTACATCTCTACTAGTAAATTAAGTGTGCCTGGGAACATTCCTGGGCACGGAGGCCAGCTGGCATGGAAAAGCCTGCTTCACGGCTAGCTTCCGCACCGGGGTGGCTGCATGCAAACTGCTGCTTGGGGATGGTCCCAGGAATGTTAGAACAAACCATGGCTAGAAACCATTTGGGAGAGAGCTTCTTGGCATGGCCCAAAAGCATACCAGAGGTGTCCTGACAGTACAACCAGTCACTGGCTTTTGGCTGGGCCCAAAATTGTTCCCAGGCACTGCTTTATTTACCAGCATGGGTGTAGCCCAAGGCCATGCTTACCTCTGCCTGCCCAGGTACCATGAGGAGGATGCAGGACTAGATTAACAGTGTCATCACTTCAGTCAGCTGATCGTGATTTCATACACTTGTTGAACGCACCTTTTATCTATACAGAAGTTGTTGATAAGAGAGAGTTTAGAGCAGCCTAGAGGGGAAACCACTTGAAAGCGGAGTTGCATTGATCCAGAGAGCAGCTCTGGGGCAGGCCTGGACCGAAATGGGGTGGGATCCCAAGATGCTGCTGAGCTGTGGTGAGGCAAGAGGACTCCCAAGGACTCCTGCAGGGCCATGGCCTGTGCTCAGCCATTCCCACAGAGGGGCTGAAGGAGATTTGCTGCAAATTGTGCACAGGCTTGCCAGGATCTATGGAGCTCTACATTGGCACACTAACGGCATGTACCACAACATAGTTTTGCATTGCGTTTGGTCCACAAGCTGGTCCAATGGCATGTACCACAATGGAGTTTTGCATTGTGTTTGGTCCACAAGCCGGTCCAAACTGGCACCCAACTTGTGACTGGCACCCTATTTATCAGGGTGTCACGCTATGGTCATAAACCCTGTTCTGGTTGCAGGGAGCAGTGAAAGGGATCGCCTTTTCCTCCCACATCCTCACTGAGGGGTAGTGCCTCCTCCGCTTCACATGCACAACTGCTGCCTAACTCAGGTCTTCCCATATGCTCCAAGTTAGGATAAAACTTCTCCATGCATTTAAGCTAACCAACTATTTTCTCCGGACCACGTTAGGGAGCAATTGTATGTGCTGTTTTGCTGGCAGGTGAAAGGGGAGTGGCAGCTCCAGGGAGGGGGAAAGGAGCAGGGATGAGCAGCTGGCTTGGTAGAAAGCACTGATGCCAGGTGAGGATGTGTGACCACCACCAGTTTGGGCAGGTTTTTATCTCAGTCTTTTTTTAAAAACAGCTCAGTGGTGGGAGTGAATATGTTTTTATCCAGTTCACCAGACAAACACATGGTCCCAAATCCCTCCCCCAATAGCAACCTGTCCACTAGAGACAATTTCTCAGTCACACCTCATTCAAGTTTTACTCCTTCACTATCAAGCCATAAGCTGGGCAGAAGATATCAGTGATCTCCACCTGTGCCTGGGGCTTCTGCACAGCCAAGGTGAAACCACTTCTCCCATATATGCTGCAGCTCGATAACACCTTGTTTGGGTTCAGGCTTTGCATTTCGAGTGGCCAATCTACCCCAGAGATGAAGGGCCCTTCCCTCCTCTCTCCACCTGCCCTTTATTCAGCACAGAAACATTCTCAAGCAAGCCCAGCTGCCAAGAACACAGTCCCAAGCAACTCAGCTGATCAAAGCACAGGCTGCCACCGTCCCTCCCTTCGGATACCTCCTTCCCAGCCCCAGCCGCCCAGCCCCGCTTCATCTCTTCTGCTAAAACTACCGCTCCTGCACTACACAGGTTCAAAGAGCTGGTTTGTCTGAAAAGTAATCCCTTCTTTGAGCATGTACACAGCACTTCACTTAGTGGGGTCCTGATCTCAGAGCTTCTACATTACGAATACATTCTTTCCCTTTATATTTAAATGAAATGTAAATTCATTTAATAATTAAATCTCAGCTAAAATCTTTAACTTGTAAACCATGATTTAAAAATCTGTAGGAGCCACATTCCCTTCCCTGCTATAGCTGAAGGTACAGTAGCTAACTTTTCAGCTAACATTGTTTTGTTCAAAATCAAATGAGGTTCATATTAAGCCTCCAAAAGGAAATCATGATTGATGATCTGGCCTGCCCAACTACAATTCCTTTAGTAACAAAAATATTTCGTAAGTTCATTTATTATTGAGATCAAGCAATGAGTCTGGAGCTACATAAAATGGTTCCAATTAGATTCAAGTAATTGCCATTTTGAGTGAACATAAGCTTTTCTGGATAAAAAAAAAAGGGCAATAAAAGCTCAAGTAAGCTCACATCTGAGATTTAAGCCTTCAAAGCTTTTTCTGCCTCTTTTTTCCCCCCTCTTTTTTTATTTTTTTTTTTTTTAGCATGAGAGAGACACATACACACAGGAGGACAGGGGGAGGAGAAACAAGGATGTATGAAAAAAGAGGAGTGATTTTCCCAAGCTGATTTCTCTTCCTAGGTGACCCAGTCTCCCTGGGAATGCTGCCCATGTGATCTGCACAAACTGGATCAGCAACAGCAGGAGAATGAAGAGCTTCTGCAGCATCATTAAAATAAGTGGCAAAGAGGGGAAAAGCCAGCAAAGCACAAGTTTAATAATCTCACTGAAATCCTCCTGCAGACAAGGGATAAGTGTCTTCTGCAGGAGCAGCTTTCAGAACAAATGTTGGAGCACGTAGTAAATGAAAACAATTTCAGCACAGCGGCAGCTGCATCCCTAAAGCAGCTGAATTAGTCAACTAGACAGAAAAATGTTTCATGTGCTCATGAAGGCACTTCCTCAGAGCCACTGAGACCGACTCCAGAGCAGAAAGCACTCAGGTGCCCCTTAATACTGAGAATTAGGTTCCCAGCTCAGAGTTAAATACCAGGCCTACTCACGCTTTTCATGCCGTGCTGTGTGTTGAAGCATAGCTTGAAACAATTTTCTGACCAGCGATGGATGCAGCGGCTGAAGCCACTGCCCACCTTCCACGCTGTGAAGAACGTCTTCTGTTCGTGGATGTATGGATGCAAGAAAGAAAAGGATGGGATAAGATAAGATTTCCACACTCCATGAGCATCAGCCACACACACATACCTCATACAGGCATTTCATAGAGCACAGTGTCATCATCCACTGTATTAACTGTCTCTCACTACAAATGTTTACCTTCAGCAAGGTATTTCTCAGGAAGACCATGAGTGATCAAGGGGTTATTAGTGAGGGAAAGAAGATGGATTGTTTCTGATTTTAATAAATTTGTTTTTTCTTTTTATTGCCTAGATGTCATCATTAGATACATATCATTAGATATGTTCCCTGTACCTATCCGAAGGTCTACAAAAGTTCTCTACTGTCTCTATGATTGGTTTAATCTTCAGAGTGCAATTTGCTAGTAATTACAATCAGATCATAAATACAGATTCACATTTTTATAAAGCTTTGTATAGCTTCTTTAAGGTCTGAATATGTATCAATATAACACTTTTTGCTTTAGCTCAACTTTGGTTTGCAACTTTTTAGCGTTCCTATTTTAAGTCTTGGAGAGGAATATGAAGTCTAAATCTAGTGAACTTGTATACATCAGCTGAAACTGTGTGTACTCAGAGCACCTGAAGACTTAGCCTATCTTAAAAACGGTTGTTACAATATCTTGGCATTTCTGGGACTAGTCCCTGATTAAACATGACAAAAAAACAGTATCGTTAAGGAAAAGACAGTCTCCCATGATTCCCACAGGCGCTCTAGCTTCAGATTTTGTTCTAAGCTTGTAAATATTTTTCCTTAACAATGGTTCAAGAACAAAAGTTTTGACAGGCAGGAAATGTCAATATTTGGTTTTGATGAGAAACAACCACCTCTTTTCTCTTGCTTTTAAAAGATTGTCTTTCCCCCCAAAGCAGTTCTCCCGAGAAAGTAGAGCAGCACCTGAGTGCCAAGGCAGGTAAGCGCAGCTATCCAAAGTACTGCTCTGGACACTTCCAACCACAGCTCTGTCTTCCTCAGACAGTTGCTTCCCGAGGCTGTGGGAATGAACTTGGGTGCGGCGTCACGCACGTTTCTATCCTCTGCCAGAAACACGGTGCTACACGTCAATCTAGTCTGGGTCGTGGCTTGTTCTATAGAGCCTTCTGGTGAACATGCACAGAAGTAGCTGCAAGGCTTAGGCCCCGATCAGATTAACTCCTGATCTGGCACTGGAAACCAAAAACAAGTTCACAGCTCCTGTTGTTTGACTTCCCTCTGCTGTGGAAGATTGAGGTTCCATTTCCTTGCTGTTCTGCTACTTGCAAACAGGAGCTGCAGCTCCACAAGACCAGAGCTGCTAAACTCCCTCCAAATTAAAAATAATTGACTTCTTCCCACCTCCTAACGACTGAGCTAATGCCCTCCAGGCATTCGTAAACCCTATAATTCTAAGCCTACAGGCAGCACCAAGGGGTGTGGTATACTGGACCACTCTCTAAATAGCATCTTTCGCTACAGAAACTCATAACCTCATTCAGTGTATCTTTCCCAAAACTTGGGAGTGCCAAATTCACACCGTCCTGCAGTAAACTCTGGATTACCTACAATAACATACAGACCTCCTCTGAGACAGGCTGAACAGGACCGATCCACAAATTTCAAACAGGTCTGATGACCCCCCTTCTTTATTTTGGAGATTTAAAAAAAAAAAAAAAAAAGACAAAGAAAACCACATGTTTTCTGCTCAGGATAAGTCAGTACCCTAAATAGAGAGTGTGTGGAGATTGGAAAGCTCATTACCCCTGGGTAGTGGGAACTGAGGCATAGGGAGGTTTAAGTCATGCTCTCCCACCATGGTCGAGGAAGGCTGTTTTCTGCTTGTGGGTTAATATCCTTTTGTTCTCCCTATTATCCAGGTAAAAAGGAAGCTCTAAATGCAGTTGGCTGTCTGCTTCACCAAAGTTAAAGTCAATTGACTGTGCTGGGGAGTCTCAAATGTTTTCTTTCCTCATAAATTATCTTCGTTAGCTATGTAAATAGAACCCTAATGAGATACTAATTGGTTGTTAAGATTTCAATCTCAAATAACAAAAACAGTTTTGCAGTAATGCATGGATTTGTTTTTGCCAATGTGAAAGCACGAGCCATCAATCTGCAAATAACACACCACTCCTGCACTGGCTTCTGTTGCTGCTGTGTACTGTACACACTCTTCTCGGGCATCTTAGATATGTAATGGAGATGATCAGGTTTTGATCAATACCTACAGCCTTATCCTCAAGGTAGTGTGGCTGCTCCTAAAGTATATTTGAGGCTGCACCCTTAGATGAGATCATCTGCCCTTGCTTCTCAGGCTTCAGGAGGCCTTCCTTACAGGCATTTTATCATTAGAAGAACTGAATGAATACTAAGCACAAGGAGTTTGTGGACTACCTAAAGGAGGATTTCATAGAATAGTTTGGGTTGGAAGGGACCTTTAAAGGTCATCTAGTCCAATTCCTCTGCAATAAGCAGGGACATCTTCAACTAGACCAGGTTGCTCAGAGCCCCGTCCAACCTGACCTTAAATGTTTCCAGGGACAGGGCATGTACCACCTCTCTGGGCAACCTGTTCCAGTGTTTCACCACCCTCAAAGTAAAAAATTTCTTCCCTGTATCTAGTCTAAATCTACCTTCTTTTAGTTTAAAACCATTACCCCTTGTCCTATCACAACAGGCCCTACTAAAAAGTCTGTCCCCACCTTTCTTAAAAGCCCCCTTTAAGTACTGAAAAGCTGCAATACGGTCTCCCTGGAGCCAGGTTGAACGACCCCAACTCTCTCAGCCTTTCTTCATAGGAGAGGTGTTCCAGCCCTCTGATCATTTTTGTGGCCCTAAATTTTTCACTGGTACCAATGCAAGCAAAATCAGTCAACTGAGAGATGCCCAGCAGGAGATGACATTAATGTCTATCTAACCAAAATGAAGTATCAATAACCTAGCTCACACTTGATGAAAGAGCCATTCTGAATTATTTACTGTATGTCATACTTCAGGTTTTAATTTCAATATATTGTGAGATGTATAATAAATTATTTAGGAGCATGACAAATTAAAATGCAGTTTAAAATCCCCTTGCATTTTCTACTCTTAGGTTAACAGTCCAGTTTGCAACAACGATTTGCTAATCTATTTTTGCAAATGGTTTTTTAGAGAGGCATAGATGCATACAAGTTTTCCATTGCAGCAAATCTTATCCATCTTGAATCATTTAACAGCCCATACTCCTTGAGATATACTACTGAAATACAGCTTGGGCAATAGGGTCAAATGTAGCTGCAGCAGGTTAGCCCAGGAGCCTGTGGTTTGTTTTTTCCAGCTTTACCCAGGTGCATGCAATGGTGTGAGGGCTCTTTTCCTCTCACTTAAATTATTTCTTTGTGTGTCAAATAGCCTCTTAGGAAGAGATATTTTATTTTACTTTCTAACTTTTTCTCTTCCCTTTTTCATGATCAGTTTTGTAGGAGGATCTGGGGAATATAAGTGGCGTCTTAACACATCCAGGCGCAGGTTTCTTTGTATTGGGATGGCAGGGAAGAATGTTGTCATCTTCTACTCTGAGCAGTCATGGGTTCGGTAAAGAAGTTGTTTTGTCTTGCAACTCATTTTTAGACCAGTCTTACAAAGTTCTTCATGTCCACTTGTCAAGATATTTTTCATCCTCTTTTTGGCAAACAGAGTAAGGAAACAGATGTCAATATTCCTCCTTGGGACCTCCTTGGAGACATATCTTTAGACATAAGCACAGATGACAGTGATTCAAGCTTTGTTCCTCAATGGGTAACACTTCTGCAAAATTACAATCTTCTGAGCAACAAAATACGCAATATTCAGTCTTGCAAGAGTGATAAGTTTAAGATCCAATATTTCCTGACTCATCAGAGCTCACAATGGAAAGCTTTGTACTGGCTGAGGGGAGAAATTCCAAGTTTCTGTCCATGAAAGAGCCTAAGTTCTTTAAAAATCATGACATGTTTATGTAGAGTAAAACAATTTTAGGTCAATTTAGGACATTCCGTCCCTCTAAAATCTGTACTGCTGAATTTGTGTCTAGATGATAGGAAATCTTTATGTTGTAACAAGAACGTTTTACAATACCCAACTATATTTAAAGCAAAATCTTCAAAGCCTTTGACACATACCCAATGCTTTATACAATGATCTGCAAACAAAACCTTGTTCGCGGTTTTGTTTATAACTGACTCATGGCTTGTCTATTCCGAAATCATGGGACTACCCCAGAGGTATGATGATGAAAACTGCTCCCAGTTGAAAGGCTCTCTACGGAAACAAAGTTCCATCAGACACAATGGTTCAAGGAGCCTCAAAAAGTTTCATTTGGAATATCCTCCATTTGATTCACTTTTGCCCTATCAAAGGCAAAGCAAGAATTTAGAAAGAGCCCTGTCTGTATTGCTGGTATACCTGGAAGCAGCAGACAATGTGACCCTGAAGTGGGCATCCTCTGCCTTGTGCCCCAGCAGGGAAATAGTGGAAGTTCCCTGCAGCTCCACGGTGCGCTGGGATCAGCAGCGAGTTCCCATCACCCAGCCCCATAGCACAGCTACTCAAATACCAGCAGCAACATGGGTGAAAGGCCGTCAAGTTGCTATGCAGGGATGGAGCAAGGAGCCAAAGGGCAGTTGGGGGACCAGGAGTACATTAACTTTTCTCTCAGAGGCAGAAAGGCATCAAAGTACAGCCTTAGCAGAATTGCTACAGAAGGGAAACTGAGCAGCTGCCAGACCCAAGTGCTGCTGCTTTACCTGAAGTTAAAAAAAGGAAAGAAAATGTAGTTTCTTTTGGTTTCTTGAGAATCAGAAATGCTGAATTTCTGCCAGCCTGAAGAGAACCCTCTACATACACCCTTATGTATAGATAATGTATCTCTATGGATACCTTATCTCTGAGAACTCTCCAGCTGAAAAAGCTTGGCTGAAAGGTGCCGTATCCATTTTAATATTGGTCCCCAAGGTGAGAGAGAGAGATCAGTTTGCTTCTTCCTTAGCAAAAGTAAGGCTGCAGCAAAGGAGAGTATGAGATGACTGGACTTTTTCTAGTTCAGGGAAACATCCCATAAGACTGGGATCCAGTTACGTACTGAGTCTACAACAGGTTGCATTAAGGACCATGAGCAAATCATTCCTTGCAATGTGCCTCAGTTTCTACACCTGAAATACTAAGTTAAATAGCTACCAGGCATTGCATAACCCAATGTATATATTTTAGGATGTGCTGACATGCCATATTGCCTGAGCACTTGGTCAGAAAAAATAACAAACACTATTGATATTACAATAATGCTAGCAAATTATAGAGTCTGCAATTACTTTAAATTAAAACCTGGTACAGTTCACAATAGTCAGATGCGGTAGCATGAAACAGGAACCATATTACAATCAAACTGTTTCAGCTTAAATATTTGAGGTTTGGGGCAATTAGATTTACAAATAAAAAACTCAAATTTATATAGAGACCTCAGGTAGTTCAGTTGAAACAAACCTTACTTTTCACAAGAAAATTGTTTTGATAACAGATTTTCCCGGTCAACCGTGTGCTGCTGCAACACAGTTTGTCAGACTTATCTCCCTGCTACTTCTGGTGTTACTTTTGAGCACAGTTCAGATTTTGAATCCGATTCCTTCCTGTCCAGCAATCACTCACTAGAGTACATACTTTTTTTTTTTAATCAAAGCTAGGATTGCATCATGAACCAATTGTGTTGGCTGTAGCACTTTACATGCAAGAAATAAAGACAGCAGCATATGCCTGAAGTTAATGCTCAGAGCTTAATTAACACCAGGGTTTTTCACCCTGGTATTAATACTTTCCTCTTGAATTGAATGGGACTTGACCTTGTCATAACAAGATCAGGGCAAGTCTGTGAAAACAATGTTATGACATCAAAGCCATAGCTAAGGAATGTCATCACATGTGTTGGAGGAGGATATGATGGGGTCCTCTTACAGTAGCAAAATAATGTCAGTGTGAGTCCTGAGAAACCTTCTCAAGTACCAAGTCTCTCTATGGAAAGGGAATGCAATGGGAGAACCTGGCAGATGGCAATTTCTTTAAATACCAGAAGACGTGGATGCGGTCCCTAGCTAGAACAAAGAGGCTCTACTGACTTTAATGGAGCTGGACAGATTCACATCTGCTGGAGATCTGGTCCACTGCAACCAAACTGAGGAAAGGATGTATAAATTAAAATACCACCTCACTGAAGGGCATATAAATTCATCATCAGCATGCTCGGGCATTGCTCCCCATCCCTCATCGTGTAAATAAGGCCACATCATTTTCATTTGTGGGTAAGAGCTCTCAGTTCCTCGTGCCCCTCTCCAGAACGAAAACCCCCACTTACGGCTGGTTACTTTTCCACCCAACGCTTAGCTGGAAGAGCCGCACTGTGAAATCCCTGTTCCCGGCAGCTACTGCCTCATATGGGGGAAGTTCCCCTGTGCCCCCTCCCTTCCAAGGCTTAACAGTACAGCCTTAGAAAGGGGATTTTCCAGTATAAACAGAGCTAAGCCAAACTCTTCTCCTGGCCTCTCCATGCCCCAGCCCATATTTGCCCCACATATAATTACCTGCGGATTTCACCTAGAAGACAGAGGATTTCACTTATAACCCCAAATAGGCAGGCTCTGACGTAATGGCAGTTTGAGGAATATAGGTCAGGGAGGTGGCCTGGCCACTGGAAATGAATTTCTGAAGCAGAATGAGCAACCTTGTTAGAGGGGAAGATAGTAATCAGCAGTGGTCCTTGGATCTAAACATTTCACCTCCAGCACTCTTGCAGCTACAGCCTTCATCTGTTTCACTTTCCTATTTTAAGTTCCTGACTCACATCCTAAATATTGACTTCTGTTTTTCTATTAGCACTGGATTTTCAGCCTCCATATTGACTTTGACTGTACCTATGGTTGATACTAAGCCTCTCAGGTCAACAAACTTTTATAGCTGTTAGCTGCTTAAACCACATTGGGCAGGAACTGGCACTATAGAGCAGTAGCTAGAAGCAATATTATTGGGAATTATAAATTATTCCTCTGCCTGAACTTTTCCTCTTATTCACATAGCTACATTCATTTTTAAACATGTGGCAAATGAATCGCACAGGGAGGACAATTGGGACTCTGTGATTTTGGGAGCACCCGCCACCACTAGCAGGGATGGTGTCTCCTCTGGGAACAGTGGAGTAACGCAGAAGAAGTTATAGAAGGGGTACAACAGCGTAATCTGGGCTGTTAATACCTGTGAGGACAGAAAAGACCCAGCCAGAGGATCAGAAGCCCCAAATCCATCTTAGTTGTACACACAGACTCTTAATCGTCTCCTTTGGCTAACATTTTAGCAGTACACGTAACTGAGCTGTTGCAACCAAACATCAGAGAGACCTGGCCGTCCATCATTTGTAAAACACTTAATGTATATAAGAAACAATAACAACACTAAAAGAACATTACAGCAGTGACAAAGCCAAGCCAAAAAAGTGAGGAAACACAGCAATTAAGATTAACTTATGCCTCACGGTATAATATTTTTTCTGCAGACCACATACTATTTTTTGGAATGGGACCCATGCTCGGGAGCAGGGACGTGGAAGGTCCAGCTAGCCACAAGCTATGTCAAGTATTTTACTGACATAGGACACCTGTGGCATTTAGATGTGAGAGGAATTGTATATAACTGCATCTCTTATAAGATGGCTCTTTGGGCGCTGCTGACCCGGGGGACTTGCCCAGCACAGATGCCTTCACAAAGAGCTCATAGAAATGGCTCGTTTCCCGCCATCCCCCCTCTGCCACTCAACCTCACGGACAGCCAAAATGTGACCCGAATTTATCTTAAATTTTAAGTCCATGCCATGTTCAGTTTAATGCTTTCTAAAAAGTGGTTATCACTGAGGAAATGATTACTGGGATGATAAGCTATGAATGACTTATTCATGCAGTATTTTCAGTCCTTCATCAGTCTACTAGATCTTGTGCTAATGTTCCAGTCCTTCACATACTGATTAATTTTTCATGTGCTACCAGGCCTTTTTCGAGCAAAGACTGCCAAACTAATGCAATCTGGCCATTTAATAAGCTGTTTCTTTCCTTTTTTATTTTTCTTACCCCATACCTTGAGTACAAGCCTGTGGAAGGAAGGAAGGGTCTGTCAGAGAACTTGTATGATATTTGTGATTTATTATTAATTGCTGGCACAGAAGTCCCTGCAGGTCACAGGACCCTGCCTGTGCTAGGCAACGTATTGATGCTGTGCTAGGCAATGTATTGACTAAGAAGAGGGTGTCCTTTCCCCAGACCTTTTAACTAGGTAGAGGTAGTTTCCCCCCTCCTATGTAATGGGAAGGTCAATAAAGGCACTGGCTGATCAAGTGCATAGGCGGGGCCATACTGCAACAGAAACCCTCCAAGTGTCTGGAGCTGAACCCAGATCTACACAGCACCACAATGCCTCTCTTCCCCGCCAACAACGTGTTCCCATTCCTCCCAGCTCTCAGTGCAAACCTGAGAAACATGCTTTTCCTGTGCCTAAAGTCTGCAGAATTATAGTTTTCAAGGATTTACCACTTAATGGCAAAATTCTGGCCCACAATTACACTGTGTTCTCTCTGCCAAAGCACATACATGAGTTGTAATCAGAGAGCATTTTTTTTCCATCCTCCCTCCAACTTTGCCATGAGATGGAAGAAACTGTGATGGGTTGCACTCACTTTCCCCTGCTGTGCCAGGAATGACACGTGCCTCGTCCCAGAAAGCTGTAGCTCAAATCCTGTCACACAGAAAGCACCAGGCTTGCAGCATGCAGCCCATGGCCCCACCAAAACCAATAGGCATTCTTCTACCCACACCCTGTGGCAGGATCAGGGCCATGAAGTACAGGCCATGCAAAGCGAGCAACACATTAAATAACTTTGTGTTTTTCAGATAAAGGCTATTCTTCACCATCTCCTTGATACAGAGGTGGTTTGGCCTTCTTAGACTGATGACAACTAGATGTAACATGAAAGTAACATTTGTTCTACTCTTAACAGTTCAATTTCATTTGTAACCCAAAAAATGGTGTCTTGAATATGATCATCACACATTTTGTCTATTGTAGTAGGAATGAACTCTTCTCCCAACATTTTTGTGAGAATATGCCCGTGTCAGTGGTGACACAGACCATGTGAGCGTAAATGCCCTATGGGAACTGGTCAGCACCGGTGCTTACAGTAAAAACCTAACTCTCTTTTGACAGAGATTCCCTGTACAACTTTAGCCAAGTCTCTCGGGTATTTGGTAGTTTGATTTCTCACCTGTACAACAAGGAAAAGGTAATCCTGCCTTCAGCAGACTGCTCTGAGGATGACTGCACTGGGATTGGGAGGCACTCTGATGTACAGCATGCGTAATGACCCTCAGATACCTAAAACCAATCCTTCTGATGGAAACATTCATAGCCCTTTAGTTCCTAATTCCAGCTATACATTACCACATCAGCAAGATGGAGCAAGATAAGCCTGTTGTCTTAAGCAGATCTCTACTAGTTGATCAGTTAGCATTTTGATTGTGCTAAGCCAGCACACTTGCTTCTGTGCTGCCCCCCTATTCTACAAGTGATGTAATTATCAGGCATTTTAAAAGAAAAGACACACACACACACACACACACACACACAAAAAGCAGTGCTTTGTGAACTACTTGCTGCCATCATGGTCCCAAGCGACCCAGCCCAGCTCTGCTGTGCGCCTGCTATCAGCATCACTTGTGTACTCTGAACAGCTTGTCTTTACCCCATCACTCCACACATGGGAGACTATCCCCTTATTACCCTCACCCAGGGCCCTGACCTCAATTATTAACTGTGTTTAGCAAGGACATTATTAAACCTGACTCTCTGCTCCCAGATGAGCTATCATGTGTCTGTCTTTAACCCAGCAGGAACCTTTTTCTCACCCCATGCCCTTTTATTACCCTTTAATGTGCCCTGAAGCCTCTGGAGCAACCCCAGCCATCCCAGATAATATAATTTCTAGAAGGAGAGTAAAAAAACCCCAGAAGAGTCCACTCCGGAAGATTTTTTCCTAACTGACTCCAAAACGTCTTTCCATTTCCTTTCTATTTTAATCATCCATCTCTAATAACAAATTCTAAAAACGAACAGGTCTCTCCAGTCACAGAAAACTGCTCAGCTGCGGATTAAAGCACGTTACAGTTTTTAGCTGGACACTAGTTCTTTATACCTGTGAAAACTGATCACAACTGTCTATTAAGATTAAAAAGCAAGTAGATATTAATAACTAACTACTAATTAGCTTACATTTTAATCACAGCTTTTATGCCAAACAAAACCAGGAGTGCCACTGAAACATAATACAAAATGTCAGCAAATGTCTCCACTTCTGTGCTTGGCAAATGCAGCTTGCAATGTGCTGATGACATCAGGGCACTGAAGGGCATTGGGCAATGCTCCGGGCTCCTCTTGGGTTTTGGCACAGGAACAGCTCTGTACCCGGCTGTGGTTGGGGCATAACCCTGGGTGTAAGTTAGAGCAGTCTTAAGACAGCTTTACTTCATAAGCAGCAGCAAAAGCCCAGTGGAGGCTGTTCCAGCGGCTGAACCGAGGAGACCTCAGCAGCCTCTAATCCTGTTTTCTCCTTCCTCACTCCTCTTCTGGAGGCTTTTATACAGTGGGATCTGTCAGAGCTCATCTCATGTTGGCAAGGGAATGCCTCTGTGTCACCCTCAAAACCCACAATTGTGTGGGAGACCCTGGGATAATTGGTAACCTCAGCTGGTTAGAGATATCTGCTGTATATCTGCATCTCATAGCAAGGCTGTAGCCTTTGCATAACCTATTCAGCAGCTATGGTGGCTGCCCAGCCAGCAACGCATCTCTCCCATCTCCTTTATTTCCAGTACCAGACACTATACCAGTAGTCCTCATTGCAATGTCCCATGGCTTCACCAGACCATACCGCATGCCAGCACCATCTACCTTGCTCCATCCACCCAGCCGGGCAATCTCACATCCGTCCCAACACCGCCTTGTGCAGGAAAAACTACTCTGGGGCTGCACTTCTGAAGATAACCACCATATTTTTCAATTTCCACTAGTGTCCTCTACTACATGTTTGTACAGTGCCCAGCATCCCAAGGCCTTCATCTCCTTCAGAGCCCCTAGGGGCTGCTATATTGCAAAAAATACATACCAATGAACAGTTAGAGAGCACACAAACATTCACCAAACCTATCCTTTGACTTATGGTAAGCAGCTGAAAAACGCAACCGCCTTCAAATAGAACACTATGGCTGAATATTGCAACCATGATGAACGTTTTGTGGATGAGAATGCTCCCTCCCCTCAAAATATTTGTTTTCAATACCCACAAAGTAGTATAATGTCATTTAGCGAGGAAAATTCTGGCAGTCGATGCACAATCTGGCAAAGCTACAAGTACTGTAGGTGTTATGATACACACACAACATGTTTTACAAATAGAAAGTGGTTTCCAGAGTTCTTTAATATATTCTAATTTCCCCCACATCTGCCCAAAAAAGCTGCAGTTATGAAAATACTGTTGCATACTGAAATATTAAACTAGAAATCTGAAGAGAGTTGTTTTTTTAAAAAGCTCTCTTTTCAGCTATGCTTTCTGCTCTTTTTTCTAAGTCAGGTATGTTTTTAGCAACTTAAACAGGTTGGGTTACCCACAAGAAGTAGTAATTTTTCCACCTAGCAGATTGAGGTATTCATACCTTCTTTAAACATTTCTAAATTTATTCTCCAGTATTATTCAAATAGAAATATTTGCATGTACACCCTGAATCGGATAAAACCCTTTCAGTACTAACCCATGGGTAGAAACCACACAAATTAAGAAGATTAATAAAATGCACCTTCTTTGAATCCAAAGAGCCTTTGGAAGCAGTCCTTCCAAAAATCCATCCTGTCTCAATTGGTTATTAATATTATTTCTTCATTTTACAGGAGAATCCTGCTCAAGAGCAAACCTAGTACCTATACAACACACAATGAGATATACCCCTTACCTGAAGAACTTGCTGGCTAATAGCCAGATGGGTAAGGAATTATTAGCCTAATTTACAGGTGGGAGACCAAAGAAAAAAGAGACCAAATGAACTGCTCAAGGCCACCCGAGACACCTGTGTCAGCACCAAGAACTGAACACTTTTCTTGCACACTAGTCCCATGCCTCAGTCACAACACAAGGCTTCCTTCCCAAGAAATTGCATCAGCTGATTCTTGTGAATTTTCAAGGTGCAGAAAAGCTGAGTTTGATCTTTTTCAAGTCTCTGAGGTCACCAGCTTCACTCTCAGGTGAAGTGACCACACTTACTTTCAGGAACAAAAACCCCTTGCAGAGCATTCAGGTGTGAGCAATGAGTCACGCTGCTGTTTGTCAGTGACTGCCCCATCCAACCTATCCATCCAAAGAAAAGCATGTCTACTCTTTGTGTGCAGGTACTTCCAAAACAGACCTTCACACAAAATCACAGAGCGGCGACACCAACCTGAGCCGACGAGAAGTATGCCAAGGACATATCATGCAGCGCTAACAGTAACATTAGCACTGTCCTAGCATCCTACACCCGAACCAAGAAGTGGAGGTGTGGGGGCTTTACTTTCCCTGGGCAGCACCACAGGACTGCAGGCACGTCAGGTCAGCAGGTCAGCACAGAATTAAGTTTTGCTTCTTTGGTCAGCACTAACTACGCAGTGCTCATCCGCACAGTGAAGATATGTCAGAATTTTCTTCTGGGAACCTGAATGGCGGGGCAGATGTCTGCTGGTGACATCCAAAACCAGTGTCCTAACAGTTTCATAGGTGTTTTCATAATCCAAATGAAGATGCTTCCAGTTTGTCTCAGATGACAATATCCATACACTGTTCTCAGTTCACTTTCTTGGGATGGGGGATTAGCAACTAGGCAATGCGTTCCCCTATAGGGAGAACAGCACGGTGGAGGAAAACTGCAGTCTACTATTGGGTTTGGCAGGCTGTGCTAGCCCAAGTACAGGAGGACTTCAGGGAGCAGGACCTGGAAACTACCGGGGTTTCTCTGTCTTCGTGACCTGTTTATTCCCACAGCCTACAAAAGTACCATGTTCAATCCAATACATCTGTTTCACAAAGAAGAGCAGCCTTTCCAATTGCAAACACCCATGCTGCCCGCATGGAACATCTCCCAGACATCTTGTAATTGCTACACGTGAGGCAACCATGGGGCTTCATGTAGGTTGTGATGAGGGAGAAGCTCTCATGCTGCACTGCTACAGAAGAGGGAATAACATGATGCTGAGAACAGGGCTAGCAGTGTGTGGTACCTGTGCACAACTGCAGATCACGACCACAAGGTCTGTCTGTAGCCTGAGGACAAAAACTGAGAGAGTAAGTTGGTGCCAATTACATGAATTACCTAAGTAATGTTTGCTAGAAAATTACATCCCAATTTTGCCATCCGTTAGTCTGCAAGTAGCTCCACAGACAGCAGAGGAACCAACACTAAAATAAAAAATTACTCAGCAAAAGGTGGGGCTGAGTGATTGTGCCTTTAGCATTTCTTACCTGTTTGCAAATAGAGTCCCATCTTTACAACTCTATTTATTGGGCCAGATCCTCACCTGGCCAGCTCCTCTGAGGTGAACTCAACAATGCTGATTTAGGCTAGCTCCGAATTCATGATTTACAAGCATTTACTGATAGTTACTGCAACCTGTTGTCTGTCTCCAGGTTCTTTGCTAAATTCAGTAGTATTGCTTGTGGTATTTCCACCTCCTGCTGCTGCACAGGTGCCCCAAGCCATTGGGTTATGAATGATGAGCCCAGCTTTGCAGCACCCATCAAGCCATTTGTGAAAGGCTTTTTAACCTGGGTCTTCCCCTTGAAAATTTGACCTGGGAGACGTAACCCTGACCATCAGTCCAGTCTCCAGACAAGCTGAGTCCCAACCCAGCAGACCATGTGGTTAAGTCCTGAGGGACTTAAGCATGTGCTTAAGTTCTCTGCTGGATCAGTGCCTTTACAACCAGTCTGACTGCTTTGCTAGCAGTGCTGAGCACCAGGGCTGAGCTCCAACAGGAAATAGCAGCTTCCCTTTGAAGTCCTGCCACTGATGTTCACGTAGGTGGGACTTCAAAGAAGAGCTACCGCTTCCCCTCCCAGTATCGGAGGCCCCAGTGTTGGAGAAGCAGTACTGCTGGTTTTAATTGCATTAAGGGATGCTTTAGGGCGGACGATTCAGCCCTTCTCAGAAAAAGGACAACTTAAAAAGGTTCCCACCTGCTGGCAAGAGACCCAAGGAAAGGTTAACTCGCACCCCAAAATACCCTTTAAAACAAAGGTCTGTGGAAAGAAATCTCTTCCCCTTCTGGTAACTGTTTTCCCTAGTGCCACTGAAAACTGCCTTGTGTACCTTGTGAGCATCTAGTTTACTCTGGAGCTGTACTTCTGGCCATCGTAAGGGCCCCTTGCCAACTGGGATGTGGATGAGGAATGGCCAACCTCAGCTCCCATAATAGAGATCACCGGAAAAACTGACCTCAACAACAGCTCAACTGAGCCAACATGAAGAAATACCCTCACAGGCAACCTACATGGCTGATTCTGCTGCTGACTCTGCAATCATACACAGGAGCTCCTTTAAATTCTCTGTATCTCTTTTCCTCGAGGGAAAACAAAGCAGAGAAGTCCACATCCTAAATGGTGTAAATAAACTCAACTAATATCAAAACATGGCTCCACCTTTTCTCTTCCCAGTCTTGCAGATTGCCAATATCCAGCTCTTCTCTAAATCTTCAACCAGAAGCAAGACCCAGTCAGATGGGAGAGGGATCAGACCCCTAACACAGAAAACCTGGAGAACCACTGAGTACTGAATGCACTAGAGAAGCAGCCAACGTGCCCAGGGAATAAGAGAAACAGTGCAGGGTTTACATGGATTTGCAAAGCTCTTCCATGTTCATATTGCTTGTTTTTCTCTTCCTGGAATTCACTTCTTATATCCAGATTCCATATATTTCTACATTCAAAAGCTAGCTACATAAGTAGGCATGGATTTTGAAGGAAGATGAGTAATTCTGTATTATCTGAGGACTGAGTACTTTGTGACCTCACTACACGGAGTTCAGTTGAGCTTTGCTGTTCGGGTCACTGACTTGCCATAACCTGGTCATCTCACCTGGTCATTTCATATTTTGTACCTCCACACACCACACTTACACGTTGTTTGTAGAACAAATCCGAGTCAGCAGTAAAACAGTGTATGCCAGTGGGGAGTAATAAGAGGAGGAATTTTACCCCAGTAAAACCAGCTAAGCAAAGATGTGCCCCAAAAGTGCAGAGAGAGCTTGTTGCCAGACCCTGAGGGGCTGACAGCAGCAGCATCAGTATGGTGTGACAAGACTGGACTTGACCACTCAGATGATCCCAGCCCAAACCCTGATGTCTGTCCTGGTGTGAAGAATGACCAAAAAGCTGAACTGAAACAATTTCTGGCTCAGGCAGAAAAAATTAGTGTGGAAAGTCACTCATGTGCCTTTCAGCGGCACAGCCATGTGACTATGGCTTTGCTCAACCAACTCAACTGCAGAACAGCTTGCATAGAAATGCTTGAAAAAATATCTCTTTTTATCAACAGAAAAGTGATTGTTTCACAACATTTCTCTTAAAGTTTTGAGCTTCTACCAAAAAATGCCAATGTGCATTTTCAGCCAAAATGATGCAACTATTCCGTATTCAGCAGTTTCCCATTAAAGATTCTTGGGATTTAGGAGTATGGGGGGTTTAATTGCTATTTTTTCTGAATATTTAATCAACATTTTCCACTGAGGGAGAAAAAATATTCTGGCCAAGTGTAGGTTTCCTTGCAAGGTTGAGAAGGGCAAGGGAGAGGAGGGGTCGCTGTATTTTTCCTTAAAGACACAAACATTCTCTTATAGCTTAAGTCACCGCTACACTTGTGAGCCTGACAAATTTAGAGGACTCAAAATCAATCAATAAAAAAAGAGCCTGACCACAAAGGAAGTTCTGGTCAACCCTTCAGCTTTACATCATAGACAACATTTATTTTATCACAGCCTTAAAAAAATTAAAATAGAAAAATGCATCTTCTTGGAAAACAGCAGTTATTTTCTTCCACTGCCCAGATATTTTTATAAGGCCAGCCTCACTCATGTTGAGAATTACCTTACCCTGCAGGGCAGACCATTTATTTAGAGGCAAGATATTATGTCCCAAGCAGGACACTAAGATGCCTCCACGCAACAAAAACTCTACTGTGCAGCTGAGCTGGACCAGCCTACATCCCAGATCCAAGTCTGGTTTGAAGCACTACCCATACTGTCTGGATACTGGCCTCTACAAATAAACAGGCAAGAAGGTTTGGAGAAGAGGTGAAGCCTTTCTCATTAGTTGTGAGCAAGGAAGGAAGTTGTACCTTACCAAAGACTGCAGGAATTCACAACTCCCTCCTTCCCTTAATAGCACTGCTGGAGGCAGAGGAGCAGGGCAGAGCAGCCTTACAGGGATTGTCCAACAAAATAGCCAAGACAACCTGTGAAATGAAATACTGCACATGAGTAAGGGTGGCAGAACTTGCCTGACAGATACCTTTCTTGCTGGCTAATCATAACCACAATTTATAGCTCTTTCCATTAAATCTTAGCAAAAGGACACAATTGCACAGAAACCGATTTGAATCGCTGGCAAACATATGTCTTAAGCCATATTTGTTCAGAGAATTGGTTCTGATAGTTTGTTGTCCCCCCCAACATGCTTTTTTGGTTGTTTATACATATCGGCTTCAGTGAAACTTCCATTGGGAAAAGGTTTCTCTGGTCCAGGAGGAAAATTCTGGTCAAAACACACATAAACAAACCTGCCCAGAGCAGCCAACAGTTCCAGCATTTAGCTGGAGTGCAAAAGACGTACATTTGAAGGCCTGATACAGATCAGGGAGTTGAACTTGGATCTCCTAAATCCAAGAGGGATATCTTAACACCCCAGCAAGAGACCATTCTTGGATGTTGCTTTTCTGTAGGAGTCATTTCATATCGGATGTAAGTCACAAAATATTTGCTGGTAACAGCAAGACCAATTCTGCAGCCCAGAGACCAGAACACTGAACCAGAAAGAGCAGGAACATGATGCTGGGTCTCCCATACGCCAAGCGAGTGACTTGGCTATCTACTGGTTTATTGCAGTAATAAGAAAAAAACAAACCCTTTATGGATCCTATGTCTTTCAAGCCGAATGGAAAAAACTTGAAATCTCACAACATCTTGTGCAACAGGAGAACCATTTCCTACCCGCTGTTACAGGGGGGTAGATCTGCAGCGTTTATCACCTCTTGTCGCCAAAGTCAGAATCTGGCCTGCTGCCTTCCTCCCTAATTCAGAATGCACTTTCATCTCTAGTATAAACACCAAGAAATATCAAAAGCCCTGTTGACAGTACTGCTCTCATTTTCTGCTTTAAGAAGTTGCCAAAATGTACAAAATTAAACTCTCCAAGTCACAGTAGGCTGTTTTGTCAGTTTATCCAATTAGTAACGTAATACTATCGTAACCTCTATCATTCCTGCTCTTTTCTTTTTTTCTTCCCCCACCCCCTTCCTTTCTTTCTTTCTTTCTTAAACAAGAATTTCCCCTGGAAGGGAACACAGTTCCTCCAAAAATTAAATCACAGCATCAAATTTCAAATCTGCAGATATAAATCAAGTATCGTTCTGTTGACACAGAGGAATATTACTTTGCGTAAAGCATGCTGCTGAAGCGTTGTCCAGGCCACAGTAGGTAGACTATGGATATTACCGTGCTAAAGGTGCTTCTCTGGGAATTTTCTCTGAAATCACAGGAGTCAGAAAGAGGCATGTTTCACTGTCTCTTTTCTGCTACCTCAAAGAGCACATTTGAGGACTGGCCCTGTATTTTTCTTCTTTTCTTTCGTGTTCCTTTCAAAACTAATGGGAAATTCTGGGCCTCAAAAAATATAGAATTAGGTCCTTTCTTATTTCATTAATGAAAACAAGAGCAAAATAAGTAGCACCATTTAATAAACAGCAGTTCTGTGGAAAACTTCTAGGAGCAATGCCAAAAGTTTCTCTAGCACCAGAGCTCCTAAGCAGGGAAATACATCCTCACAGTAAGGCACGCATGACATTTGCAAACGGCCTTCACTTGAAATCAAAGTGTAACATACATTACCTCAGTACATAATTCATTCCTAATCTATTAATGATATGACTCATTAACATATTAGTAGCAGTAGTGGTGTCAATAGGAGTAATACTACTAATAGTGTCATTGTAGTGCTAACAGGTTTCAAAATGCTAGTTCTTCTACATGCATATAGCAAAAGGATTTGTGACCCAGCATCACAGAGGTGGTGAGAGGAGAAGTTTGATAGCCCTACCAGTTGCTTCATGGGATGTGTGCCATTATCTCTTGTTATCTCCCTGAGGAATCACAAAAGATCTAAACGTGCAATCTTAAGGATTGTTCAGGTGTAAGATCCCTGATGGTATCTTTGCTGGACATGGGATGAAATCCTAAAGAATGGGGTTTTTTTCATATTCCTTAAATGTTTCTGTTAGTATTCAATGAGGCGTGAAATGCCTTGTAGGACCTACTGAGCCCTTGTACTGATTTCTGCTTCTCCAGATTGCAAGAATACTCTCACCTCAGGGAAAGGTTTTATGAAGTCATTTTGCAGAACTTGTCAAGAACTACTGCGGAGGAATAACACACAGCCTAAGAAAGCTGTTGTATGTCTCGTTTTCTACTCTCGATTTGCCTGCCTGGAAATCTTAACTGAAAGGACTTGAGGAATCAATCTGTTAGTTTGGGTTTTCCAGAAGCACAATTCCCCTGATGTTGAGGGAAGGTGCCCACGCGGCTGAGCCCACCTGCAAGGCTCAGCCAGCACTGCCACACAGCCAGCACACCCACACAAAGCCCAACAAAAGCACACCGACCTACAGCCTGGCTCTTCCACAGAAGTGTCAGACTCATGGTGGCTGTATTCTGCAAAGGGAAGGTGCTTGCACATGACAGTTGAAAGTTATTGCGTGATTTCTGATCGTACAGTTCAGATCTGATTTATCATAAGTGCAAACACTGCTCACAAGATTTGGGGTTAAAGCCAGGTTCAAGTTTCAAGTATCCTTAAAAATCTGCTGCTTTAAGAATCCAGCTTTGGGGTCGGGCCCTTGGTTGGTTCTAGAAAACTGACTGTGAAAAGAAAACTGGAGAGTATCCCTGGCTTCATGCACAGACAATATCCGCAAGCACAGGTCTGCCTCTGCACCTCCATGGTCATGGCGCAGGGGAAAATGAGCCATTCTGTGACATCTTGCCATGTATCCCTGAATCTGCGGGATCCAAAATCCACACCGCAATGGAAAGTAAGACTGGGCAGGCTGGGAGCCACAGCTGGGGTGGAAAATATCCACAGTAGCGTTATATAAGAACAATAAAAAGCAAGACTATAATTACCTTCCTGCTCACCCTCACCGTGCTGCAATGAAGTCTCTGCCATTAAACATCTCATCTACATATAAAGGTAGTGCATCTTTGAGTATATTAGAATAGTGAAAGCACTACAGCTCTTGTTGGAAAGAAAAGTTGTATGGTATAAGTCACTTCAACACCAAAATAACTGCATTCACATGAGGTCTTGTCCCATTATAACCGGTGGTAAAAAAATTAATATGGAATTATTTCCTAACAAAAAAATTGTATCAAGGCAATTTTTCATGTAAGCGAGGCCTAAAAATGGTTCTTAGAGTAGCTGCTAGGAAAGCTGCCTAATATTCCAACTCTTTCCCAAGTCTCACAGTACCCAGTACCGCTTTTAAAACCCCTGTCCTTGCAACAGCACAAGTTTGCCTCGGGGTCTGCCCAGAGATGCTTGAAAACAGCAATGCGAAAGGTGCAAAACCAGAGGACTGATGTGGGCTCCAAATCCAGAATTTCAAAAGAAGGAAAACACATAGCATATTCACCACTCAGGTGGGCGACTAAAGGACGTCTGTTGAGGCTGACGATGACGATGTTGCTCTGGTGCTGCCTCAAGGGAGCTCTCTGGACCTGAGAGGAGCTGGAGACGGGTCTCCAGCCCCTCAATCGAGACTGTCACAGCCTTGCTGGAGATGGCTGGGGCCATTCAAGGAGTTGCCAATGCTTACCTTCACAACTGGTTTATCTGGCTACCACCTGCTGGCTTTTCAGAGCCCCCAAACTATTATTATCAATAAAATTGTATTAACTACTACATGCCCAAGTGAGTAAGTAGACAGGCTCACCCACTGGGAATGGGAAAACAAATTCTCAAAGGCAGATCTCTCCTCCTCCCTTTCCTCAGGCTTACCTTCATTTTTAAAGACAGAATCAAAACCAGCCCATATCACCCCATGCCAGGCGGGAGTGACAAGGCCCCAGGATCCTCCTTGCCTGTTTTTAGCCTCTTTCATAACTTCATCCAGATCACCCAGAAACTGCTAACTGTGCGCTTGCTGGAGTAACCTTGCAACCTTGCCATAGCTGTCTGCCTTCCTCCTCCAAGTTAAACAACCCCCTGCAATCTCCACTGCGGTGAAAGATAGCAAGTGGGTTCCCCCTTCCTCACCATCCTAAAAGGAGGAAAAGCTCCCTGATGCCTCTCTCCCACTGTACTACTGACTCTTGATAACCTGTCCTGTGCAAATATAGGAAAGGCCCATATCTCAGCAGGGGAAATACACTGCTTGGATCACACAGTGACTCCAACAACTTTTTTGTGAGATCTACAGAGGTGCGAACCTTACCTTTGCAGCGCTTTTGTGAAGCCTCTGCTGCTGAATCTTATTCCTCTCTAGAGGTGGGGACAGTCTTCCCAACACCTCTGCGCTGTAAGAACATGGGCTTTTATATTCAGGCTGCTTTTATGGAGGCTTTTGAGAGGAGAGCTCCTAAATAGAAACCACATTGCCCAGCCTGAGCCAGAGCCTGCTGCATGAGCCCTGCCTACTTCCCGAGTCTTTCCATGCTGATCATTTCCCAGCAAGAGCACAAAACAGTGGGGCTTACACCTCCCGGGAATCTGCCAGCATGGAAACAGTACTTGACTAACAGCTTACAAACCTCCACCAGAGCTCTGGGACACTCTTTCATCTTTCCAGGGTCTTGGTGGGTGCAAAGTGGTCTGAACAGCTCTTTGTGTCTGTAGCTGCTACAAGAGAAACACCTTTCCTCTTTTTTTCAAAAGAGAAGCTGTTGGGACGTGCTTACCATCTTGCTCTCTTCTGATAACCCTTTCGGCATCCTTCCGTTTTCTGGTTATTCAGTTGTTACCCCTGAAATCTGATTCCTCATCTCAGCCCTCTCTTATCAGCCCCTTTCACTGAGGAGTTCCAAAGCAACGGGTTAGTTTTAATCTTTGCGCTCTTTCTCTGTCCCTGAGGCCTCGTTTTTGCTGGGGGAGGAGTTGAGTGATAGGACTGACGTTTGTGGGGGGGAAGGGGCTGCCATCCATTAACTCACTGTTATCTATCTATTCATCTGCCTGGCAAAACAAAGGTATGATTGTTGATCCAGCTTACAGACCTGAGCTGGCAGACCTGACTCCAGCTACCGTGGGTCATAGGAGCAGAGGAGATACGGAGGCATGGCCCAAGCAGAGCCCAGCAACCAGAATGTAAGGCCTCATATATGGGCTGTATGCTGAGGTCTATATAACCATATCCTTCCTGACAGCTGGTACCCAAGCTGCGCTGCTGAAGCAAGCAGGAGGTGAGCCCATCCTGGCCATAGGTTTTCTCCATTTGGGTGTATAAACCTGCCTGCAAAACATGGGATTGATTCTGCACCACCCCAGCATCTGGCAAACTTGTTTTGGGCTGTGCTCTTATTTAAGCAATTATATAGGATATAGGGTGCTAGAACATGAGTTCCCTTATCTCTGTTTCCCACATTACACCCTTTCCTAAGGCAAATTGATGCAGCCCCATTGAAGCTGAGGCACTGATTGACACTAACTGAAGATCTGGCCCCGATTCTGCCATGCTTTGCCTCTGGGTAGTCATTTACACCTGTTCAGAGTGCAAAAGGCAACCAGCAGCAACCGCTGGAGCTGCAAAGCAGTGAAGTCCCATCCCATCACCTTTGCAGCCCGACATGCCATGCCCTGATCAGTGGCACAGGGCCCAGTTCCCCTTGCATCTAAGTTGGTTTTGACGTTGCACATAGGCATCCTCTCTTCAGCTTCCAGTAAACCTTGAGATCACTGCCAAGTCTCATGAAAGAAAAAGTTGTGACCCAGTTCCTGCAGGGTGACTTAGTGTAAATTAGTGCCAACTTTCAGTGGCAAGATGACACCTTCATGAAGTCTAGCAGTACACTTGTCAGTCCACAAAATATGAAGCCAAGAACCAGTCCTGATCCAACGTTACATGGTGAATATCTTTTCCTTTCCTTGCAGATGCAAAATCCCTGGCAATTTCCAGAAGAACTGCGGTTGTGCAAGCCAAACAGGGCTTGGCTTATTTTCTGAATCATCAAACCAGTGACAGTTTGCATGGACAACATCAGCTTTTGAGCAAAGCTTGCCAATTCAGAAAAAAACTTTATGCCTGAATTAGACCCCAGTTCACTGCAGCTAGCTGGCTTTCCTGGGTTGTTTCTTCAGCCAGCTTTCACCTTGTGGCCGAAGAGTCTTCCAGGGACTAGGCAGGCCGGTCTCCATTCACTGCTTGCAATGCACCTGCAGGAATTGAGGCTGAACTTTTCTTTGTCATTTTACTGATCTCAGTGACACCCTGTCTAGCTTGGCAGTATTTGGTGGCCTCAGAACAGCCTGTGCAAACAATGGTAAAGATGGACAGCCACCAACACACATCTTCATGACCTCCATTTTTCTTGGAGACTTCCAGGCATGGCAGTCACTCTGGTTTTTTCCATTGCCATCCAAAATCCAGTGAAATTACTGGAAGGCCTCCAGAACTGATTTCAAACAAAATGGATCCAGCATTTAGATCTAAGTCACCATGTTTAGATCTGTGGGTTGCTTTGGGCTTCTAATTTCCATGGGGATTTGCATAATAAAATACAGTAATAGGCTGAGCAAGTACATTGAGCAGTGGCTGTGAGCCAGGAACTAATGAGTTCCATTGCAGACTGTTTGGCTCTGGACAAGTCACTTGACCTTCCAAAGTCACATCATCCCCACCTGTGAAATGGGGATAGTAATACTTGCCTCACAGGGGTGTTGTGAGGATAATTAGTTGCTGCTTGTACATGGCTTTGATGATGTTAAGAACTACATGCCTGCTAAGTATTGTTATTGTATCACGGCTGGGAAGATATTGCAGCTAGGGCTAAATCCTGCCCTTGGAAAAAGATGCGTCCTTCCCCACGTCTTGTAAAATCAGCTGCTAGGCTTGCGCAAGTAGCGTTTATATAACGCTGGTACCAAACATCAATATGCACCTTGTACCTTTGACGTTGCCAAATCCCCAGAACAACAGCCTGCTGGGAGTCATGTGATGCACCACCCCGGTGCAAACAGCTTTGGGCAGGAGCCCAACTGCAAACTCTTTCTCTCTCTTCCCCCACGAATTGAAATTAGTAAATGTTTCCATCAGGCATTTCAGCGGTGACCTCAGGTCTAGAGCTCGGTGTGCCATACAAAGCCCACGGGCACACCAGCCCGGGTAACACATGCTACACGCTGCCGAGAGGACAGCCCGCGTGGGACGGGGCACCTGGGACAGCCGACCATGCTCCTGCACACGGCAAAGCCACAAGGGCTGCAGTGAGACGGGATGGCTGCAGGAAGGCATGGATACATGCACGAGCACAGATGGAAAAGGTAAGCTCCCCTTGCCTAAACTCTAACCATTAGATGGGCGCTTCCTCCCCATATGCTCCCCTGGGAGCAAAGCCCTTTCGCCTCCTCAGCATTTGGGCCTAGATAATACAAAATAGCGTACAGAGAAAAGAATTCCACCGACTGCAACGGGCTATGGTTCAGGATCATTAATAGGCTCAAACCACAGTATCCAGCCTACTCAAGGAACACATAGGAGTTATGCATCCAAATTTCAGTGACATTTAGTGGAAGTCAGCCAAATGGCTCCCTTTGATTCCTTTGAAATTTGAGCCATAACTGTCATTCTATCTTAGACGTGTGAACTGCTCTGAGAAGTCTCCCATATAGATTAGACTGCGATCAAAGAATTCCACTAAACTGAATTTTATGAAGATAGAGGGTTGAGGTGAGGCTGATCAGCAGCAATATTATTTGAAAAAAACCCCAAACCTAGCAAGTTTGAAAGGGTTAAAGAAGAAAGTTGTTTGGGTAGATGGTGTACATTAACTATCATTTTCAGTCAGCATGCAATGACTAGTTAGCGGGGCTTATCATCCCCAGCTATGTGAGGAATTACAATAAATGCCTGAAATGCAAGCAGGTTTCCGGCTTAGGTAGGTAAATAATGGAAGTCACTATTTTTGCCTGAGTTGCAAGAATTCCCCATGCACACAGGCTCCCCACCCCCCCCCCCCCCCCCCCCCCCCCACACTGTAACACAGCTAACTCTGTTCCCTGCTGTTTGGCAAAATGAAGTCCTTTCATGCATCCTCGGGACTTTTGCTTTGTCTGCAGAAGTAGCCAACTCATTATTTCCTTTTTGGTGGAAAGCGAGAGGTTACATTTTCAGCATTCATTTGTTTTAAATACTTCCAGAATGTAATGACCTAAGGATGAGTGGAAGGAGACAGGAGCTGCCCTGAGACAGGGACTGCATGATTTGTAGGGAAAAAGTAACAAAACAAGCAACCAGAGCGTAACTCTGGTCAAAGCCTGGTAGTAATCCTCCCGTTGCATTCAGTGACATGAGGCTTCCCCTCTGCAGCATCATCCGGTGCAGAAAATACTCTCAAACTATTCAGTGATGCAGCTGCTATTCGAACAGCCACTGGAGAAAAACTCTGGCTGCCTCTGCAGGATAAAAACAGGATAGACTTTGGATAGGACTTAGTAGTAAATAGGGAATAAAGTCATTACAGTCGGGGAGTTTATTCTCATTTAGCCCAAGGCCCTGTTCCCTGCCCTGGCATCCCCAGGCACGTGCCTGACCTGGCCTTTCTCGGAGGCCCCTTTGAGGTTTGCGCGATGCAGCCTTCACATGCCAGCTGAAGAAAACACCGGGCTCCTGCCATAGGAGAGGAATCGGGGTGGGATGCTGAGCCTTGTGAAGTTCCATGTTGATTTGGCCAGGCTCCAGGTAAGCCCATGAGAGCCTCAGCCCCTTCTGCCGGTGAACGCACAATTTGTTTGTGAACCACTGCTGGGGGAAGCCCGGCAGAGGCATGGAGACAATGGTGCCAGGGAAGGGTTAACCAGCGCCACGGCTGGAAGAGTGTCCTCCCTCACTGCTTCACACATGCTGTATTTCTTAGCAAAGTGAACATATTAACACTGGCATGCTCCCACACACCACCTTGGCTCTCTTCCAGGAAATCATAACCCAGCTATTTGGCACACAAGGCCGCAATTTTATTTACACAATCAACTTCTTGATAAACATAAAACTTACAAAATATACCACACCCTTAAAATAAAAAAGGAAAAGGGGGGGGGGGGGGGAAGAACTGCAGTAACCTGACCTTCTCAGCCAGAAGGGCCAACCTGCTTTGATTTGATACCCCAACCCCCAAAGAAATCACCTGTGGGATACATGAGGGTTTGCCCTGGCTTTAAGGCAGGGTCCCGCTCGGGGGAGACATGGGGGTACTCTACGGGGCTGGAAGCTGCCAGAGGGATTTGGGCTGATACAGGCAGGTTTCCTCCTAGGCACCAGGGAGTGCAGGCAGGGCTGCCAGCACCCACTGCACCTATGGCCCTCGGGCCCCCCATCCTCACCTCCTTGCCTGGTGCCACCACTCCTCCTGGCTAGTGTAGCTGGCCCCTCTGGAGGGGAAGAAGGCCCTGCTCTGCAAGTAACCCTGAAACAGCGGGAGCCGGTCTCCTTTACTGCTCTTACCCTCTTCTTGACATGAATCTTGGCAGAGGAGTCTCTGTGTCTCTATGAACGTTATAATTTTCCACTCTGTGTCCCTTAGTCAATCTAACCAACTGCAAGTGGAAGTTGTAGGTTTTATTTTGGGTGGAAAACATTGCCAATTTCATGTGGCAACCAGATTTGCTGGAGACATACCCCACTTCACCAGAGCACCAGTCAATTCAACTGGGAAGCAGGGAAGCTGGGAAGCCTAAACCTTCAGCAGCTCCCCAGGGCACCCACTGCCTTGGGTGAAGTTCTACCTAAACATCAGATAAATCTGCATCAGCCTTGCAATGAACTGAGAGGCACATATATGTATGCTGCTTACATCTGGGGTCACCTGAACTCAGCTCCACCACCTTCTCCTTCACCTTTTGAGCTCACATTTCTCCACTGACCCTTCAAAACAATTGTCTTGCTTGGCTACTTGACTAAAGGCTCACAACCTTACTCCACCAACTCTGTAGGCACTGCACACCAGGGTGGCATCTGGTGCAAACTCTCCAAGAGCCTGGGCTAATGGTTGTTCTGCTAACCTTCAAACTGGACACATGAAGACAAGGAGATGCTTAAACATAGCCTAGATCCCACTAGAAAGAAACTGCATGAGAAAAAATAATGGGCCAAGGGCATTAAACTGATTTATACTGGCTGAGGATCTGGACATATCTGCTTTACTCCTTGCAGATAAAAAGATCTGCCTGAGGCTAATAAGCTTTTGAGAGTTTGGGAAACAAAGATTGATTCTTTTATTTTATTTTTTCTTTTTCCCACAAATAGGAAGAACCACCTTCAAATACCTGAGACACACTGCAATCATTTAGACAGATAAACATCTTGATTCCTAGAGATAACAGGACCTGAATGGTTGGCCTCAAAACCAAGCATTCATGACAATTCTTGAAACAAGAACTTTATTACTCTCCATTTCCACAACAATTTACATACAACTGCAATGAAAACCCTCCTCCCTTTGCAGCTGGAAAATGTACTGTAAACACACTACCCAAAGCCTTGTCATAGTTCCTGAACACCAGGAGGTGGATGGGTGCATGGGTCCCCTGGGCACAGCTCAGGGTCTGTGTCGGGGCCTGAGACACTGGTTCCTTTGGATGAATACCTGGCTGACCTTGGTATAAATATCTGAGATGTGAAAGAAGCCCCCCTCACAGGAAAGGACGGGAACACTGGAGATTAGAGCCAAGGCCAAGGGAAGAAAGTCTGCAGAACTGGGTAGTCTGGTATCATGGCAAAAAGCTCTTCTTTGAAAGAAGAGCAGGGACTTTCTGAAAAAAATCTAGTTCTTGCCTGCCAGACATTTTGTTTCTCTTCACAGGCTGGGAAAGGAGTACATGCATCCACCTAAGCAGATTGCAACTGTGATGGAAATTTCCTAGGCTCTCCATTACAAAACAACTACCATGCATTCACTCCTCTCTCTTCCTCTCCAAAAGGTAGCAGCTGAAATGAGAGCCACCAAGATCTGTCAAGAGGAGATCTTTCCCTTCAGGGACTGCACCTTGGCTTATGTGGTCAAGTCACAGGGGGATTCTGGGGATGCTGCAGGAGGCTACTACAGCCAAAGAGCTTCTGGGTGCCCTCTTATTTTTGCGGCATCC
The DNA here is from genome assembly GCF_900496995.4 of Aquila chrysaetos chrysaetos. NCBI lineage: Eukaryota > Metazoa > Chordata > Aves > Accipitriformes > Accipitridae > Aquila > Aquila chrysaetos. Next base: position 33,560,483 of record NC_044011.1, read on the forward strand.
ATCCTGTAAGGGTCTTGCACTCACCACTGTAACAAAACATTTGCAAAGAGTAATTTAGATCTGTCTGCTACATATTCAGCTGCACATGAACAAAAGGCTCTCCTTGTATTGTGAATAATTTCTTCAAATACTAGGTGTTGCCCAATTTCTCCAGAACAGCCAACTCCTACAAGTTTGTAGTGAGTAGTCCTACATACAATGACTTTCCTCTAAAATAATTTTTGTACCTAAGAACCTCATCTCTGATTTAAAGTCAGTTTTCATCCTCTGTGAATGCAAGGACCTGAGTGCCTCTGATGCAAAAACCAGAAGGCAACTTTTGCCCAGCTCTACATACTAAAATCTCAGGATTTCTAAAGCCAATCTCAAGATTACACTTTTTTGGATGCTAACATGACTATTGTCAAATAAAAAAGAAACAGCTGTCAGTATGCAGGTGGTTCATGTAAGTGCTATAAACCGACAAACCAACTGAACTGGTTTGCTGAAAGTATGTTCTACAAAGAACTTCCTTAGTCTGTCTGTTAACCTTACATAGTATACGTTTCCTCCAAAAACTAAATGTCTTGTCAGGAATGACCCTTAGCTACCAAGTATTTCCAGTTGCATGTAACCACTTAGCACATTGCTGTCACTGCCCTTTCAGCCCAGGCATGTAGAAGTGTGCTCCATCCGTAGAGACAACAGCTCACGGTCTATGCAGTTGGCTGTGTGCAGACTCCTGTGTAACTGCAGCAGCATCAGCAGCTTTTCTACAGGGCAAAGGTGGGCTGAGGAGAGCCTACAGCTATCAGTCAAATCACTTCCACTAATGCAACCCATCCCAGCAGGATTATACCACCAGCCAACAGCCTAGAGCGGCTCCTGCACCACAGCTCTTTCTGTTGCTAAACATAGGGAGACAACACTGGCAGGATCAAAAGCAGCAAGTACTCAGAGCTCCCTTGAGACTCCCATGTCCTTGCCACCATCTGCAAAGTTAATGGGCTTTGCAAAACTGAGCAGCCATCGGGAGAACGTAACTTGGACCGGTGACCACTGCCCCTGCAGAGTAATGCTGGGATAAGGATAAAATACAAATGATCTTCTTGCCACTTGACCTTCACACCTCACAAATCATGTTGTGTTTGCCCCCTCTCCTCCTGCACTTCTGCCCTCTAAGACTGAGAAACAAAGACCAGGGAGAGTCAGGGCCCAAACTAGAAGTATCACAGTTCTGCAAGAAGGGACAGGGGCCTTCAAGTTGAGGGACATTTCCAACAGAAGCACTGATGATTTCTCAGAAACGGGCTCCAATTAGCCTCGTCAAGCCTATTTCAGAGCCACAGGAAGGCAAGATGTGGAGGAGGACTTCAAGGGTGCTTTCAAACGAACTGAATCAGAGGTTTACCCAACCCCGCTCTTTCAGAAGTTTCTGAATAACGCACCAGCTTGAACCACTGGAAAGAAACAAATAAATGAGCTGGCAACTTTCACAGGGAGGAGCCTTGAAGCCCAGTTCCCAAGACCACGCCAACCAGCTCCGTGTGACAGCATACAGGAATGAAAATAGGTAGGTAACATTAACAGAAATACACTGAAACTTAATAACAGCAGCTTGTCAGGACATGCACCAAAGAGAAATGGCTCATAACAGCTACAGCTTGTATTATGAATGTTTCATAGCCATCTGGCTAACAGAGCTGCCTAAACTCAACTGATGTTTTGTGTGTGCTGTGGTAACCCACGGTGCATGCTCTGGAAGGAGACTGTCAAGCTAAGTCCTAACATCCGTATTAAAGAGAGACACCGTTTCTCGTCAGATGAAAATGGCTTCAAATAACAACACAGCAATGAACAGAGCCCCTAATGAGCTAAGGCTGTGTCCTCCTTTGGTGTAAATCTGCAAGGTTCACCCAGGACAAACGGAGTTATCCCAATTTACACCAACCCTAAGATGCAGCCCCACTGTATTAACCTCTTCTTGGTTCAGTCATAACTTTCATGTGTCTATCAGTAGTTTAAAGCAAAGGCACAAAAGTAATCCCCCTGCCTTTTCCCTCCTGATCTGATTCACATACAAAATGGGCTTATGAACTCAAAAATTATGGGAGGGTTTCAGGGAGGAGGAAAGGGAGACACAAGAGCCCTTTTATTTTGCGTCTTATTCACAATGAAAATTGGCACAGAAGCCAACCACATACATTAACATAGTTTGGGCAAGTTTAACTCTCATGAATACATTTCTGTGGAAAAACTATGTGACTATGGAAAAATCCCCTCTTTTTTGCCATTTGAAAAGATAACAGGCTTCTATGTGGAACATACCCAGAACCTGCCTGATTCTGAGACATGGAAATACAAAGATGAATAAGGCTGAGTTTCCCATGCTAGGGGCCCATGGAAACTGAGAGGGGAGGAAGAAGTAAGGAGGCCTATTGACTCAGGAGAAGGACTTTCATCCTACAGGTGAAGGAAGTATTTGAAGGCACTAGTAACATTGCAGGCCTGTTCCAGAGCCCATTTAAGTCACTGGCAAACATCTCATTGACTTCAATGGGACGTGGGTCAGGGCTAAACAGTCTTAAAATATAATCCAAGGCTATTTCTACATCATTGTGTAATGAGTGGGATTCAAAACAGTTCAAGTGTGCCCAGCCCTGTGACTTACCTGCTTTCTGTCCACATTTCTGGCTGCTAGCCTGGCTGCTGCTTGCGCTCAAAGTCTCAGTATTGTACTGAGGAAGAGCTGAGCTCAGGACCTTTTTGGAGGACTGTCTCAGACTGAAGTGCACACTAGACTGCACCCATGTCTAAGTCAGGCAACCTGGAGGAAGGAAAGCTTCGGCCAAATGTATTGGGGCATCAAATACACTCTCTCCTCTCCTCCCCTCCCGTATCTCCATTGCCTCTCTCCAAACTTAGGCTGAGGAGGGCTCTCAGTGTGAGCTGCAGGGTTTGCAAAAAGCAGTGGGCATATCTGCTGGACAGCATGGGCATTCCTTTGTCTGATGATATAAGTGCACCTGGCAAACAAAATCTGGAATTTAAAGCTTAGCCCAGCCACAGCAACTTGTACTGGGATCCTCTGACCCAACTGCAGTCCAGGTGCAGCCTTAAGAGTTCTGCAGAATTTCACAGTTACACAAAAATAGTGACCCTGCCTCATACATCCCTAATTGCAACCTAAAAACTATTGCCATTCCCATAAAAAAACCCTTCGCCTTTGCTCACTGACATTGTACAGTGCTAGCCCTGCTACAGTGCTGTATTTATGGCAGAGGATGGTAACCTCACAATGACTATTTTCTTTTGAATGAACCAGTTTGCTTTATTATTATTATTATTATTATTATTATTAGCCTATCTGATACAATAGTTTGCATTACAAGTCCTTCATCAGATCACTTCAGAAGCACGCCATTGCAGTAGGCCTTTAATATCTTGCTAATTTGTTTCATAAATTACTAATTGAACTCTTTAAATTACTCATTTCAGTATGGCAAGTCTCACCCTACAGAAAACTCAGTGATCTCAGAAGAGGGTACATTACAGAATCATCCTCTCCTGCTAGGTAACACAAAAACAGCGAGGTAGGAGCAGGATGGGGAATTTTCCTCCACGATTAGTAGTTCAGAGCCCTTATCGCTGCAATGCATCTAAGTGCTGCATATTTTGCACCTGTCTAAACGTGGAGTTTCCACTGATGTCAGTGTGTGGAAGAAGCGAGGTGTACAGATCCACACATCGAGGGCAAAGGATCTGCAGAGCAGATCAAAAGGGAACGTTCTCCCTCTGGGGCAAGTCCATCCACAGTGCTAGCGCTGTTGCTTTAATGACACTTAATGCACATTGCCACTGATGTCATTGCTAAATTTGGCTCCACTGGAGAGATGGGGTTTGGCAGGGATCAGCGAACAGGATTTTTCACAAATTGTCCAACGCTGACCACTTCCAGCCATACCAAGAGGCTGTCTTTGCCTTTTCCAACACAATTGTCTCCAAACACAACCTAGGAACAATGTCACACCTGGCACTAGCTTGGCAGCTGGCAAAAGGTAACTGAGTATTTCAGGAGCAGTTCTCCAAATGCACAATTCTGTTACTTACTGGGCTAGGCTGGAGAGAGGTCAGCAGGGCTTCAGGCAGATTTGTCTGACTGACCCTTCACTCATTGACCTACTGTTTTTCCCTAGGAGCCAGCCTGATCACCACTTGCCTTGCAGCAAAGGATGGGCTTTCTCTCACCTACCTCCCAACAATGTTGGTATCCACATCTGCTCAGCCACATTCACCTCCCACCAGAGTTAAAGGAGTGAGTAGGCACTTCTGGGGAGTAAATCACCTGGCCTACAGCAGATGCCTCCCTTAGGATGAGATCAGTATCGCTCCCTGACAGCTGCAAAGACCATTTAGCTCTAGATCAGCTGTACATGTCCACATACAGCCAGAGGAATCCCATCCCAAGTGAGTGGTCAGATGCTGAGCTGCTGCAACAAATTAAAAGCACAGCTGTTTTACACACACAATTGGCTTTGTGTGCATCCTTTACTCCTTGTCCACCTATTTTGCCTTGTTCTAAGCTGCCTTTTATGACTGACCCTAGGACAGGGAACCTGCTGCTGTTCCTACACCTCCAATAAGACCCAAGAACATGAAGACCACCACGTGTGCACAGGTGGTGCTGCTCTAGCACAAAGGCTTGAAGCAGAACTGGTTAGCCAAGTTCTTATATGTAGACATAAAGCCTGAACAGGGACCTTTGCAAACATCTCGGCTGGTCTCCTGCATTACTGATCAGTGTTTCACCCAGCAGATTTCTGAACTTAGAAAGCTACATGGTTCCCTGGTATAACTACAGGTATAATCCCATTGGATTTGGTAGCACTGGTTAACCAAACATCATGCATTAGCTCCTAAGAGAAAGACCTTATTTATTTTACCCACACAAGGTTTATCTTGTAGTAGCCATCATCTTTCCATGGAAAGATCACGGTCTACTACTATACATCAGTCATTAGAGGCAGCTTCTAAACTTTAATATCTCCAAAGGAACAATAATTGCGACCCTTTCAATATTTTATATTTGCAGACAAGCGGAATGAACTCACTGGAATCAGCAGGTGGTGTATGTTCAGCTGCTCAGAGCAATATTCAGCTTGCCTATTCCCAGTGAGGGCAGCTGACATCAGAGAAGCAATGCCCTGTGAATGTACCATTCAGTGGATAGGAGAGCCCAGAGTTTATATGGTAGACATCAAAGTGTTTTGTAACATGCAGATGTTTTCCATGCAGAGGCTGAGAAAAGTGATGGACAAGATTTTGTAAATCCTGTGCTGTGCTGTGTTTTTTTCTTCATTTTCTCCCTCACATAACCCCATTTCCTTGCCTTTTTTTATATGGAAGAATGATACCATTAAAAATGATGGGTTATATCCTTAGCTGATATAATTTGGTGTGACTCTACTGACTTCACAGAGCTATGCCTGTTTACACAAGTTGCAAATTTCTCCCATCAATTTAAATCTATACAGATTTACATCATGGGGAATAGTACTACATTTTTTTCCATAGCTAATAGGCTTCTCAAAAAAAAAAAAAAAAAAAGACCCTTGACATCTATTAAACTTGTATTTCGAGATAAAGATTTCAGAGGATACCTTCTCCCACCCTATCTCATGTCCTTTATCCTGCTTCTTTGTGTATTAGAGGGTCCTCCCAGTGCCAGGTGAGGCAGAGCTGAGCTGAGTTGCTGAGGATAGTGCCCATGGATGAACCCATGGCTGGATCTGCTTGCTGACACGTAGCTCTGTTCCCTTTCCACCTCCCCAAGTAATGCTGTGAATACAACCCATCCAAAAGGTCCCTGAGTCCTGCTGAGGACAGAGCCCTCTTCACTACCACCCCAGCTCACACACGGGATGTAGGTAAAAATTCATGCTTTGTTTCATAGAGGGCAGCAAGTTCAATGCACAGCTCCCTCTGCCCAGGTGAATTCCTTAACCAGCAAGCTAATAGGTATTTTTAAAAAGTTCTGCTTCCCTTTCATTTTCATTTCATGAAACATTTCAGGAGGCCTTGCTTTCATCTTCCTATGGAATAAAAACACATTTCGAAACCTCACCATTTTCTATTAAATTAAATTCTTGTGTTCCCACTTGCCCTAACCAGAAGCACTGTACCACCACATCTGCAAAACTTATTGTATTGTGCTATGATCTTGTGCTGTTCTGCAGAGAAACACAATGAGGTTTCACATGACATTACCAACTGACCTCACGCAAAACTTCCCTCCTGTAAATAAGTGCCAATCTATACATATAGCACACATGAAGACAGACACTTCCCATTAGGAAGCAGTTTGCTGAGCAGGCTGGAGAGCTTAAACGCTTCTGAAAACTCAACAGCAACAACTCTTCTGCTGGACAATATGCTGACTGAGCCTGATTTTGGGATACACTCAATTATCCTGAAGAGCCAGGTGACTTAAGTGCCAAATTCCTTACCACATTTACAGATTTAATTTGACCACTGAAGTTCTCCAGGCTTTTTTGGAAGCCCCAGTTGCGATTTCAGGAACCAGTATGTCCAAGACAATCCCACAGGTTGAACACTGTCATTAAAAGCATGACCTGTTCCTGCTTGAGGCAAATGATGGAGTCCCTGCAGGAGTGGTAGTGAATTAAGTGGCTGTATCATCCATCTCAGCAGTGGCTCTGTACTATGAAGCAAGACCCAAGACCACTGGAGATCTCTGACGCCATGGCAAAAGTCTTACATTTCTTCCAATAAAAGCTGAACTTGGTATTGCCTAGTGACCCCCTAGATGTTGGGGATACATTTTCTGGATTAATCGAGCAGAGAACAATCAAGATGATCAGGCGCTGGAGCTCATGATGACCACAGAGAGGCTGAGAGAGTTAGACTCGTTCAGTGTCTAGAAGAGAAGATGAAGGGGAGACATTATTCCTGCCTGAGCTACCTCAGAGACAGTTCCAAGAAGACAGAGCCAGGCTCTTCTTGAAGGTACACAGCTCTGCTGGTCATTGCACTGACAACTCGCATCTCCTAGAAAGCACCCCAGTAAGGCTCTCCTGTAACCCACCTTCTCCAGCGTTATGTGTACGTGCCACCCTGTATGCTGCTTTCCATATGATCTCCTGTTCTGAATCAACATTTCCATCCTGTTCCTCTTTCCCAAGACTGCTAACTTGCTAGAAGTTAAGTTGCCTCTCAAACAGCCTCCATCCCACTTAGCCTGTATCCCAGGATTTTCTTTCATGAAAAAGGCACTGTAAAGGCTCTGGACCCTGTGCTATGATTTACACTTTTTCATCTCCTGTAGAAAGCCTGCCGTGTATGTGATGATACCATTCAGCTCCGTTTACCTGAGAACTTAAAAAAATACCATCAGAGGTTGTTTTTTCCATATGGGTAAATAGTAGGGGTGGGAGTATTCCTTATGGGAAACCTGGAACAGTCGCACTCTGTTGGCCTGACATTTCCTGCTGTAATTGAAACTTTTGATGTTAAAAATTCCATTTACACAGTGTCTCTCTAAGCCAGGCAGGGAGAAGGGCAGAGGTGGGCACAGCATTAGCACACAGTTTCCCCAACTCCCCCACTGCAGCCAGTTAAACTATAGCAGGTGAGATGCGTAGATGTAAGGGAAGGAATATGAGGAAGGAAATACCAGCTGAGTTAGGTAATTTGGGTCAGAGTAAGCCAGGCGTAGTTACAGAGGCAGGTACAGATTAAATCAGCTTGAGGCTTTAGGTCTCTGCATCTGACCATACCCCTGCCCAGGAAGACAGGGAGAGGTGCACCCATGTGGTCCTGTGCTCACAGGGGATGTCTGTCTTGGACATCTGGGCTCTGCCTTGAGAGGACAGAAAAATAGCTCCCTCAGAAGGTATGCGGACCAATGGGGAGAAATAACTTTGCCCTCTTACAAGTTAAAGGATGTGTAGCTGACTGTCTTTAAAAATCCCACCCAGTGCTATACAACATAACCCTCAATGAAATCAGCCAAACAGCCAAATTCTAACCCAAATCCCAGCTGGCCTCGGGCAGAAATCCAGGCAGAGGAGCCCACTGCTGCCAGACGTAAGCTTATCCCAGCACCAGTTCCAGACCCCAGCATAACCTTACGCCTGAGGACCAGCACAAACCTGCTCCCCGCTCAAGCCAGCCCAGCAGCCCCAGCCAGTGTCGATTCAGTTTATCCACAGGGCTCCTTCCAGCTGGGGACACAGCTCATGGGTCCATAGGCGTTTCACCCAGCACGACACGCCCAGCCTCTGCCTCAGCTCTGCAGCAGCCGCCAGCTCAAATCCTACCTCTACCTCCAGCTCTACCCCACCCTGGGAGCTCCTGTCATTCCCAGCCCTCAAGCGAGCCAGATGCCTATCCTCCTCCTCCTCCACGAAACCTCCAGCAGACTCTTCAGGGGTGAACAGCAGCAGCAAGAAACATCTGAGTGCTGGTATCAACACTGGCCCCCGCTCCCGCTAGCAGTAAATACATTAATAAGACAAAGTACAGGACAAAGTGGAATCCCTGTGAGTAATGGACATAATTACATTAGCTAGTCAAAGTAACTTTATGTTAAGAAATTTTTTTGGCATGCCATGAAAAGTTTAAATCCTGTCACACCCCAACAGTTACAAAAGTCAAAGGCAACATAACATGAGCTTTATTTTAACTGTTACATGCATTTGCATAAAAATGCTTCTTCAGAATGATAATGCAACCATGCTTCCCTGTTTCGTTTTTTGCTGTTTTGCCTTTTGATGCAACTTTCTTGCACCCTCAAAGGCACAAAGTAGAACAGGAAACAGTTCTGCCTGCAATTCTTTTCTCAGGTACCTTAAAAAATTAAGGCTCAATGCTTTGAGCTTCTTTCACATATCCAAAGACAAGACAGTGAAAAAAAGAAGTACCTAGACTCACCAATCATTTCTGAAAATCTGGATTTTCATTGTCAAATATGCATCTGACCCTCCAGCCATGACAGTGACAGCCACAATAACAAGCAAATTACATTAATCATTATTCTTCCTAGCAATCCTTACAAGCAATGGCCAGCATGGGGTGAGAAAACCAAAGCTGGATCTACAGCAACAGACGTTTCAGAAGGAAACAAATGAGTTATGTGAACAGCCGTTCAGATTAATTCTCATTGCTAACCCTGCAACTTAAATGACAACTGACTATAAACTCAATCTACTCCTTGGAGTTCCACAAAAAGTTCATTCAGGAACAGAAGTGGGGAAAACTTTCAGGTCTCAAAAATACTAAAACGCATTTTATGCTGCTGACTTTCTCAAACTCTGTCACCAAAGTAGGCAAAACTCAAACCTAAAGTTAAGAGCTGTTACATTTTGATGCTAAATCTAATAATATACAGATGCTTATTTTTATTTAAATATTTAATTTAGAAATTTCTGGAGAAAAGTCTGAATTTCTCCATTCCAAAAGCTGCTTTACTTTTAAATTCACTTTATTTTTTTGAAATAAATAAATTAAAAGTTTCAAAAACTAGTAAATGAAATATTTGGTTTGGGATTGCACAATACATTTTATTTGAGACAAAATTCTTTTTTTTTTTTTTTTTTTTTTAGTTTTTGAGAGAATGAATATCTTGGGGAAAAATTCATTTAGGAAGACCTAAAAACCCAGAATTGCCAGTGATCCCAGTGCCTACCAGTTGTTCTTATATCTCCCACCAAGGAATCTTTCATAAGAAAACTCATAATAGGCGTTCCAGTTTTCCCAGGCAAAGTTGGAATGATGAACTGCACAGAGGTAACTTTTTCTACTACAGTGGCATCAAGAAGCCTCCTAAGACTGTGGCTTGTGGGTGCCCCATGATGCAAAAGACTGCCCCTTACTTGAGCGTCTCACAATTAAAAGAGAAACAAAGATGGGAAACCAAAAATAACGTGACCTGTCCAGTGCCATATTGCAGACTGATGGCAGTGGTGCAAAAAGAGTCTGGTTCACCTCGACTCCTCCTTCAGTGACCTATCTGATAGGAGTGTAGGGTCAGACTTGCTGGATAAAGCCTTTACTTTGATTTCTCCTGCCTTATTTCTACTTCACGGGCTCGCAGAGGGTTGCAGAACTTCAGCAAGTACAAATGCAATGGTCTTCAGCAGATACCTAGGGGGAAGCAAGGAAGATCTTTAGCTTGATCTTATATTGATCTTGATTTTTGTCCACCTGGAAGAAAGGGGAACTCCCAGTGTGCCACTAGCAGAAGCCACATGCCTCAAATTATCAACTGAGATAAAGAAAAAAACTGAGGAGGAAAAAGAGATACCAGGTAAATAGAAAAAGAGAAGTGCTGTCAGCAACTGATGGCAATACTTAGCCTAAGAGTTGTGGGAGTCTGTGGTCTACTGCTATGGGTAAACATTTGTCTGAATGACAGCACATGGTGGAAAATTATGTGAGATGGGCCAGAACTAAGTCATGATTGATGAGCCTTGGAAGAGCAGGACCTGGCTCTCCAATGTTGGTTTTGCAACCTTTGATCTTTATAGCCACGCATTATAAAGCGGTTTCAACTTGTAACTAAATTCCTAACATACTCAGCTGTAAAATCCAGACATATCCTGAGTAATAAAACAAATACATAAACTGGAACTTAGGTGAGAGTCATCTTTTACTGTCACTTAATGCTGGGAACACCTAGAGCTTGTTATACTAGATTCAATAGGAAAATGTAATTTTAAGAGCAGCATGAAGGGATTTTGGCTGGAAACAAATTAATTGGGCTGTACAGCCTACATCATTAGTCCTATCTGGATCACCAATTTACAGTGCCTCTAAAGAGCATCACAGAACAGGCACCTTTCAAACTGTTACACATACTGTAGCTATACCACATGATGGTTCATGAAATACGACTTCTATCGCTCCATGTATCAGAGCCACAGGCCTTCTGCAAAAACGTCATTCTGTGAACTGTGGATATAACCAATAAATCAAGGCAGTTGCACAAGCCACAACTTAGGTGGCATTAATTAGATCAGTGGAAGTTATGATCCAACATAATTATCATTGCTACCCCACCTACATTTAATTTCAGTGTTTCTTCCTATCTTTCCCCCAGAGGGTCAATAGGATAGTTAAACTACATGCTTCAACAGTGTCAGCCTCCAGAGGCAGCACGAAAGAGCAATGTTTGGTAATTATATGAGTGCAAGTAAGGGGAAGGGGACTATCATGAGATGTGATCAGATACCGTACAACAAGGGGAGAAAGAAAGAAATTCACCCTTTGCCCCTCACACACCTCATAGCTTTGCAACTGTACAAGAGCTCTAGGTTTTGTGCTGCCTGATCTGACCCACCAGTCCCTATTCAGCAAGGTATTTACATACATAAATCACTGTAAGCATATGGAGAGTCTTATCAAAGTAAACCTGATTTCCCAAAGTCTTACATACATATTGAAAACGGCCTGACTGGCATGGCCCAGGGGAGGGAAGAAGAGTCAAGGTACTGAGATGGGACTTGCAGCATCTCTGACCATATCTATAATAGCAAGTATGTGCAGAACAAGAGGAATGGAGAGAGAGAGAGAAACAATTGGTGCCGAGGACCTGACATCCACACCATGCCATTTCCATTCTGTATGTGCTTTACTTCAGACTAGCTGCAGTCTAGTGGCAGTAGCCACCAGCACGAGCAGTCCCGTGCCAGTTGCAGTCCTGAAGCATGTCCACCAGCTTAGTGCCATCCCAGAAGAATCCAGTTAATGTCCTCCATGACTGCTCTGCGACGTAAATGTGCAGTTAAGTGGGGATCACTGGGAGACTCATTTCAGAAGCACACTGTTGATCTCAAATAAAATGCTAATGCCACTCCCTGCTTCAGAGGCATCTCCCTGCTGGGAATGAACAAGTATCTGGGGATACACATGCACTGCTGATGACCCAATGCTTCTGAGATCTCTCAGCAAACATCTCCTGAGATAGCTACAGAGCAAGAGCCGCAGCAGTATAACCAAGTCAGCGTGACACTATGCCCAGGCTATTTGGTCCTGCTGAAACAGCTCAGCATAACAGGACCCTGATGTAGGTCAGCACTGGATGACACAAGTGTCCCCAGACAGCACTGCACTCTGTGGCTGTACCAACACACGGGCAGCCAGCTCCCCTGTGCGGTGTGTGTGTGCTCTTCGTCTCCGTCACTCCCTCTGTGAATAGGGACAATTTTACAAGCCTGCGTCTCTGAGGACTGTGCTGCAGGAAGTGAGAGTCACACAAAAACAAATACAAATGGGAAACCAAGTGTTTGCAGAACTGAGCCCTGAATCACAGTCCAGGAAAGATCTGTAATGACAGCACATGGCTGAAGAACTACTCCCTTTGAACTGACTGGAAGGACCTTATACAAAAAGGTATCGTATCTTTCAGGTCACAGCAGTTCTTTCTGATTGAAGGTTGTACCATCACAGTGGTTGGAAGACAAAGAGGTTTTCTGCTAAAAATCCCCAAAGATGCTCTGTTTTAGCAGGTCAATTGGTTCTCTTCTTCTTTGACCTTTCTTCTATGCATCTGCTCTTCCGTACGCTTACAATAAAACATTTTCCTTTGACACTGTGCAGAGCTCTGCTTAAAAAGAGCTTGGTGTAATCAGGTGTGTTCCTAGTGAACTGCAGCCTGCAGTACAAAGACACCACTGTTTTTCAGAAGGCCGTTCAGTAATGTTCACTCAACAGAAGAGACCAACAGTATGGCAATATCCATCAACCCCCTGCATTTGCTTGTAATTAAAGAAAGGTCAGTAGCTGTGCCTTTCTGAGAATCACGCTTACTTTTGCACAGTCAAAACCCAAACATATACAAATTTCACAAGGGAAACTTATGTTGACATCCAGAAACGTGAAACCTGAGACATGAAAAATATTAAATAGCTAACTGTGCTAATCTAATAAGGTTTGTGAAACCGATTTGCCCCCATGGTTGGTTACCGAACTGTTGAGATAATATTTGGTACCTAACAGCAAAAGCTGTTGTGTTCCAGCTTTTTTCATGTCTCACTGCTACAGAAAGGCCCTGATTCACACCACTTCATTATCTTTCCTCATTTTTATAGGCAGCCAGAGGGCATGCTGGATCCTCAGTTTGTTTGTCTGGATCCACTCATTAGTAAATTATGTGTAGTGAGCAATGACATGCACCTGGACATTTAGTCTGAGTAGATTCTTTAACATTCAAATTGGTTGTGCTACTTCAGCAAAAAAAGCAACAGATCTTTCTGAAATGTGATTTTTTTCTTTATGTTTTTGTATTTCTAGGAGCCATATCATCAGTGGAGCAGAAGAACCAAAAAGCAAGAATGAAAGAGAAGACAGAAAAGCACAGGACTTCTCCCTATGAAGCGCTGTTAACAATCAGTTTGCTATGAACACAAGGATCCTGCGGCCAAGACCACAGCCACATTATGGTGGCAATCTGAGTGGCAGCATTTAAATTTTTGCTGTATAGCTAGACAAGAAATACTAAAGAGGAACACAGATATGTAGAGATTCAGCTGAGAAATTTGCAGCAATGTTGAGTGCAAGCCTGACACGTTGCTCTGAAAATCTGGAAACGGAAACCACCTAGAAATCTACTTTTAGGGACCAAGCCTTTAACCCCTCCCTGGTTCTCTGGGTGGTATCACTACATATAATTTGCTATTGTAACGAAGGGAACTGGGACAGCGGGGGACAGATACAGGATACAGACAAGGCATGAGGTATTCCAGCAAAATCCTTTTGACATACAACCCTTGGAGATCACGGATAACTGGTGCGAGAATCAGAGAGACGCAATCCAACACAATCTCCTGCTCTAATTTTCTCATCATTAGCTGGGTACCGCAGAGAATGTAGTTAAAAAAGTCTTCTAAAATAGCTTTAAGGATTGGAAATCTGATAAGGCAAATACAAGTGGCAAAGCTCCACTGACGTCAGTGGGACTTATATAAGGGAAGATTTTGTAATGGTAAAAGTAATACTGGAAGTGAAAAGTCCTGCACACTGAACAAGGAAGTTTTTCAGGTTAACCTCAATACAAGCCACAGATTTGTCCTCAAAACAATTTCCCCCCGTGCCCTGCAAATAAAAACTGAACTCGGACTATTTCTGCAGAAATTGTCACTTTGCGCATACAATCACACAAGCCTAATTTACTGCAAAGCTACTCATTAATAAGCAACTAAGATATTAATATTGAATGATATTTTTAAAGGTAAATTTTGAATTTATACATATAAGAATTTTAATGAAAAGATATGACTGCAAAATGCAGTACATTTAGCCAGTCCTGGGACAATATGGTGTGGGAGTCTTTCTTCCTTCGTACAATTCTTCTTTTCAGGACCATCTAGTAAGTTGGTGTGAATTAACACTGGTCATTTGAAATCAATTGAAAAAAAATGGAGCTATGCCAAATTACATCAGTGAAGGCTCCAGCCTTTTGACTTTAAGTTATCCTCAGTTAACACTGGTGTAATCAGAAAAAGGCGACATTTACTTCTCTGCCCAATGAAAATAGCCTGGGCATTGGCTACTTTCAGAAAACTGCCTGAAAACATTCCACAAACCATGAATTATTCACAGTATTAAACAAATAATTGTGACTAGTAAATAAATATTTGAAAGTAATGGCTGGTTCATACACCATTCAAACATAGCGTAAGGGGGAGATATTCATCATATGAATTACCCATTAAGAATTATTGGCTCAGCTCTAGTTATAACTGATAAACAGTCATGTGGATAACAAGGCAAGTGTTTGGCAAGTCTCCTGCTTTCATTCTCAGCAATATGGCTTCCTTTTCAACAGACACATAAGCTCAACTATTATCCGCCTTCTACCAGAGAAACTAACTGCCTTCAGTGCACCTGAAAGGCAAGAGCTGGCGCACAGTTTCCCCAAGCCCTACTTGTCTGGTTAAATTCCAGGTCAGGCAACAGCCCTCTGACAGAACCACATTCCTGCTGTAGTTTCAATTACCTAAATTATTCTTCACCTCCTGTCCTAAGCATGGGCATATTTTTGATGGCCCAAGCTGGGAAATGTGAATGCAAACTGCTACCAGATGTAGAGAGGAAGAATGATTTCATATCGGAGGCACCAGCCTCCGAGTCAAAATATCTGAGTCTCTGCTGTGCCACAGGCTTTCTGTAAGCCACTTAGGCCCAAATCCCCAAAGGTATTTAGGCTTTTAACTCCTGTTCATTTCAGTGAGAGTTAAAAGCCTAAATACCTCAATAGATCTGGGTTTTAGCCTCTGTGGTTAAGTCTACACAGCACAAGGGTAGCTATAGTACCGAGTGGGCACATCAGAGCTAACTCCTAACAACCTGGCTCCAGTAGAAGAGCAATATCCTGGTGTTGGTCTACTATTTAGCCAAGAGTGGAATATAATCTGATTGTGGATAGCTCTCACCACAGCATTCCCAGCTACAGCACACTCAGAGCTAGCCTGGGTATCTCCACACAGCACTGTGTTCTGCTGGGTGGGTACAACCCACATGCCTCAAAATTACACTTCAATTTGCATAACAGCCTGCCTTGTTGGGATAAGGGGAGAATGAGTGCATCCCATAAGATTCGCATGGTGCCCGGGCATTCTGCTGCTGGGCAGCACGTAGAGCACAGGGAGACGGCAGGCTTGGTTCAGCTGAACAATCCTGCAAATTCCATTTTAATTCAGCTTTTCAGAAAGCAGCTTCCACTGGCCACAGAAATGCAGCAGGGGGCTGTGCAACATGCTCCTGTTTAAATATCTGGCATCTTTCACTTATAGCACCAGTACAACATCAGATTGTGTCTCCAAAAAGAATCAGAGCAAATGGTTAATGTGCAGTTATAGTAGTTAAAAAAAGAAATGCTTTGCTGCTATTCTATTGTCAGTTTTGGCGAGCAGCACTGGGGAAGCGAAACACTGATAACATTGCTTTATTGTTCATGTAGGTCCCAACCTTAACATGCTACATCTGTATCTTCTGTCTCAAGAAGTTGCTTTCTTTTCATCAAACACATTCCAGAAGTCAACAGTAAAAGCACTGACAAGAGACAGCAGATTGATCCATTAACTCTCACTCACTGCTAACAGTTCCTTGGCTGAAACCGGACCCTGCATTCCACTTGGGAAGATTTGGGAAGTTCAAAATGTAAACATGCTTGCAGGATTTGGTTACTGCTTTCATACACTGCAGCTTCTGCTTTAGCTGAACAGGAGGTGCTGGGAATCTCTACAGGTGCTGTGCCTCTTACTTTATACATGCGTAATTAAGTAACAAACAGGACAGGCCAAACAAGTCCTGTGTGCCTCGTGTTAATATTATACTACATTCTCAGTTAGTGCTAATCAATGTGGTTGCAATGAAGGATATTACAGCATATAGCTCTTTCTAATATGTCTAACAATAATAATAATAATGATAAATAATAATAATAATGCACTCTCCCTTTGCCAGAAAAGATGCAATTAAATGAGCATGTATTTACCCTTTGGAGACAGGCCCTTAAGCATCTTGCTTTTAGCAGCAGATAAAATGAAAAGTCTTGCCTGTCGTGGCTTTGAATTTGCGTTGCAAAACCAGCCTTTATTTTAAGTTGGATTTATCTAACAATGCTCCTTTGTTGAACTATTATTCTCCATCTGTATTACCAAAGCATACAGGGTCTCAGCTCACAGACCAACACTCCAGTGCATCAGTCACTGTAAAAACACAGAACAAAATGCCATGTCTTACACATCTGCTGAGAAAGCTGTAAAGCGCAGTACGGGCTTGTCTCCTGGTGTAGCTCTCTGTCCCCCTCTACTGACTAAAACAGTCGGTCCCGGGTTCAATTCCTGCATCCAGGGACTCGGCCTGGGGTGCTGTTACCCTTGGAAAGGTGACAATACACCTTCTGAGAGGCACCAAGATGCTGGCTTATCCTGGGAAGAAGCTGATTTTTCCTGTGCAGCAGCTGGACAAACAGGGTTTTGTCCAAGCAGGCCTCCGAGTTCGGCTTCCGCATTGCTCACAAAACAGAACGGGTTTTTGTGCTGAAAAATTCGACGTGGAGGTAAAACATCACTGCAGTATTCTAGCCGATCCCTTAATATTGTGATTCAAGATGGTGTCTTTGGTGTTCCATCAGAAATGAAACTGTGCTTTCCTTTTGACTCTACAGGTCAGGTTCTTGAGAGGAATGACATTTTCCAGGATGGTCATCTACTTCAGCTGAAAACTTACTGCTTTTCATGAGTTTCATTTTTTGATGTGACAGTGGCACTTCCCAAAGAAAGCGAGCACTCTTCAAAAGAAACACACCTAATCAAAAAGCCGTGTTTCCAAAAAAACATGCTCTTGGTGCACACGTGAATCTACCTATTACTAGCCTTTGCTTTTCATGCAGACTACAGTACCACGTACAGTCCCACAGCTCATGAGCAGAACCAGTAGACATTACTATGGGTAAATGCCAGGAGCTGCTCCACTGACAACACTGGGATTTTTGCCACTGATTTCAGTAGAGGCATGATTTCATGCAGGACTCTGCTGCCATTGGACCCAAGGTTTAATTACACAACTCCTTACTAACTGGCTCTCTATGTTTCTTCAATGCTGATTTCCCTCCAATCTCACCCCAAGGGTTAGTTCTGACTTGTTACAGAGGCCTGTTTGAAAGCTTCATGTTCCTTATGCTTCTTTTCTTCCTTTGGTACTGTACAATCACAGACGCAGTTCCCTATTCCAGGTGTATCTGTGTACATATCATCCATATTTACATCTCAACACTTCGGTTTTCTCTCCTTTGTTGTCTCAAGTTTCAAATGTTTTTTGCCCTTCCCCTGCTTTTCTCTTCTCCATGGTCAGGTCTTCTGTATTTAATACACTTTTGTAACATAGGTCTACAAACAGACCCTAGCTATTAGTGAATGATCGAGGGAAAATGATTTGTTGATATTATTATGGGTCTGGATTGGCAATTTGGTCTAAGTTTCCAGATCATTTTGGCCTTCTGGCGTGACCATTAAGAAGTCATTCCACTGTCAGACCCATCTCTGCCTGTACAGAGAGACGTCCTGCACATTCAGACTGCAAGTCCTTCAGTAACTAGTGCTGGTTTTGCTGCCTCTCTGCACAGCAATGAGAGCAATGGGACCCGAGGCTTGTACAGAACTGGGAGCATCTCTGTAGTAATTCTGGATGGAGAATACCTATTGCTCATGTTGACTTACAACACCTTAATTTGCAGCTGTGAATTTGTCTGCTTTGCACTCAAAGGCACAACAGCAACGCATTGACCAGCTTCAATCTGGCTACTTTGGATACCTTAAGCAGTGGAGACACAGTGTTCAGGCACCAGCTCTTGAATATGCATGCCGCATCCCGGGCGGGCTTGTCCAGCCTGCCCTAAACGCTGTGAAGATTAAAGCTAGTTGTTATTTGATTATCTGCACTGCAACCATACCTCCCAGTTGCAATGTAGGTGCACAGCCGGTGACCAGGGGACCGTTCCTCTCTCTATGCTGTATTGTCAGAAGTATGCACCTAGCTGTGCCAGGAGCAAGCGGGCTGGAAGGCTGTACTGAGGTGGTCCTCCCTGCCTGCAGCCTGCTTGTTTTGTTCCAGAGCTGCCATAGTTTTGTTAGCAGCTCACAAACACTGTGATATTTCAGTCTCCCCCTTTCCTCCCCATGCTCTGGAAGAGAAGATAGACTTAGGACTGGGATAGCTTGAATTTATTTTATCTGCTTTCTCAACAAGTGATCTGTTAAAGGGAGAGAAACACACTTTCATATGAAGTTGCTATTTGCATTATGTATTTTAAATTCTGGAATGAGCATGAGATGAGCTATCATGGAGATATACAGAAGTTGAATTACCACTTTTCTTATAGCAGTTCAGAGTTCACAACTTGTTTCCACTTACAGAAGAGATGCAAACATCTTTAGAGTGACTTCATGTCTTCTGACAGGTTTGCTTTACTGAGTGTTTTACTTGTCTCAGATCCTGCAGAGGATGCTTGGGGTCCTGGAACCAGAAGCTGAAAATCACTGCACTGCACTGCTATCTGATGTGAAGAAAAATGTCACCAGCTTCAGCTGATTTATGTGTGAGCATAACTAATGTGAAATAAGAATAAAGAATAAGAATATTAAATATAAGAATAAAGCCTTTAAGTTCTTAAGTCTGCAACTATGCTCTAGCACAGCAAATTCAGATCCACAGATATGGTTATGTACCTTATCTGTAAGCAGAAGTGCAATAATAAGTAAGAGGAACATAGGAGCAATTTGGACTGTTCAGTTTTTAGGGGCTACACTGAAAGGCCCTCTGAAAGCTAGACCCTTTGAGGAAGTCTCAAGTCTCAGACAGAGAACTTCAAATTGCAAACCGCTTCTCATAATCTTTGCCTAAATTTGCAGAAGTTGAGACAGTGCTATAGCTGACAGAAAACCAGCTTCCCTAACGTCTGACCTGATTATTCAGACACATTTTCAAAATGAGAACTACGAAAAAATTAAGTCCAAGCACTTGTGAATTCCTGCTGACCTGCTACATAACTGCTTAGTGTTATACATTCAAAATGCTCCAACAATGTACGCGTTAGCAGGGCTGCATCAAAAGCTTCAGTGTCTGAGTTTGGCTAAGCAAGCCCTAAGTTTGGATACTTATTTAAAACTTGTTTGTATGCCTTAGTCCATGAAGCCAGGGTGAAAATTTTGTTGGAATAATCCTTCTCATGAGGTCTCCAATAACACCTGCATCCAGCTGGGCTAGAAAAACACTCGGAGCAACCTTTCGGAGACTTTCCTCATTTTGCCTTCCAGTTCCAGCTGAGACCCGGAAGAGCAAAGTTTTGTAAGCAGGACCAGCAGTGGGGGAAAGAAAAGTTTGCAAAGTCTTCATAAACATATCCGTATGAGCCAGTGTCGAGTGCCTGCATCTGCGCCTACCCACAGTCCAGCATCTGGGAGAACCACAAACAAGTGTAACTGGCTATACGAATCATATATTCTCTTGATAGAAAAATAGAACTGCGTATATGCTAGAGCCTCTGCACTTAAGTAATTGAGGAAAATAAGTCACTTTTAATTTTAAAAAGCTCTCAGCTGTGTCCTTAGTAATTAAGATAGCATGGATGCAATAAATCAGTCCATGTGCCAACCCACAGAGGTCAAATATAACCAGGCAGCAAATTATAGTAAACATTTATGAATCCCTTGTATACGGCACATGACCCCACCCACTCTTTTTGGCACAGAACTTTGCTGTTGATTGCACTGGTCCTTCTGGCATTTCATGTCCTCATGCAAGTCATACCAAGTAGCCTCCCTGAAATATTGTACTTGAACATGATCAGACTCATTTTAATCATTGTATGTATTTTAAATGATGACTAACACTCTGAGAGTATGAGAGAAACCAAAATGGTCAGGGAGCTTTTTTTAAGAGAGAAACAAGGAAAATGTAAATTGAGGTTTCTATTTAAGCAACAAGAAACTCAATGCATCCTTCTGCAAAGGAAGGATGGTCTTGTGGCTGAAGCACAGGGCTAGGGTGTAAGACCCTACTAATCCACAGCATGTCTCCAGGATAGCACAGAAAACCCACAGCAGAGTCCCTGTGTGACCAGAGTTTCTCAGCTCCCCATCTGTGAAATGGAGATAATTATGCTTTCTTACTCCCATCCTTTATCTGTCTTGCCCATCTATACCAAAAAAACACTTCACTGAAAGGGACTGTCTTTAATTAGGTGTCTGTGTGTGCTTAGCACAATAAGGTGCCAATTTTAGCTGAGGTCCCTGAGTGCTCCTACCTGGCAAATGAAACAGGCGTTTACTGCAGGGTTAATGACCAACTGAGATTACTTGGTATTATTATTTCATTTGTACAACTGTCACACCTAAGAGCACCAGCCACAGACCTGAACCTGTTCTGTGTTTGCATTTAATGCATACAGAACATAATGACAGTGCCTCTCCCAAACAGCTTAAAATTAAGTTTTGCTCTCCCTTCCCCCACCGCCAACTTGCACTGAGTTCGTTCCAGGGAATGCTTTTCAAATACATCTGCCAACGTGACAGCTTCAAGCATCTCCTTCTGCCTGTTCAGATTAGATATAGATAACACCTGAGAAGTGCAGATGAGATTCTGATCACAACTAGAAGGAAAGTGGGAAATATTTTCTACCAAAAGTTTTAAAGAAACAAAAACATTTCCTGTGTTTTTAAATGCAGTAATGTCCTGCTGACAATTTTTTGACAAAAGGAAAAAGAAACCCAAATAAGAAAGACCTAGGAAACGATCTGATGTTTTGTCTTCAGAAAAGCAATGTATTTTGATGGAATTTCAGAGTTTTCACAGAGGGTCGTCTTGAGAAAAAGCATTCCTACTTTATTTCCCTGTAGAAAGCTTTGACCCCCAAATGTCCATCTGCTGCTGTTCTCAGTTCTGCTAGCAAAACAGAGACTTCTACACACAAGTGCAGTGGGTTTGGGGTATGAAGTCCACCACCCAACAACTAGCTTGACTTCAGCCCAAAGCCCTTGAAGCTCCTCTTGCATATTACAGTATCTAGGGAAGCCTAATACAAGGTAGTACATGCTGCATTGGAGGATACTTCAGGTGCTGAAGTACAGTAGAGCTTCTTCTAGTAGAGGATGAAAGAGATGGAGATGTGACATCTCTGCTGTTATGAGCCATTTCCTTTCCCTGTGGTGGCACTGATCCTTTCTTTCTTCTAGTAAAAAAAATTTTCAAAGGAGGTTCCTTACCAACTTCAGATGAAAGGACAGGAGCTGGCGTGAATATCTCTTCAGCATCAGTGCCTGTATTATACTTTGCACACACCTGGAGAGTCCTGGAATAAATGAGAACCCACCTGTACATCTTTGATTACCAGAGAAGTTCCCAGAGCAAGTCTGGGACTCTTCAAAACCTGGCATTTTACCAATAAGTCACAGGCAGCAGGAATTAAGTACTTTCTCCCTTGCCTTCTTCAAACTGGAAAGAGAGCTTGCAGCTTCATTTGGTTTATGTAGGCTCCTCATCTTGTGCAGAGGTGCACAATGGGGAAAGCAGGGACTGAAGAGGAGCCTCATCCTGACACTATTCAGTTTTTTGTAACTATCAAATAATGATACTTTCTGAAAAGGAAATCCTTTTCATTTAAACAGCAACAAAAAGAGAAAATAATCGTGTGGCCTTCCATTCTGCCATGTAGTAGTACCTCTCTACTATAAAAACTGCCTTTCAGGCAGAACACCTTCCTGAATATCAAAGTGGATAAAAGCTGGGAAAAAGGAAGACCTGTGAGGAAAGCAAAGACTCCCTTTTAGGAGGGACATGGTAGTGCCTGTTATATCACAGGATGTTCTCCTACAGGTGTCACCACTTGCTATTCCTCACCCAATGCTCACCAAAACCCAAATTTGATGAGCTTGGAATATTACACAAGAGCAGGCCTACTCAAGCATCCTTTTGGAAATGGTCAGACCCTTGAACTGAAAGATGTGTGTGATTCATAAAGTCTTCACTGGAGGATGCACTTACACACAGATGTGCTCACGCACAGGAAAACCTCCAAGCCCCTCAAGAGATCCCTTCCACACTCCTTACTCATGCAAAACTTCTGTTGAATTTGGTCTGACTAAGAAATGATTTAAAAGTTTTACAGAAATAGGCTCTGAGAGAGAATATTGTAAAACATCCAATATCTTCTTAACATGGATTGCTCAAAGTTGCTCATCTAAAATATATATTTGTAGATATGCAGCAAATTATCTAACAAAGGTGCTGGATGTGCCCCATGAGGATTCATAATCTCCTCATTGCCTTCACTGGGAGCATGATGTGCCAGTATCTGACACACATTTTAAGAAAGCATGGCAGGCTTTATTGGCACATTTAACATGGATGATACACTGGACCATATAATCTTCACAAGATCATATAATTTCCTAGATTGTAATCTCTATCTCTTGCCATGCGAACCAAGTTAGAATGATAAGGAATTGCCAGCCACATAACCTGGAAATGTCTAAATGAAGTATCTTCGAAATTACCCCCAATGGTTGTCTTTAAAGTTTTGAGGGTAAGTAATGCTGAAGTTTGGGAGTAAAATTTGAGAGGCCAGAAGGCAGAAGCCTCTTTGTTGATTTTATTTTTAAGACCTTTATGAAGACCCTATGAATGCAGACATGGGTGTGACAATCTAGGGGGTGATGATCAGTGCTGCTATTAGAAAAAACAAAATAGTAAAACTCTAATTCCCACAGCTGCAGAAAATGAAATACAGAAACATGAACCTGAATAATCACCAGTCAAATAAAAACCCAGAAGGCATTATTTACAAAATCTCATAATTTTTAACCAGTGATATGACTTGAGAGGCTTGACTCATGACTTCTTAATGCTTTGGGTTAGCAATGCTAGTTAACAGCGCTAGTGGCTGAAGTGAGCTCTATTTACTATAAAGTCAGTCATGTGTCTACCTGGCAATTAGCCAGGAATCCTAAAATTAACAGCTCATTAGAAACCTGTCTGTGACATATTATTCACATGGACAGGCCCTTGCTCAGGAGCAATGCCTCTGAATCCAGTGCAGGGAACAAGGGAGAGGACCAGTATCCAGCACATGTGCTTCCACAGTGGGGTGAAGAGCAGCATTTCAGTGGGCAAATAGGTTAGAAATGGATCCTACTCATGCTACAGCTCTCTCCTCCAACAGAGAACTAGATTCAGGATTTGTGAAATGTTTCTCAGTTGTCCTGAGATGTTTTTCTGGAAATCAACCTCATGCCTGCAGACTTTACTGTTACAAACGCTGGCTCTGCTCCATCAATGCTATAATGCACCACTGGCAATTTCGACCCCACGTTGAGGAAGGTTTGTTCTCAGCAGGATCATTTGATAGAGCAGGAGCAATGTTGGCCACAGTTACATAAACAGAAGCAAGTCCAGAGCTGATTATGTCTTTTCATTGATTGAAGGGGACTTCTGCAGGATCCAATAGTTTTTCCAGCATTGCTGATTAAGACTGGCCAAGATTTTTCTGTTGAAGGATGATGGCTTCTTCAACTAACACAATTGAACTGTTGACAAAATTTTGGATTTTTCACTGACAATTCAGTTTCAATGAAAATCCCAAACGAAATACTTTGATTGTGGATCAGAAAGTATCTTTGATTAAAAAACAAAACATTATTTCAGATGTTGAAATTCCCCTTTATATTAGTTCTTGCTTTTGTTTCTTGTTGCAACCCTCTCACAAAAAAAATTTGAATAAAACATACATCAAAAATAGCAGAGGCAGGGATTTTTTAATTGTATTTTTCAACATGGAAAAGACATTTCTAAAGCAGTCCTATGGCTGATACATGTGGAGACAAAGCAGCATTAGTAACATTGCTAACATTTAGGAGACATGGGTATCGTTCATCCTGGGATCTTGGAGAACATGCTTTTTACAGATATTCAAAGAACTTCAGATGTGGGACAGCAATCTTTGGAATGTACCCATGAAAACTAGATGAAAATTAGAGAAGGGAAGTACTGAAAAAGTAATACTGAATTAAAATCCATTGGACTCGACTCTGGGGCTCAGTTCGAATATTCTTACCTGCACGGAATGGCATCTTGATTTCAAGCCACTCCACTAGTGAACTGTGGGTGCTATTTAGGAAGAGAAAAGGCATTACAGCCTGGCCCACTGTTATTTAGAAATAGAATTGTAATTGTGTATTGAGTTCTTATCTGAGGATGAGGTAATCTACAGTATGCTGATGAACGTTTATCAACTAGGCTGGTAAAGCCCCAGGGAATGACAAAGGGGAGAAAGAATGGGAAGGAGACGCATTGGCTATGAAACACTCCTTGCTAGAACAAGAAACAATAGTGTGCCGCAACTGAAAAAGAAAGAGAGACACTTCCTGGGACAAGATACGTTGCTGAGGTACATTACTAAAAAGAGATAAGCATATTTTCAATGACAGGTTGGGGCATCAAAAACACAGCAATTCTTGCAGCAAGACACAAAGTCTTTCTAAGGTTTATGTTTAAGGTTTCTAAGGTCAAGTGACTCTTGCTTCAGATTAGCAAAGTATTTGTTTCTCAGGTTAAAATGTTTAAAACAAGTTGTTATAGAAAGTAAGTACTAAGCAACTCTTGAATACCAGAGACCTTCAAAATCTCTTAAAACAGACACCCAAAATAGCACGCCACTTCAGATTTCTCCACATTTTTTCCGTACAGTTGAATCAGTAATTTTCCAGCCAGAAGCTTATCAAAGCACCACACCTCAACATTTTAGTTCTTATTTTCTGGCTACTTTTAACTGACTAATAACTAATCTCAATATTAAACAGCAAATTTATTTCAGGTCTTATGCTGCAGTTGAGGTCTCCATAGGAAAGAAGCCCAAATTCCAAATTCGGAGAAGGAATAAAAGCTATTCCCATTCAAGCATGCCCAAAAGGGGCTTGGGATGGAAAGAGCTTCAAAGCCACAGGCAGAACACGTGAGAACTACAAGGAGATGTTAAAAGCAAGGCAAGAAATGTTTCACACTCAAAGCATTTCTTTTTTAAAAAAACTTTGGCCACTGCTGGTTAGATATTTCAGGAAGCATCACAGAACAGAACAGCAACTGACAGCACCTAGAAAGTACATGTGCTGCTCATACTGCTGCCCATCCTCTTTCAGAAGGAATTTTGCACACTATTCCCACCACCAAATTTGAAAATCTTTACTTTAATCCTTAACATAATTTCTGTCCAGTTTCTATAACTTCCATACAGCCTTCCCATTGATTCATGTAAGCACCAGGGTCGTGGTATAAAAACCACTTCCAAAGAGGAATACAGACATTACATGAACTAATAAAGCACATGAAATAAAGATGTGGAAGAGAATGTTTTCCGCACCTTTACCTACAGAGCAGTGTGCTGTCGTATTGGATTAAGGTTCTTCATTGGTTGCATAACATATGGTGCAAAGCATGCTTAGTCCCGTTATGCTATCCATGATAAGAAGAAAACCTCAGCCAACCTCTTGCTGCAAATCCTGCCCTTAAGCAGGGGTGAGGCTTCCTGAGAACTCGCTTGCTGAAGTACCATGAATTTCAATTCTTTGGTGCCCGACACAACATAGTTTAAAGGGATCTGAGTTTTTATAATTCAGTTGTCCTGCATTGGGCATCCAGATCCAAGACCTACTATTTCACCAGTGATTATCTTGTTCAGAATTACGTTCCCACATTTCCAGCCCTAACTTTTTGTCAGACAGCAGGCTACAAAACCAGCATCAGCCTCTGCCAGCTGGTTGAGTAACCCCACAGAAATGCGTACACGAAGTTCTCCCAAATCCCATACATGACAACAAATAATTGATTCCCCTGGTGATGTTTAGGACTCTTTGTCAATCTGACAGCTCCTTCAGAGACCTAACAAGAAAGAAAATAAAGAGTAACTTAGCAGAACTTGTTCTTGCAGGTCACCGCTATGACAGTCGCCCAACCACAGACAAACTCCTGCACACATTAACAGCTCTTCCTACTGCTGAGCTGGACTGCCAGCTAGTGACAAAGGAAGAGACATTGGCACTCAAAGAACTTGCTGAATACCACCATCTACTGGCATAAAATGTGGAGGAAGGGAGGGAAAGAGGGGACGGCAGGGAAGCAAGGAGGGGAAAGTGAACGTGGCTGAAGAAAAATGAGTAGCACGAGGAAGATAAAACCAAAGCCACCTATCATAAAATAAAAGGCCGTTTATACGAGTATCAAAGGAGCCAAAGGTAAGGGGTGAGGGGCGGAAAGATGGTAGGAGCTGTTTTCCTGACAAATTGCCAGATGCACCACGCAGCTGGCTATGAGTGCTGGCTGGGCAGGAGTCTACAGGCACAGCACCAGAGCCCGGCTACTGCGAACTAACACAGCTCCACTGCTACAGGTGCAGGCAGGCCAGCCTGTACCAGGCAGGCTTCTCCACAGCCTACAGACCCTTAGATCATGCAGGCTGATGTCCTGTGTATCATAGCCTATTACACCTCAAAATCCTTCTTTATTTTAGCCCAAAATCTTTTGTTTGCTCCAGGTACCTAAAAGGGTGTCTGGCCTTAAATGAAAGCCACCAAGAGAAGTCTGGAGTTTGTTTGAATGGGTGGTCACCTCCTTCTCATCACAGTTCCCATCCATGCCAGTATCTCAACAGGAGGCTATTGCCCACGGAGTCAAATTGCTCAGGCCTGGCTTCCTGCCCTGGGCTGCTCCTGGACCTGGCAGGGCTGTGGCCAGCATCTCCCGACATGTCACAGCCTCTGGATGTCTCTGTGTTACAGAGCTTCTCCACAAGCGATAACGCTCACCCCACTATTGATCTGAGCTAGATAGGAATTCGTCTCCAAGATAGGGAAGGCTCCATATGTCATTACCATACTGCTCAAGTCATCCACCCACTTCGATCTGCAAGGCTGTTATCACACTGATTGCTGTATGTACACCTTCCAGGAGTGACTTTACAGACTCATTTACTCACCCAGAGTCATAATTAGAGGCAGGAATGTACTATTGCAAAAGAGATTTAATTTTCATTTGAATCCTTAACATTAATTTGCTTCAGCTGTGTGCCAGCCTCCTTTCCATATTTGCTTTCAACGAATATTTTAACAAATTAATTTTCTGGCAGAAATATTTGTGGAAATGGTACGTTTTAAATCAGTACTGGGGAATGCTCCTGGGAAAGAAATTTAGTGCTCATAATTGTGTGTATTCTCAACAGAAACCCCATATTAAGTGTTCTGCTTATCCAATCCCACGCGCTGGGCTGCAGTTCAAGAGGTCTCCACTCAGTCCCTGTCTCTGCCAGACTCCCTGTCTGATCCTGGACAACTCGAGCAATCTCTCCAGTTCACTCTGCTCCTGGGCCAGCACAGCTATGCACAAGAACTGAGGGCTTGCAGCACAGCCAAAGCCTAACCCTCTGATGGCGACTGTACAGAGATGCTGCCTGGAGCCAATAAGAACATGGGCATGGCTGCCTAGCACAGGGCAAGTCTACAAATATGTGCTTTTAATTGGGGCTGGCCAATTCAGGTTAAAATAACAGTGAGGGCTCTCAAATTGCTTTGGTTTATCTGATTTAATCTGAATTATCTAGCTCAGGTTAGCAAATCCAAATTAAGAACACACCTGCATTTTTTGCTATGGAAATATCCATCAACCCTAATCTTTCCCACCACATTCAGGTCATAGAGGGTATAGGAAAGCCTTTACCTTTTCTTCTCATCCCTAATTACACCACAGTCTGTTCCCTTTCTAGACCATAATCAGCCCTGAAAGTCTACCCCTTCCCCTACAAAAGACCATAAAATATAAATGCTAAATTTTAAAAATAGATATCTCAAGTCCCAATCTTACAGCTCCCTTTGCAAGGAAAGGGCTCAGCCACACCAATCGGTGATTTCAGCAGTTCTCTCTGCAAATGCTGGTTTTCTTCCCGTATATGAGAAAGGTTGGAGAATTAAGGAAATCGTATTCCACTTGAACTTTCTGCTGCTGTGACTCTTCCCTCTCTCTCTCTCTCTGTTATTTTACCTCTTTCCTTGTTCAGCCTAGCAGCATATCCTTTCCTTTTTTTCTACATTGGACTACTCCTTTTTTTTCCTGTGTTTCCCTCACTGATTTCTACCTCCTTTTTCAGTCTGCCCTGTGTCATCCTCATAGCTATGCAAGAAGAGATGGTAGCACATCATCCAATTATTTCTTCACAGTGATATGTCAGGCCTCACCAGAACCTGTGGCTGGCTGCACTCTGGCTTTCCCTTCTCCTCCACCAAGTCCCAGGATGGAATACAGCCTTCAGTCTGTGCCATCACACCCTCTGTCTGTATGTTGCCACTACTCCTCCACCTCCACAGCAGCCAACTTTCTGTCCTTTGCCTCTCTGTGTTCATTACTTTCTCTGGTTTTCCAACCTCAGTCAGACTCTTCCTCTCCCCTCCTTATTTCTTTTTCTTCACCCTGGGCTGTAAGCCAAATGCCTCAGGTCTGATAGTAAAAAAAAAAAAAAAGAGAGAGAGAAAAGAAAAAAAGGAAAAGATCCAACTCCAAAGGTCTGCATAGGATTAAACCCCATTTGCCCCAGATGGTTTGGAGACAAGAAAAAAAGAATTCAGACACAGCATGGACTAGATAGTTAGACTTTCCAAGTAAGCAAGCAATGCCAGAAAACATACTGGGCTAATTTCATTCACATGATACCAATGCAAATTACTGGTGGTAGGGATCAAGGCTGGGATTTTCAAAGGGCTAAAGCTCATGTTTTTAAAAGCTCTTTACTGACTTAGGAGTCAAAGTCCCATTTTCAAGAGGAAGTTAAGAGCAAAAACCGCCTTCTGAAGCCAGTCCTAATTCTACCAGTCAGACTGGCATTCCCAGATCCTGACTTTGCCACCACCTCTTTCTTTGGGAAAGTCCCCAAGATCTCTCTCAGTGGGTAGGCACAGGCTGTGTCTTGGCAGCAGCGAGCAGCTCAGTGCCCACCTCCTGCTTAAATCCCAGGCTGAATCAGAAATTGGGTGATCACCCACTGGGCCTTGTTGGTACACAATGAATACACGTAAGCCTCATCACAACCTGTGCTTAGTGTTGCTCCCCATGACGGGGCTTAGTGGTGCCGTTTATCTGTCCCTTGAACACCTCATTCAAACTCCATCATTAGCCAAACTTGGAGCAAGATTTAAATGTGGACTCTCCCAATTTTAGGACAGAGTGCTGTTGCTGGCTGCAAGGCTTACTGAAGGGTCTTGCCATGCTCTTCCTGCTGAAGTTCCTTTGCTTTGTGTAAAATACTGAAAGATTCACTGGGGCCGAGAGAAACCCAGAATGACTCCACAGCCTGGAGATCAATCTTTCCCCAGAGGCGGGAAGCTGGTTTTCAAAGCCCAGCCTTGAGACTTGAAGAATATTTAGGGAGCGGAAAATGTATCAGATCTCTTCTGGTTTTCTTATGGTTTGTCTGTTGGTTTTTTATATGAGATAGGACTTAAGCCTTAATTCTAAGCAAGGATTAATGGCAAGGTGAGGAAAGAGTCATATCCAGAGGTAGACACCTACCTCGTTTTGGCAATGCAAGGCAGGATAGGAAAGTCCTGTGCTTCCCTCTCACCATGTATGCGTTGGTCTGGGCATGCCTGAGACAACTCAAGAACTCTGGCAGCTGTATATACTGTTCTGTAAGTGCCTACATCTCCCTCACCAAAAGTCAGTGGCACTTGCTACCTCCCAAGTCATTTAGGGTACAGATTTTAGGGCCATATGTTTACAGATATTTACTCCAAACTGCACTTACATAAAACAGTCCTCAGTGAATTAGGAACACAGTCAATCAATTTTCAATCGAATTTGTGCCTCTGAGTTCTAGAGATGCTTTTTGAAGATCCTAGTCTTGCAAATACAGTTACCAATAAGCACCAAAAGACTAATTTTGAAACAGTTCACCATCCACACTTGAGGACACATTCTCACATGCACCCAGTTTCCAGGCTGATACATCAATGAAATGCCCAGATTTTCAAATATTCCAAGCATACCCAACCATTCTTCACACCCTGTATTCTCTTTGGGAAGAGCAGAATTTATCACTGCTTTTCTGAAGTGCTCTTGGTGTTGAGTTCTTTTGAAAACCAGGCCCTACTATTTACTACTTCTCTGAACAGCTCCAATCTTTTAATATTTGCTGGCAGAAACTGTACCTGTGCCTCCAAGGTAGCCTCATCTTCCTTCCCAGATACCGTTTCTGACTTCAGTAGAAGTAAAGGTAGATCAACCAATTATTCTGAAAATCCCACCCTCTATACTATGTCACAGCAACCCAACACCAATTAAATTTCAGATCTTGAATCTTTTCAACAAACTGGCAGTTAATGATCTATAGGCAAAGACTGTTAAGCATGGCTGAAATGCAAAGCCATATGTGAAAATCACCATCTTTTCACATACAACTTGTGAAGAGAAAGAGGAAAATATGAATAAAATTAGCTATCATTACAAATAGTGGTCTGGAAATGAATCACAGATGTTTTGATGGAGAATGGGTTTTTTCGTAACACAATTCTTCTGAAAAGTGCCCATTCTGCATGAAAAGGATCCTTTTTTCCCCTGAAGAAACTGATTGTTCAAAATATTAAAGTATTCCAACCATGCACAAAGACATTTCTGCATGCCTTTGCAATGTTCCATGGGAGCTGGATTCTGTTCTTTGGTGTTCATCTAAGCCAAACTCCTTAAACGAATTACATTTCAAATGTCATATATCTATCATCTTTAAGGGAGGAGACCACAGAGGATCAGTCCAAATAGAAGCCAGATTTAAAGAAGCTTAAAGAAAGAAGTTTAAAGCCAGGTACTACAGCAGCCTTTCCAAACAGAAATATTCTGGTCTTTCACCTTACATTTTCTTGTTACTAATTTTTTTTTTCTTCACTGTAGTTACAATTCTTTTCCTTACTCAGTGTTTATACTATACACAAGTCAGTAACAGTCATGTGATAAGCAGAAAAGTAATTTGATAAAGGTCCACTATAATATGTACATTTGCCCAGCAGCACCTGGACCCATGTCCATCTCTGTGGCATAATCCTTTTACCCCTGCACAATTCAAATAAGAGCTAAGAGTAGGTGAAATTTCCAGCACATATCCATATGCCCACAAATACAAATCTCCAGCCAGAGAAGTGCTTTCTTCCTTCTCCTAAGAAGTAGAGAGTTTTCATTTTTGTGCCCCATTCCTCCCACACCCCCCTCCTTCACAAAGCCACACCTACTATCCGAGAAGAATCACACTAAACTGAATTTCAGGACCACTATGGTCTGCACCTACAACCACTAAAAAGTCTACTAGCTTGTCTCTCATCTAAGCTGGCAAGGTGTGGTTTGCAGGTGGAAGGAATTTCCCTTATTAGACCAACTAGCATAGTTTGAAAAAGCGGCTTTCAGGACAGCTCACAGGCCTGTCTTCCAGATCTAAAGCATAAGCAGCAGAATTCAAAAGTAAATGCAAATTGAAAAAAAAAAAATTGCCTGGAGTTTAATTTAACATGTACCAGTGAGGCCATCTATTTAAGAAACAGTAACTGGTATATGTGGGGGATGTTAGCAGCATAAAACTAAGAGTGGCAAGGTGATAAATTTTGCAGGATTGGGGAAAAGAAATAATTTATAGCCAGTGGAATATGAAGGTGCTGTAGGTGGTGTAGGAAATTCAAGGAGATTGATGTTGAACACTTACAGATTTTAGTTCCCAGGCATGACAACGGAAAGTGTGGTTTTTTCAATACAAAAACACTTTGATGACTGAGCTGGGTAAGTTCCGCAAGATAAATTATCAGATTGGGCCAGTAAATTTGCATGTCTCATTTTTGGGGGACACACAGAGGGACTCTGAACTCCAGGCGCCAGCAAAGATGATAGCAAAGTGCAGGCTTGTCCAGATTCCCTTGCTGACCTGTGGAAGAAGATGCCTGCTCTCCTCTGACACACCATGTGGCTATAGCATGAAAAATCCTTGCGGTTCCTGATCCCTCCAAATGAGGAACACTATCTGTACAGCCACTCCAAACAGAGAACGAGAACAGTGCATAATGTGGCAGGATTCCTTCCGAAGATTTTCTAAATCAAGTAAAACAGAAAAGCGGTGAAGTCCAGAATAGAGCTAGGCTTAATATGTTTTAATAAGAAACAAAGAAAGCACTGTTTTGCACTGTATTGTTCGGGCTTGCCTTTAGGCACATGTGGAAAAAATGTTTACTAAATAACTCAAATACTTAGCAGTGAGGTGCATTTTATTTCAAACTGAATTTTCTGCAGGCATACACATGCCAAAAGGGAAGCAAAAGGTCATCAAATTATTCCAGGTACCAAGTTGTCAGTGCTGTTCTGCAGACACAAACCCCTTCATTTCACCAAGAATGAGCCACGTAAAAACCCAAACCAAAGAGATTCCTCTCCCCAAAACAAAAACAGAAACAAAAAAAGTGTGCCATCCCGCATTATGAGCAGGAATGGCATGGAGGGGACTCATGACTTCAATCGTGTGTGTTGTAACCATGTGTAAGGGGATTGCCTCTTTAATACGCTACTAGGGCCCATGATCCGAGTTCAATCTTTACTCTGCCAGGTGAGTAAAGACATTTGAAAAGTGCCTGACCAGAAGAACTAGATGAAGAATACCTCCCTCTGGCCTAAATTAATTTTCTTGATGTATTTTAAGCAACATGCTTCAGCACACTCAATCCTTAAGCCAGTCCCAAAAATAAGACACAAATGCCCTCCCATCTCCTCTCCAGTCCTTGCCAAATCAATTGTAGTGTTTATAGCTGACTTAACTGAGTTTTCTTTAAAAAAAAAAAAAAAGATTACATAAAACAATACATGAAAACTGACTGATTACTGCAAAAGATTTTCACTTCAAGTAAATGTCTCATTCTTTTGGAAAAACACCTCTCAAAAAAATGTCTGATCTACTTTGCATAGGACTCTACATCTTGCCAATCAGACTGAAATACCTGCATCTCTAAGTCACTTCAGAAAATAGAAGTAAGGTGCTTTTTTTAAACGTTGTTCTTGCATATCAGATCCCCCACCACAATGACATGGTTGGAGTTTGAAACTAATGCCAGCCAAACCTCAGGCAGGTCTGAAAGCATCAATAAGGTACAACATGTGCCTGCCAACTGCACTATTTCCAACTAAAGTCTACAGCCATTTTAAGTTATTCACTGCCTTAGTCATCTACCCGTACTCCCCATTTTTCTACCAGCCACAGCTAAATCTCCAAGACTTTATTAAAAAAAGGTAGTATTTACAGCACACTCAACCTTTAAACCATACGTTGCTGAACAACTTGCTACCGTTTTAAGTAGAATGATCAAACGTACTAATTCCTAAGATAAACACAAACATGCTGAAGTGACATATTTCAAAATCTTCTGTTGTTTGGAATAATCACCTTCTGAGAAGAAAGCAGTGATCCAAATCCCTGCTAGTAATAAGCAGGAATGCTGCCTGAGTATTATCAGTGATCCTGCATTTACCATCCTAAGATGTCTGTAATAAACTACTGCCAAAAACAACACCACTTACCCATTCATAGATTATTCCCAACAACTGCAAGTTTGTTCCTGACTTCAATATCCCTTTTAGTCTGAAAAGAAATTACCACACTGATTTATTCAAAAGATGTGCTTCCTGTGGGTAATCAAAGTCTTTATAAGCATCTGCAGTTTCAATTGCTTAATTTCTACGGCTGTTAGCACTGCAGAATACACATGTATATAAAGGAGCCAGCTGGATTCTTCTGGTTGGTTGTGCATCCTCATCAAGAATCATTCCCATCAGTTACAGCTAAATTGATCTATACTGTGGTAGGCCCTAGGGGTACCAGGCAAGACCAGAGCACTGTACAAGCATGCAGCAAAAGACAGTCCCTGCCCTGAAGAGCTTACAGTCTACATGCACAAGGAATGGCAGATGCAGCAAGACACAGTGACTCATGAAACATCTGGCAGTAGCAAGCCGAGAAGGATTTTCTCTCAAGGGAGCTTTGTAAGCTTTGTCAGCTTCAAATAGCCTCTTCCCCAGGTTATGTGGGTGGCAGGTTGAATGACACTGTTCTAGATCCTAGGATTTCTCCTTTTGTGGAAACCATTGCAAACCACGATGACACTTGGGGAATATTGCAGAAGAAAACCCAAAGTAAGATTAGTTGCTACTGGCAGAGCAAGGACAACCAGCCGACGAGCAGCTCCTGTGGGACTCCCCTTTCTAGTTGGGACTGGACAACCTCATGTTTCAGCCCTTTAGAAGATGCAAAGCGGAAGGACTGCTTTTGCATATGTGATTTGTAAAGCCAGGACACTCTTGCACAATAAAGCTGCCCTCATTCATGTGGACTAGATTCAAAGAAAAATGTCAGTGAGAGCTGCTCCATTTCTTCAGTGGATTTGAATTAGAAGAACAATTTAGAAAGATCATTTGTTTTTCTCCAGTCACAAGACTACATAATGTCTTTTGATGCCACTTCCCGTAACTCTTCTTTAAAGGCTGCTACCTTTTCTGAGTTAACAGGAGCTGTGCACTCAGCTGTTTTTCTGTACACGAAACTCACTCTAAATCAAATGGGAAGACATTTGCATGTGAGCTCCTGGGAGGCAGTATTTGCTATTCTCATCTTCTGTCTCTTGACATGAAGAACATTTGATTTATCTGCAAACTAGAGAAAACAGCATTTTGCATATATTTTTACAGAACAATTCAAGTACTAAGGAAAAGGGAGATGGTTTTTCACAGTCCAGAGGCAGAGCTAATGTCCTTTGGATACAATGGCATCTGAGGGACACTGTCAGCTGCTCAGTGTTTAAGATGGGACTCTGTCTCGTAGCTGTTTATGGTTTTTATTGCTCAGGCTTGCAGTCAAAGACATCACCTATGTGCCAGTCTTGAACAGTAAAAACTCCTCTATTTTTCATTTAAGTATCTATGGAAGGTTTTTCCCACCTATTGACGTGCTGAAATGAGATGGATTTATTTCTCAAACATGAGATAGCTTTGTATTTCCAGGAGCACATACTCAAGCTTCTGGTGAGGATGAGAGCTTAGGACATATCACCACTATCTCTGGTGAGCGGGACCTGAGTTAGTTAAGCATAGGTGTGAGCAGCCGCACTACAAAGCGAGCATATCCTAATGATCGTACATACCGCAACAGTTGCTGAGCCTTCAGGGAGCACATCCCGTGGCTCTCTACAGCACACACAGCTCTCACCCAGGGGATCACAGGGGAATTGGTCTCCCCTTTTGGATGCAGGTTTGGAGCTGTAAAAAGGCACTGAAGGACAAACCGGGCTGGAATGACTTAGCTTCCACCCTAATTATGACTACTCCAAATAAAATCAAAGCCCATTGTCTAACTCTCGCTCTCAGTAAGGCCTGTCCCTGTTGATAGAAGTGCTAAGCTCACTGCAGGGTTTTGCATGGGACAGAGAGAAGATAGAGTACAACAAACTATGAAAAGCCCAACCTGACTGTGCAGTGAAGGCACAAGCTGTAGATCAAAGGTGCCATGATAAAAGAGAGTTTGAACATTTCAGAGCTTGCAAAGTGACACTTGATTTTTGTATAAAGTTAAATCTGACAAAAGCATATCAGCTTTCCAACAGCAACATTACTGAGAACACAGCTGCAAATGGATGTCCTACAAGCAAACAATCAACTCTGGATCTCCACAAAAAGGAAGCTCCAACGAGCTTCTCAGATCTCTCTTCAGCTTCTAATCAACTATAAAGAACAACAAAATTACAGAAGCAGGAAACCATGCTTCCTACTCTTTCATGAAAATCGTTTGAAACTCCTCCACTAAAGCAAAGATTTAAATAGTTTCCTAGTTATAATCTCCGCTCATTTTCATCAGCATGCCAGTTTCAGCCTCTTGGAAAACTCTTCTCTCACCTCAAGCAGATACATACCCACATACAGTTACTGAGATTCATTAGCTAGTTACCGAGATTCATTAGCTTTTGTTTGCTACAGGAAGCCCTTCTAGTGCTGCCCAGATGGGTAGAAAAGGAAGGGCACCTCAGGAGATCTGAGTCAATGAGTGAAACAGGACTCAGGACATGCAAATGTGGGGTTTGATTTTGTCTCAGGGTACCTGTGTAATTCTGAACGGGTCATGGAGAACCTTGCTTTGCCTTAGTTCTCCAGCTACAAAATGGAATGGTAATTCTCTGCCTCAGAGGAATCCTATGGTGCTGGAATCATGAAACTTCAGCCATTGTGGGGCTGCAGCTCTCATAAATATTTAAAGAGAATGAAATCAGGAGGAAGGAAAAGACAGGGGGGTTTAATCCACTTCAAATTCATTTTTTTCACTATGAGTACAAGTATGGAATTGGTAAAACCAAGTAATCTGATCTTACTGCAATGATGCCACAACAGGCAATGCTAATCATAACATAAAGGCAGCTGAGTGTAGAAATGTGTTTCTTTTTGGCACTGTCTGTTCTGTTGGTTGTCACACACCCCCAGGAGTTGAATGAGTCAAGACATGGCAAAAAAATCCCATCAACATGACAACACTCAGTTTGCCTGCTACTTTCATGAACTCTTCAGCTAAGCCCCAGGTTTCCTAACTCTTCAAGGTGTGGACATAACATGTTTGCAGATTCTTCCTCTTTGCTCACACTAGAGATGGAACTTGACACCTGGTGGCATAAGTAATAGGAGGCCAGAAATATCTGAAATGAAGCTTAATACTCAGATGTATCAGTACTGACTACACGACACACCCCATCCTGTAATAGACCCTGAAAAGGGTCACACCTTCCATTTCTAGCATCAAAATTAGCAGCAAAGCCTGCCTCTAACACGATCCAGATGTTTTGGGAAGCCAACTGCAGGTGTGGACAGTTACGCACCTTATGTCACATCCTCAAATGATGTGAACTAGTGCTGAACTTCCAGGCAGTTGCAGCCCTTAGCTATGGAGTGCCCAGGAGCTAACCATGCAGGAAGGGGTGGGAGTGGGGGGCACTAATTGTCACAGGCAGTTCAAGCCAAGGCTAGTATTGATCTTACTGACCAGGCATTATTCCCAGCTGCCTTGTGGCAGCAGATTTGTCTTTGGTGATGGCAACCAGTTGAAGTATAATAAATCTGCAACTACCTTTCACTGAAGAGCGACCTGGAAGGACACTGGCACTCACAGACATGTATCCAAGAGGTGTAAGACCGTCTTTTTTCCACTGACTTCCTGGGAGATTACACAGTCAAAGAGCAAGACTAATATTTTCTCTTGCAAAGAATGCATATAAGCACACACAGGGTAACAGTGAAGACTAGCATGCAATTTGGCCCCAAAATCAAGTGACCAGTCATAAGGACAAGAGGAGAAAAGACTTTTACTTACTTACTGGGACTGTGACTCTTAGTGCCTTGGAAGATGTCAGCGTTCAATAATTTGATATACAAGACTTCCAATGGTTAAATTGAGATCTAGTAGCAACACTGCACATGTGTTTTTAAGGACACTAAAACATTCCACAACTTAAGGAGTCATCTTCTGATGACTCCAGCTTCTGCATTTCCCTAGACTGACTGGCTCTTCCAAATTTCCTAAAATCTCTTTAGGAGAGCTCAGACAACTCTAGCAAGAGCAAATTCATTAACCTGATGCACAGT
Organism: Aquila chrysaetos chrysaetos; assembly: GCF_900496995.4. Taxonomy (NCBI): domain Eukaryota; kingdom Metazoa; phylum Chordata; class Aves; order Accipitriformes; family Accipitridae; genus Aquila; species Aquila chrysaetos. The sequence goes on from NC_044011.1 coordinate 33,598,706, forward strand.
CATATAAAGTGCCTGGCTGCACACAACAAATGCCGCCTTTGTGGCAGTTCAATACGGCAAGATCAATGCCACTTCAGTGGCAGGCGGTCGATACCGAATACTCACATAGGTCTGCTTAGTAGTTATTAAGTACATGTTGTTTTGCAGAAAGCATAAAACTAACAAACATAATGGATATTTTCTGGGAGAGACATGCCATGACTGCTTTTTCACCCAATGCCATATGTGCAGAGCTTTTCTTTTTGGCAGTACAGTACCCAGCATTTCAAGCCCATAAAGTCACAATGTTTATTGTCTGCCAGATGGACTGTGAAATGTGTACTGTTCATAATGGGAATACGGAAGTTGTCTATTATTCAAAAAATAATCTGAGCATTATCCTCTGTACCCTTTTAATGGGCTTCCCTTTTATACAAATTAGGAAGTACAATTTTTCTTTTTAAATACCTGTTGTAGATATCTGCTTTCAGCTTTAGAAATGACATTGTATTTAGGCATATACTTCAATAGTATTAAGGGAAAACAAGATTTTTTTGCATGAATGGAAGCACAAAGAATGTATTATTGTATGGAACTACACATATTAATTCTGATCACATACCTGTATTTCTCAGTGTCCCAGAAATAATGAACAATATATGATGATGAAACTGCTATGAGTTACAGCGGTTAGCCCCAGTGCAAGAGACACTACCTTTCTGGAAAACACCTAACTTTGGGTATATGCTTGCAGTTCCTGAAGCCAATAAAATTGTGCTTAAATGATTATCTTAACTGCAAATTGTGCAGCTCAGTTAATCTTCACATTGTGATTTTTTTTTTTTTTTTGTAGTTATTGACACTTACAAGGATTTGATGGGTTTTAAATACAGACAGCCTTCCAAATTAGGCGATTCCTCATTGCTTGATGGGCAATGCTGTATCAGGTTTTCCTGTTCTTCCAGTCAACCATTCTGCCAGTCACCAAGAAACTGTGACTCCATAAATTAAACTACACACTTTAAAAAGCAAGACTCAGCATGACTACTGCTGATCCTTGAGTTATATCCACCGATGTCACCTATCTTTCAAAGGTCTGCCCATTTCACACTCATCCCTCGCTCATCCTCCTCACTGAATCCTGACAGGAAGAGCTTTTGAAATCCACTCATACTTCGTTCAGCAGTGAACACGGACCATGCACTGGGATACGTGTTCAGTGCCATGAGTGACAAGCAGGGTAGATCTATGTCTTACACTGCACTCCCAGATTTCTTGTGGGATCAAATGGTCTATGTGATTAAGCTCTGGGGCTGGTTTTAACTTAGAAAATGTAGTGTTGTTTGGGAATCAGTGCTTTGGAGGACTTCCAAAGCTCACCAAAGAAAAGATTGAAAGTCATGTTGATTGCCATTTGGTTTGGATCAAGTCTTCAGGAACCATTTATCTTCTTACACTGCCACCATTGCAGAAATTAGCTAGTGCTCTTGCTACAAGTTCCCAGATTCAAGCTCCATCCTCTGCAAGACACTACTGGGAACACCTGTAACATACCCTTTCAATACGAAAAGGCCCTCAAACTTTGACCTTCAAGGCATGCCAGAAGTCAGGGATACTGGTTGCAACTTTCACCTGTAGAGTCTGCTATATTACCTTTTTATTATCTATAGCTTGAACTAAGCTCATTACCACTAATGCAGCATCAACCTGAAGGTCAAAGGGTTGGAATGTCACTGTCACACATATAACTAATGTGACACTCCTAAATAAGCATGAATGAGCTTTGAAATGATACAAAACAGACATTTTTATCACTAACTCTCAATCAAACAATTAATACAAACTCTTCTCTTTCCCCTTACCCTGCCATGAAGAATCACAACTCGGATTCACCCACAGGTGGCAGTACTTCAGTGGCAAAAACAATCACTCAATAACCACGCTGGCATCCTGCAGAGCCAAATGAGTTGCAAAAGAACATATGTACTTATATTGGTGTTAGTATGGTTCCTTAGTCAAAGCAGCTGTAAAATGAGTGAAAAAAAGAGTGAGTTTCTCTGGGCTGAAGATATTACAAGGGAGAACAAGAATGAATGGTGGCCTGTAGCCACTTTTAGTGAGGTAAAATGTGGAATATTACCTGATTTAAAATCATGAAATTGAAGAAAATTAACTGATAGACATTTTTCAGTTCCTCTCCAACTAAAAGGAACGAAAGGATTTGATAAGCTATGGAAACTCACTTACAAAAACCACAGCATTAATTCTTGTGATAAGCAAGCAGTTCTTTTTCTTGAAAGAGTTCATTGTTCATAAGTAATTTAAGGACAAATTCCAATTTAGGAAAATACATTTCATATCAAAATTTAATACAACATTCAAGAGTGACAGGAAATTCAGGGCAGCAGGATTATTTTTTTTTAAGGTCCAATTCTTGAGGTCTATTTTTAATGTTGATTCATAAAAATGTTGTTTTAGTCAAACATTTTTGAAACTGTGATTTGCTAGTGGTTTGGCTCTTTTAGGGAGGGGGACAATGAAAACATTCTTGGCTTGGACAGAGGTATGAACTTGTTCTTGCATTTGATCTCCTCTGTATAGCACAGACTCAAATAGTGGTATGGCAGAAATTCCCTGAAAAGCCATTTGAGCAAGGCTCTGCTGTGTTAGATGTTGCGTAACGGTGTCAAGTACTTTGTGTTGGCAATAATCTGAACATCTCCATCTTTTTTCCTCTCCCACATTCCCCAAATAGTGCTCAGGACTTTTTAAGACATTGACTTTGTGTCTTTTTATTTCATTCTGAGTGCGCTTTAAAAAGCCTTGTGTTTTCCAGGATTCCTCTACAACCATTTAAAATTGGAAAGTTAAGTTCTCCTGTAACTCCTGGAGCTGGTGTTAAGAAAGACCATGACAACTGGTAAAACGTGAAATAAGAAACGTACGGCAGATGCATCCTTCTTTCATTCTAGTATAATCTGCACACTAAGGAATTGCTTGGGTCCCAGTCAGTTGGAGGCAGCCAACTGAGGGAACCTGCAACATAGCAGAATCACAGTCCTGAGTTGCAGAGCAGGACTGGCACTGCCAGGAGAAGAAAACTCACCGTGCTCAGCCCAGTGCAGAAAGCAACTCCCTTACACAGGATGTCAACACCCTCAGAAATGACTGCCACCAGCTCAGGTTCTTCCCATTGCACTGCAGTTTGGCAGGGCCCTCTTGGAGCTACATAATCAAGCCCTTATTTTCCTGCTAGCTTCTTGATGACTATGTTTCTCCCAGAGCACTCCTTCACTTTCTCATTTTGCCTCTCCGTTTTCTACCATTACTTTAGTAAAGGTTAAGCCAATTTTGAGGTTTCAATAGGCAGCATTCAGTCATCCAGGAGCCTGATCGTGTCTGCTCGTCCTCAGAATGGGCACAGAAAAGGCAACAGTAATGGAAGCTTTTCCATGCACTGTCCCACTCAGGATGCCGAGTACCTTGACCTGCAGGTCTTCTCCCATAAGAACATGAGGATACTTCATTATCTGGTAGCATCATTAGGTTGCTCAGTGAGAGCTACAGTGTCAAACAAGGGTGGGTCTGTCAAATGCTGCCAGTCGGGATGAGATCATCTGGCCAATGAGACAGCCCAGAGACCATTTGCTTTTACCTAGACTTCAAAGGCCACATCACTTCCAGCCAATAACCAAAGTCTACTTGATTCACGCAAATGACCTACAGATGAGGTACTTCACGACTCGTTATTGAACCTCTGACCCACCCATTGTCCAGTCCCTATTTTTCCCCTCAACTGTCCAACTGGATACCCCAACTAAGTTAAAGCACAGTGCCTGAGAGTCATACAGTGCTGACTTTCCACTGGTCTAAAAGGCAAATCCTGCAGTCATATAAATATTCCTAAGCTCCAACTCAATAAACAGGCCCTTCATGAGAGTGTAAAAATAACTGAGCCATGCTCCAAGACCTTTCATGTTGCTGGAGAGGTGCAAAGGTGGGCAGTGTAAATAAGAATCAGGTTCACAATTTCAATGCACGATCTTGTTTTCAATTATACTTAGATTTGTTTCAGCTTTAAAATGAAGCTTGAACTAATGCCAGATTTTTTTTTTCTTAAATCCCAACACATTCCAGATTAGCTGTGAACAACAGTTACCTTTTTCCATTCTCAGTCTACCACTTTTAAAAGGACACAGAAGAGGAGCTCAGATTTAGGATCTGGTCTAGTGGAGAGGACCTGATCTCTTGCAATGAGCACAGGTGCTTCTGTATTGAAGTATTAATCAACCAAAGTCCCATATGACCATTTTATTATGTCGGTATGGCAAGCAGTCAGCTGTGGGGTTTTTTCAGAAGCTCATGAGGTCACTCCATCTCTTTAAAGCAAAAATAATGACTCTCCAGCAAATAGTAAGAGTTGGCAGCTGCGATGTTGAGATGATGTAATTGTACACAGTGGTGATGTGAGATTTTTCTTGGTTCCTAGAAGCCAATACTGCAGAGGTAATCATAATAACAACCGTATTTGCTTAAAAATTTTGGACAAGAAAGGAGACCAAGTTGCTTGCAAAAACGAACAGTGATCATAGAGAGTGAAAGGTCAGAAATTGGCTGTCAGAATTGGAAGCAGTTAGGGCCAGGCTCTGGCGCTGAAAATGCAAGGTAGCAAGCAGTGCAAAAAGCTATTTCCCCTGCACTAACACACATAGCTTTATATTCTGAGCACCCTGGGCTACTTCCCTCTCCACAGCTCCTCTGTTAACAGCTGGTTATCTTCTTAGTTTTGCCATGGGAAAAATGATGGTATGGAATTGTTTACTATTAGTAGGCTCCCCTAGAGTAAATATATGGCACTGTATACCTTGGCAAAATGGGATGAACACTTAACACTGAATCAGTGACTCAAAGAACCAACTTTCTTGGTTTTATTGGTGTTGGTGAATTTACTGAAAAATAACTACTAAAAAAGAGCCATGTTTCTTTTTTCTACAGCTACAGGGAACGGACTGGACAGATTAGGCAGGTTGAACAACTGGATAATGAAAATATCTGGTCACCTTAGCTCTGGGAAGCTTCAGGAGTTTTGCATCTTCTAGTACCCCCATCCTTCTTTTCTTCTTAGGTTTGAAACATAAGAAGAATGCCATTTAACTGAAACAGGTAATGCCTGTAAGAAAACACTGGGCCACACTAGTCTGGCCAAACTACTTTTGCAACATGGCCCATTCAATTACAGCTCCTAATTACTGCTGCACAGATGCTGCTATTTATAAGCAGGAGTAGCAGGCACTCTGCAGCTCTGCTGTAAGTTTCCTAGTCTGCTCTGCTGGTAGAGTTTGATTTTGGGATAGTTAGAGATGGACTCAGCAACGTGGCAAACTGAAAAAAAAAAAGTAAACAGGGTTTACTAACCCTTAATAAAGTAACCAGGAAATTAGTGTATTTTCTGCAATGATAGCCATTCTGAGTGGCAAATAAAACTTTTTGCACTGTGTCACTGTCTCTCACTGGCTTTTGTGCTTTAACGGTTTGTGAGGGCAAAACATTATGTAGGTATATATAATTTCTGTCACTCTAAACTCCCCCTAGATTCACAGGGACTGAAAGTTGTGCCTTATGTCATCCAAGAAGTAAAAACCCTCAATTTGAAACAAGGCTGGGGTGTGACCTACCAGTAAGGTTTAACATCACAGGGAACAAATAAAAGCTGTAGAGCAGGGGGGGAAAGTTGGCGAGCTTTTTTTGCTTCCGATTAGGAAGAACTGGATTCATTAGGAAGTTTTTATTTCTTTAAAATCTGAGATATTATCTGCAAATGATAGTAAGAATGCTCTTAATTGTTTCAAATTTGCTTTGAGTTGTTTGTAGATTTTGTGTGATTTTTTGCCCCAGCATTAAAGTTAGCTTAATGAGTGCTAAAGTTATCTCTAATTACTGTAGAAGTATTGAAACGCAGATAACGTAACTATCAAGAGGAAAAGGAAACTTAAAAACTTTTAGGTTTGCTTTACTTTTATTGACATGGATGGTTAGCATTTCTGATAAAGGATGTCTGTTAAAGATTTGGGTTTTTTCCTTGCAGTTACCTTATCAAGAGCTCTTGACATAAATGTGTAAACATATATAAATATATAAATAGTATATCCCCTGCCTGTGTTTCAAAGCTGGAGGATAGAAGGATTAAATATTTGTAATGTAACAAAAAAAAAAAAATCACACTTGAAAGTAATCTTTCCATCTATCTCTAAAAATCACTCAAAGATGATATGACTCATTTTTTGCAGGAGGAGCTTTTAAAAAAACAGTTGGCTGTTGAACTGGATTTCAGTTTTGATGAGACTATTCTGGCCAAAATTTCATCTCTTTCTGTTTCAAAACATTGACTGAAGAGAAGTTCTGCTTTAGTTGCCTAGTGTCGCTGTTCTCCCCTCTGGGCCAGGCTCTGCTGTGTTTCCCAGGATGGAGCAGGACCCTGGTGCCCATAGCTGTCCCCACCTTCTCTCCAAGGGCGTAACACAGCAGGAGATTCTGGTTCAGATAGGAAAAGACATCCAAACTATTCAGAGGGCAAAGCAGTATCTTTGCATAATCCTAATTATTTTGGTCTAATTATTCTAACCAATTTTACCATTGACACAGGTACTGATCCCAAAAATTAAGCAAAGCCAATAGATGTGAAAAGTGAATCAGCTACTAAAATACAATAAAATTTAAGAGCGAAAGATCAACTTTTCTGGGTTGAGAACCTCCACTTGACTCTAGCAATTGTCATTCCCACTCCAGTCTGTTACGTAGATGGGGCATGGCAGCATGTCTCCCTTCAGACAGGGAAAATCCGAAGTTCACATTAGCTGTGCTCTTAAGATTACTAAACAAAGAGTGCTGGGAAAACCTAATATATGTAGATATTTCATATTAGAGCTCAGGACACTGACACTACATTTCTGCACCACATAAATAGAAGTAAGAGTTATGTGGGTTATTGACCACTGTATATTTTCCCACTGAATCATAATTATAGATTCTCTTTTACTGTCGCTGCAAAGTAATTCTGTGATTAATCTGGTTCACTGTGCAAACACAGCATTCACCAGACCTCAAAGTGTCTTGTGTCTTAATAGTGCCAGCCTGGGGCATGTGCTAGCTCGTAGTATATCCAGGGGCATGGGTCTGAGACAAATATCCCTGCAAGGTCCACCTCTGGGGAGAAGGCTGTGCCTTTGCATCACAGACACCTACAGACATCTCAGAAATCTCTCATATACTGGTTCCCCCATATATTGCGTGAATGAGAAGATACTGCCCTGATACCACAGGACTATCAAAATAGTGAGTACCAGCCACTAAAGCACCATCTAAAAGGAAGCACCATTTCACTTATATTTCTTTCATCCAAAGGCCACTAAAACATCTATTTCCAGAAGGCTCCCGTCTCTGAATGCCCATGGAGGGAGGCATTTTGCAGAGGGCCAGGCTTCTGCACTTCCTACTGCCCAGCTCAAAGGGCACAGAATGCTGGCATGTGCCTCTCCTGGGACATGCGCAGGGAGCCCATGCTCCTACCCTGAGGCTGCTGATGCTCAAGTCTTTTTCTGGACTCAAGTTGTTCAAGAAAATTTTCCCATTACTTCACAAGCTAAATCAAGTGAATGAATATGCCTCACAGTTGCTTTTCTCCAGTTTCCCTCCCTACCACAGAGACTCCTGAGCTGGCACAGGCCAGTGTCATTCCACTGAGGTCAATGGAACGATGCCCATTTATATCAGCTGATGATTTAAACCTCTAGACTTTCTCTCTGGCACACATTTCTTTTCCACCAAGCCTGGATATAAAGCAGAGTCTAGAACATATGGAGGAGAAAACACCCACAGCTGGTTTAAACTCACACTGCCACCCTCGCAGCTGCATCACAACAGTAGGAGTTTTGCAGAAACTACTTCAGTGTAGACATCTCTCCAAAGGAAAGGAGAAAAACCCAGCACGTACATCAATGGTAAGTAGATATCAGCAAGCAGCAACAGCACAACTGGCATCAAGGTGAGGTTCTGCCTACCGCCCCAACTTTTCCAACTTTACTTTTTTGCACAAGTAAGCACTAGAACAGCTACAAGGAAGATTCAGCATGCAGATGTGGGTAAAAGACTTTCTGAGGGGACCTTCCTTGTAAAGAGAAGATACACTATGGAAAACTCATGAGAGCTGTTGGCTGAGGTAACTGTGTAATGCTGCAGCATGTTTGGGGAGGAATTTCAGCTTGACTTCTGCAATGATTGTCTTATGCCCTCAAGCATGAGATTTTATTACCCCTGTCTTGGCAAGCATGACATTTACTTATTGGCCACAGCCTTACTGCAGAGAGGGAGGACTTGCTTGCTACCATTCCCGACTGGGTGGCTGCTAAGCCAGCTGCCCCAAAAGTTGGAGGGAAAAGAGAGAATGTCAATGAGATCACACCTCAGCCCATCTAATTCCAGCAGAAGTCACAAAGGAGCACAGTCTAAAAGGAAATAATTACCCAGGGAACCCAAGCGACCAGGTATCTCCTGCGTTTAGAAACCAGTCACCTAGCTGGTACACAACTGAGAGGGATGTTCCCACCAAAAGGAGACGTCCAGGGCCAATTCTGAGATCCTATTTCTGGAAGATTGAACTTCTGAAGTCTATAACAAACTGGAAAGTGCATCCTGGCCTGCTGCTCAATAAATGCTGCTTCAATGACATTTGAATGTGGAGCAATAGTGACATAAAGTGGCCTGGTGGGTTAATCACAGGTAGAAGGTGAAAGCGTTTCCCAGGAGACCTGGCAGTACCTTATAATGTTATGCTAGCATTGCATGCTGTAAGAAAAAGAAGCCCCAAGTACTACCTTATTCTTTACAGAAGGGACACCAAAGCCCTCCACATCTGCTAATGGTAAATAGCACAGGATCGCTCGGAGGAGTTATCTGAAACACTGCCTGCTCCTTTCCAAAGGCGAGGCTCGCAAAACGAGACAGGCAAGTAGAAAAGCACAGGGATAAATACATGTGAAAACATGAAAGGCTGTGACAATATTATATTCCACCCCAATATGAACAATAATAACAAATGCCCACAACCTGATAGCTAACTGCCACCTCACAGATCAGCACATGGAAAGTATATCTTCAGACCAATGTGAACAAAAGGAAGGAAAACATAAAAAAACATTCAACTGTCTGACCTTTCTGTCAGGACCATCTGATCAGTTTAAATTGTCTCCAAATATCGATCAGTATCTCAATATTAGATGACATTATTAAATGTCAGCAGAGACATGCCAATTTTTCACCAGAGTCCTTTGCTGACTATTGTATCTCCATATGCTTATTATTTGTGTGTTTTTTATTCTAATTCTTACAGGAATAGATTTGTCCCCAGGCACCATACTGTGCACAAGATAGAATGATCCCCATGTCAATTACTGTTTCCTCAAGATAATTTGACACACATTTTCTTAGTTAACATCATAAGTATTAGATCTAATTACAGGGAAAGCCATGTACATTATAAAATATAAATTAAGGTTTGTTTTATAGATTAAAAACAAATCAATATTTAGCAATAACATTCTCAAAAATGTTTTCTGTAATTACAGTATGACACTGATTAGTAATTCAGGCTGGAATTATGGGTCTTGGATTTATTATCCAGTAAACTGATAGGGAAACGCCTACCCTATTAAACCACAGTTCTCTAGGTGTTTCCTCTCCAGCCATAAAAGATGACAGCTGGGCCCTCAATGGCTTCAGGACAGTTCGATGCAAGTAGTATCACTTGTGTGTTAACAGCATCATGAGAGTTCACTGGTGGTGCTGTCACGGTCAGAACTATATAATAGCCAGCAATTTCAAAGATTTGGAGAAGATGATTTTAATAAAAATAAAATATGTTAATATGTTTTGCTTGTCAAAGCTAAACTTGGTTTACTTCTTTACAAATTTGTACTGTATTATATATTGTTTACGTAGCACACAGTTCAATTGTAAGCATACATACAAGGAAGCAAATCTTACTGATATCAAGTAATTACTAAAATTACTTTTAGCTAATCACAAGTACACATGCTGTCAGAGACGCACATTAAACTGTTGTTTGCCTCTGGATATCTCTAAATTTAGAAAACAAACAAAAATGTCAGAAATAGAAATCAACAATTCATATTGCTGACTTGTAGCTAAAAAGCAAGATTATAACTACAACAATCAGAAATGGAACGTAAAGAGATAACCACTGAAAGAAGCTGTTTCACAAAAAGTTTTGTTTGTTTTTTTTTTCTCCTGAATTTTCCAAATTGGTAGGGGTTAAAACAGAACACATAAAAATAAAACCAATTTTTTAGAAGTTTCTTTTTCTTTTCTTTTTTTTTTTTTTTCTGGAGAAGAAAGACTCTGTTTCCTTGCTACACAAAGACTCTTTCATTGCTTGGATCCTGAAGTGTTAAGCTAGTTACTCTGCTGTGCTATCTATTCAGACTTCAAGAATTCCCTAAAATAAATCCAGTGTAAACAGGGTCCATAGGTCCTGATGGTTGGAAATGGTGTGTGTGTAGGAGAGTGACATGAGCAAGTCAGAGCTTTGAGGTGGGTCTGCCTCAACTTTCTGTTCTAAGAAGCTCCCAGGTAAGACTCAAAAAGTCAAGTTTGACTTCAGCAGTAACAGGTTTTTTTCATAGTGAAAACTCAAGGCAAGTAGAAAATGACAGGAAAGGACGTATAATCTCTGATACAAGAGTTATAACTGTAACTCCCTCTCTTCTTCGTTGGCTTCAACAGCCTTCTGAGCTACAGCAAATTGTACCCTGCTGACTCTAGGGACTCTCCTCAGCCCCCTCTGTTCCCTCGGGGCCTGACTGATAGCTCCCAGCTCCCCAGAGTATCCTCTCCTTCTCCCACCTACTCCGCTATTGACATTTCTCTCTCTGAGCATGCATCTGAGGACACCATGGGCAAATGTAGCACATACTGTATGTCACAACACGCAAACAACTCGGGGCATATTAGTGCCCCCATGGGACTTGCTGGAGCTGTTCCAAAAAAACCCCACAAGAAGCAGCAGGGCGTAGGATCCTTTCAGTGTAAAAGCACCAAGACGAAGGCCATGAAAAGTCATCTACTTTTTTCTACTACATCAACTACAGAGCATGGACATAAAGATCTAAGTGTGGAAAGATGTCTCACACCTTTGGTCAAGGGCAGATATCCAACAGAAAAGGACTTAATTTCATCCACTGAGGTTATGAAAGCAAGCTGATCCCTCAAATACACAAATCTGCAGAGAAGCTACTAAACAAGATTGGATAACAATATAGATCACCATTATGATCCATAGCTTTAAAGGCACAAACTGGTTGCGATTAGAGGCTTGACGCAGTTTTGACCGGAGAAATTATTACGTCACAGCAAAGGAGGGAAAATCCACAAGGCACAACATCTCACTAACCAAAACCCCATTCATTTTTTCCTGTTTCCTCAGCAGAACATCCAAAATACCTTGTTCTACATTGCAACAAGCCTAACTCCAAAGAGTTTGGATGGCAGAAATAATGACACAGGTTTAAGAAGGTAAAAAATCCTTCCTGCTCTTTGATTAACTGGGCTTCTTGATGGAGTTAAGTGCAAACAGCTGCCTGGACTTCAACCGAAAAGCCTAAATCTAAACACTCAGTGTTTACATAACCCAAACTTCTAATCAGGCAGCTGGATAATCCACCCATTTAAAGTATCCCTAAGAGTTTCAGGGAAATGTGATTTTCTTACAGCTAAGCCAATCAACAACCACTTTAAAAAACTCCAGCTACCAAGTTACTACTTTGGAACAGCAGTCTCAGCAGGATGGGGTCATGACCCCACAGAGAATCACAAAGCAATTTTGGTGGGATCCTTCCCCCTTTCTTTTTCTTTTTTCTTTCTCTTTTTTTTTTTCTTTGAGAAGTACAAATCTGAATCTCTAATTTCCTCTGTATTCAGATGCTGCAAGGTAATAAATTAAAGAAGGAGAAAAGCATAGAGCAGTGCTTACATGCATGCTGGCATTTGCTCACAGGACCTTAATCTAAAATCTCGTGAAATCCTGACCACATCCATCTGGAACCAAGGAACTTGGAAAAGGCAAAGTACAATCACCACCACCAGAGTCCGTAATTTCTTAGGGGAAAAAAGGAAAGAGAAGCAGGACCTAGAAATACGAAGATTTCGTGGAAGAAGACTGTATAGATGTTTACAGGACCACTTATAGGATTCAATGTTCCTTAAATTGACAGACACATTCGTAGTGACTTTAACTGGCCATAACACTCCATGCTTAGGGCTCTATTCTCTTCTCATGATATTGTTTTACAACCATAACTCATTGTAAGGTCAGGCTCTCGGTTTTGGTTTTATGTTTTGCTGAAATATTTTCACCTTATTGTAGTTTATCATTACTTACCAGATATCCCAATGTTTGTCTTTTTCTAACTTAGTAAAGTCCCTGTGATAAATCACATCCAGTCACACCTGTTAATATAATGAGTGTCTGAACACAAATATTTTCCCTGGCCAATACCACAGTTAATAATCTGCTCATCCACACAATGACTAACAATATATCTTATAATTCAACTGAATTTTACGTGTCCTCCCAAAAAAGTGATTCTTCTTGGACTAAGCAGAGAAACATGGGCTTTACTTCTGAGTCTGCTGCTGAGCTACAGGGTGATCCTGGACAACTTGATACTTCTGCGCCTCCATATCCCTACTTGTAAAAGGTGGCTGGTGATGTTTAGCTTTCTATTTGAGACATGGTAAAGCAAATTAGTTTTAGTAATGAACCATAATGCTCAAGACTGTAAATAAAGTTGTATTTTAAAACTAGTGAAATAAATTGAAAACAAGAAAAAGATTTATCTTTTTCAAAGCAGGAAGTGATGCTTTTAGAATACATGGTAATAAAATAAAAATGAAAGGATATGCTTTTAGACAGAACTGATACAATCTGGCCATAGAGGAAATAAACTTCATTCAGTGTTTCTTCATTTTGCAAGAACCCAGCAGAGCAGCAGAGATACAGCACTGAAGATCCAACACTGGAGAAACAGCACTACATAAGCCCTTTCAGATTATATGCCAAGTATTTTATTTCCTAGCCATAGAGGTTGAAAGGTTTGGGGCCAAAGCTGAGAAAGAGCTTTTTTGTTTTTAAGAATTGTTTATAAATACTGCAATGTTGGAAGGAATGTGCCAAATTTTAATCCAGATCCGAATACACAGATGAAAATTTCTTGTGCTTTTCAGTGATAGTAGAGGTCCCTTTCAAATAACTTGAATATACTGGTAACAAAATGAAAAGCAGTAAAAGTTTGGCTTAACTTTTTATTACTCAAGGTTTCCAAGAATTTCTCCTGCTTATGGGTAGGTGTCCTTTCCACAAAGAAGCCCAGAAGAGAGCTCTTGCATTAATGTGCACTAACTCCTGCTGTACTAGACAATCACTGTATAACAGACACGCACTGTTCATGAATTCCTCAGCCAGCCTCTCTTGTCTTTACCGAATGATCTATTAACTGTCAGTGGGCAGCAGTGAGAACAAGAATATTTGATTTGATAGAAAAATTTCACATCCTTCACCCTCGTACTAAGAAGCCAGCTGTCATATCTGCTCTATTCTTAGCTCTGCCTGGTTCCTATTGGGACTACATGGCAATGTAGCTGCCCCCAGCTGAATTGCACAGTCCACTCCTACCTGCATCCCTAGCAAATTCCTATGGCTTTTTTAGGATTCTATAGCTCCTCTCATCTTTCCAGCTTCTTTTCCATTCCTGCGGCTGATCAGCACAGAAAGCAGAAAGTCTGGCAAAAAGAGTAGCAGAGTCCAGCACTAACCCCATGAAAGCTGAAGTGGCAAGTGATAGGAAATTGGAAGATTATTTATAAAACACCAAAATAACTTCAGTTCCCTCCAGTTCTAACCCTCTTTTTCATCTGTAGGATGAGACCACCTCTATTTGGTTTTTTGGAGATGTGTTTGAGTTTAAGGTTCCCATTTAATTATTTTTAAAAGGCTGAGGGGAAGGTTGGAGAGCTCTGAGCTGCAGAAGCAAAAGCAGTCTATATTCTCCTCTCTATGTGAGGCTTCAACTCTACGCACACCACAAGGTGAGCAAAAGGCATGCAACTAAGTCTGGCTGTTGTGTTGAGAAGGCATGGCAGAAGGTGACATCTAGCTCACAGGCTAGTCAGTAAAACACAGCATCAGACACCACTTGCAGTCTTTGCTGGGAACACATCATGCACTGAAAGCGCACGATGCAAGGCAAGTGCATACAGCACAACACAAGAGAGGATGCCTCGAAGTGAGTCCCAATACAGTTCCTCAGCCTCTAGTCCATCACCACTGTGTGCCAGCCTTCAGCCACAGGCCTTCTGGCAATGCCATTAGGGACCCTGTATTCATTACCATCACAGACTGCAGCGCTTTCTTCCTTTGCTGAACAGCACAAAATATTTTTCTGAAGAACACCTACAGCATTTGTGTCCAGTTTCCCTCTTGAATATCTTTTTAATTATGTGGCTTTTAAGATAAAATGTCTCAATTAGGCAACTATTTATTTTCATTAAGAGTTCAGTTTGCTTTGCTTCCCAGCAACTTTCTGGACAGTCAGAATAATAGCAGTAGTGTAATTCAAATAACTGTCCTAAAAAATAGATACATCTGCAGTATTTGCTGTTGAACAAGCAGCCAAGCCCAAATATTATCTTGTAACTTTGAGAAATAAAATATAACAAGTATCAAGTGAAATATCCCTTCTACACTGACATCTTTCCACAGTCTCCATTTTCTGTATCTTGAAAATGCAAATAAAGTCTTATCACAAGATGCAAATATAACTTTTTCAGCACCAAATATATCACATCAGACTCATGTAGCCATATACTTAGATTGCAATACACTCTCTGAAGAAAGAGTCATTTTTCAATGTCTTAGCATGGTGGGACTCGTCCACAACCTGAACTTACCACTCGGTAAGAACTTGTATGTGAGAATCTAAGTAATAAAGCCCATTCAAAACAAGCCCACTTAAATATTTTCTAAACCTTATTTAAACCTCTAAAAGACAATGTAGAAGAGTAATGTTAGTCTACTTGAGAACACCAGCCCCAATACTATTACAACTGCGTATATGTATTCACCAATATCCATTGAATGGTGTCATAGCAGGCAATGTAGTTTGGGTTTTTCTCCTTGTCCTGCACTTTCTTAGCTGTGTTAACCTTAGACAACACATTTCACTTTTCCCTTGTCTGGTGAGCAATAACTTGTTACAAAAAAAAGGCTATCTTGCTTATGCTTCTGAACAATATCTAACCTGCAAACAGCTCTAGTTAAGACTGCAAATTTAGATGCCAAGGTGAGAAGTAATAGCAGTAGCTCTGTCTGCAGAAAATGAGGTGCAGAATATCTGGGTGTTTTAAGACAGAAGCTTTCCAGCTTTCAAACTGGCAGGCTCAGCTCTGCAAGCTAACATACAGCCCTGCTGTGTGCTTACAGCTGCTTCAGGCCCAGTTAAATCAAGTTGTTCATACACAGTTCCAAACCCTATTTAACTTCACTGTATATCTCTGTATTCACACCAGCACATAAAGAGCCCCCAGCCAGGGGTATGGTGCAGAACCAGATCCTATCTGCTCACTGACTCTATGTGGCACCATCCACAGCTGCAATGCAAATACTGCTTTCATTCTGTAGGGATTCCTAAGAAAATTTATTTGAAGTCTGAAAGTGATAAAGGGTAGTTATTCTGTGTAGTAAACAATTTTCTATAGTAAACAATTACATATTCAGCATCTGCTTATCTTGTTCAAAAAAGAGGTTTTTTTTTAAATAAAACCAGTAAGAACCATATTTAAAGATTTGAAACTCAGAGGTTTTTTTAACAAGGTCTGCTTATAGAAATTGGAAGGCCATTTTTTTCTAAAAGGATAATACAATTTTATAGAATTGCAAGCATCTCTACTAAATGTTTGCCTGTGTTTCTGCACAACTGAATAGAAAATGGTTACAAAAGAACAACCTCACAAATGCAGAATCATGCTGCCAAGATTAGGTACAGCTTGCTCATAGTTTCAGTGGGTGCCCCATAGTACTTCTGGGGGCTACAAAACATACTGTGACCAAGGCACTCTAAAAACAAGCGTGTCAAGCCACAGCCACTGAAAAAAAAAACCAACAACCTAAGGCAGAATTTTTAGAACAATCAAAAATACCATCAAACTACTTCACATGCGCAACATGTCCATGATGGAGTAACAAGTGAAAAGCAACTAGCAAAAATAGGAAAATGAAAAGAAAAACAAACTATTTGATGTGCATAAAATGGGTTTTCACAGAATAGGAAAAACCAGGTTTCTCACAGGTATTCAAAGTTAAGCTACCTACTATCTGAAAGAAGAACCAGCTACTGTCTGTCAGCGGTGCGCTACTAACAGTTTATTAGTCTGCTGACATCTCCATCTAGAAAAAACTGGAAATTGTCTCAGGATGAGAGGCAACAGTGAGTGAAAAGGACTTGCTGTGATGTGGTGGTGGCAAGCAGGATTTTTTAGACATCTACACTTACTTTGTGATAAAATGCTTCTAAGATGGTGTCACTTCCCTCCCAGACAGCTCAGCTTTTCTTAGCGCCTGATACTGAATCAGTGACCTTCTGTGAATCGGAGCTAATCTCAGGATATGTCACATCTGTAGCAGGAGGAACAGCTGAGCAACACTTGTCCAGGCATAATTGAGCCTCAAGATTGCAGAGCAGTGCGTGATTAATTGGCTGAAGGATTCCTGATAAAGAGGAAGAGGATAATGACCTGCCTGGGTCAATGGGTGGTGCTCTGCTTATCTGGAAGCATAACAGGCATTAAAAGAAATGCTCCTGATCAAGGTCACAGGGAACGGTGACAGATTCTGTGTGAGTGTGAATTTGAGGCATTTCAAAATCACATTCCACAGATGTGCATAGGGGTAAGCGTACTTAGGAATAGTATTTTAATGCCTTTTATGGTTCTGGTTCCACCACCATTATTCACAAAAGTACTGCCAGGAGGCTAATCTTAAGGAGACCCACCGATCAGCTTTGCAAGTACTTCCACATAGACTTGGAAAAGGTAAGCCTAAACCAAAGCAATTCTCACTTGATTTTCACGTGGATATAATAGCTTGTTCCACGGTCCTCTTAGAAGCAAACAGGCAGTGCTTCCACATTGGAAAAGGGGAAAGAGCCACCTGGAACAACTTCTGTGGGCAACAGCTGTGGTGACACATACATGTGACTCTTGGCTTAGGAACAACTTTGGCTCTCTAGGACTGCTCAGCTAAGGTGAAAAGAGCAGGTATCATTTCTACTCCACACATCTGGCTTCTCAGCAACCACGACAACCTCCTTGGTGCACCCTCAGGAAAGGGAAGCCTTGAACATTTCTAAGAATGGACTTTAGAGCAAGTGCTGATTGTAGGTCCATCGCAGTCTTGTGCTTCAGTCCACCAGGATGCCTTATGCAGATCAACTACATCTTGCACAATAAGTTTGCAGCAGCAAAGCTGCTGTAAATATCTGCTGGGTAAGTTCAGGTAAATTTAACAAAAAGATGCTAAACATTCATTTAAAATAATAAAGACAGCAACAAACAAAGATACCTTTTTATAACATAGCAGCAGTCTGTTCTGCCATCCAGAGGACTCCCTGTGTCTTATGGACAGTGCATCTTCTGGTACCTCTCCCTCAACAGCCTAAACAAATTTGACTGTCCAGATGGAAATACCCCAGGGGGTTCACAGTTGGCTGATCTAGCCAGGCCTCTTCACAGGGAAGGGTAACTCTTCCCTCCTTACTCTTTGGATGAACAACAATTGGATGAACTCAAACAGCTCTCCCTCTTTTCTGGGTTGATAAGAATTTCACCTCCATCAAACAGCTGAACAGTTTTTTCTCTTAAACTCTAAATACTCATGAAACAGACTCTATGGGAGCTGAGCTCTTTATGCTTCATGAGTGCACTCCAGCTGCCTCTAGTCTAATGATGTTTTTTTCATCTGCCACACAGATTTTCATACACTGAGGTTACTGCTCAATTATACTGTTGCTTGTGGAAAATTGAGAGGATGGCAGTTTATTGGAAATAAGTGTGAGGTAGAGTCCTACAGGGAGGAAAGTCACTCTTTGAAGCTTCAGTTGGCATCAGTTTATATAGGCCACACAAGAAAAGGTGTGGTGGGTCACCAGCTGACATATGCTCAGAAGAAATCAAAAGTCATACTGGTTTTGGCACAAACACAAATGGGCAAAACATCAACTAGAACAGGATTTTTAGTCCTTAATGGAAAGTTTTCCACTTCAAACAACCACAACAAGTAGGAAAAATGAGCTTAGAAGTTGTTCAGGACTGAAATAGAGTATGAAAAGTAACAACGAAGAGTTTGCAACCTACAGTATTTTCACACTTTTTCTATTCCCTCTCCGGGCAAATGTGCCCATTCCAAAAAGTCAACTGTATGCTGCTAATTGTATAAGCCAGGCAGATGGGAGTTCATAGTTTCACACAGTTGTTCCATCCCTTGACAGGCCCATCTGGCAGCACGTATCTTCTAAGCAAACTGGAAATGGCCAAGTTGCCATGAGCGATCCATAGCCTTACCCTGAGAAAAAAAACAGTATTCAAACTGGGCTGCCCTTGAACAATGGCATGAGTATTGCCCATCTCCAGAGAGAAAAGACTTGGCTACTTCCTGTTTCACTCAAAGAAGATTTATAGCTGATCATCATACAATAACTGCTGGTTAAGGGTTATTAATCCTTCCAGACCCACTTCACATTAGTGACTAATCCAAACTTATTTGGTGCATAAATCACTGGGCACTAAAGCATTATGTGTTCCCTCCTCTTTGGCTGTAATTCTGAATCCTTGAGGGTGTTCTTTTACAAACCCCTAATCTATTTTGGTGGCTCCAAACGTGCTGAGCTGAATTCTAATTTATAATCTCACTTCTTGCTCATGCAGCCCTTTCCCTCTCCCCAGCACCTAGCTTTCAAGTGTCCCACTTTGTAGTGCACTGCCCTCTGATGAGTTCTCAATAATAAAGCTCAAATCCAGCTCTAAAAGCAGCTCCCCTGCCAAAGCTCACTTGGTGCTACAGAGTGCTACAGAGCCCTTGTATACTACTGAAGCACAGAGGTGAGAAGATTAACTAAGGGAATTTGCAAGGTGGGACACATACAGAAAAGCTCGGCAATATTTCTGTCTGAGCTTCGTTCTTGTACAAATAGTTCAGAAGTATTAAACATACAAAACAGGATATAGAGGGCATTTTTCTTTGTGCTCTGAGGACTACAGTGTTCTCTAAAATAGAAAGTGATAAAATGCACTGAAGTGGTCTTCTCCTCCTCCCTTAGACATGGCTGTTCCCTTTCACTCTGAAACAACTCACAAGGCCAGAGCCTTTCACAAGAGAACACTGCTCCCTCCGTGTGTTTTAAATGTTCACACAGCAGGGGATGTCTGTTACTACTCATTTGTACAGCAGTATGCAGTGGTTCCTGATTTTGTTTGGTGAATCTAGATGCTGCTTTAATGTAGTTTTTTTAAAACCTTAGTAAGTTTTTATGTATTTTCTTACATTTTCTGTATTTCTGTTGAGAAATCTAGTCTGGGCAAAACAGCCTGTGTAGAACATAGGAGTTTCATGTTCTCAGAGTTAATCAAGCTTTTACATGAAGACATGCAGATGGCTAATATTCTGATGCTGCTATTTTAATTCATGTCAACCTATGCATAAACTGTACTGCCGTACGTGAGGTCGTTCTTCCGCAACAACTAGCTGCCACTCTTACAAACTCATAAAAACGCACATAATTTGGCTCCCTGTTAGGAGGTTGGCATTTATCATAAATATATTTTGTCATAAGAACAAGCAGCTCTGTTTTCCTCTAGAGCAGTGCTTGGGGGTTTCACTTCTGAGAGTACTGTTACAATTCACCAACCTGATCTATAGATAGAATAGAGTCATCAATTAATCCAGCCTACTACTGATTCAAAGATTTTATATCACAGAAAATTATTCCATAGATTCTCTCTACTGTTAAAAAATTGCTACTTTTAAATAAAAATTTAAAAAAAAATTTAAAAAAATTATTTTCTTTTATGGTCTGTATTTGTCGTGCCTTTGCTTCTATCTGAGCTTTGCTATTAGACCAAGAAGGGCACTAATATAAAAAATTTTCTCCACACCTTACTATTTTTCCATTTTCTCTTAGCCAAATCAAAGTGAGTTGAAATATATCTGCAAAAGCAACTCCCAGTTTTTCACCCCATCTAACCAGTAGAAAGCCAACTGCTGATGCGCACTGCCAGCTAGCCAGGGCACCTATTTTCTGACACAGCAGTGTGAAACACACACTAGGAGCTTTTGTTAAGACTCCATCGCAGGATCCAGGTAGTCATAGTAAACTCCCTTTGTGAGCACAGGAGGGAACAGGTACTTGAAGACAAAAGTAATCTCATCCTAAAGCAGACATCTGCAATAGGTGACTTCAATCATCTAAAATCCTCTTTGCTCATTATAACAGGAGACCAGGATAAGTAACAGGGATGGAGATACCAGAATTGTAGCTATTTCCAGCAGTTTCCACCCAGGCACTGTAGGTATATACCATCTACAGTCCTCATTTGTCTATTACAATGAGACAAAGCCACAGCCTACACAGCATTTGAGAACTGGGAAGCCATTTGCGCTGGGAGAAGGGACATGTTGGTCTTCCAAACACTTAGAATGAGAAGCATCCAGGAAAAGTCTGGCTTTAGATTAACACCTCACTCTTCTCCGCTGTTTTTCATTTGTGGATCTCAAAGTATCTCACAAAGCAAATCAATGTTATTATTCCTGCTTTACTTGTCCAAGGTCATCTAGCATAGACACAAGCTGAACTCTAGTGCTCTGAAACACTGCTCAGTACCACACAAGCCACACACAAACAAAGCCCTAAACAAGCATTAGAGTAATGTTATCTCCAGAAATACAGAAATCTGGGATTCACAGTATGAATCTAAAACTAAGTTTCTAAAATAAATGAAAATAAAATAAGTGCAATTATAAATGTAAATTAAATAAGAAGCAACTTATCTGGACTGATTTTTTAGGCATCTGTCTTGAAATTTACAGTGCAGAAATAATATCGCTCTGACATCACAAGTATGTACTTCTGTGCATTGAGAAAATCCTGCTGTTTATTTGAATCTTTTGAAGTCTAGTATCAATATAGCTTCTTAGTCCCCAGAGTGTCCTCAAGGTTTGAGATGTGTATTTTTAACTTCTATACTTACTGACATTCCATTCACGCTATTTGGCTGTTCTCCCCACCAGGGCTTCATCAGCTATCGCTCTGATTTTGGCACCACCGGGCTTATTTGCCTTACCATTTCCTAAATGCCTGTGTGAAGAGGTGTGGCGTGCTATGCCAACTAGTTCACCCACACAAAAACTGTGTCAGCTTAAGAGCTAAAGCTCTTTGAGGGCATTTTCCTATCAATGGAATCACCATAAAACAAGGAAATCATCAGTTAGGGCAGCACTGATGCTCAGGCCAGTTGTACACACCATGTTTTACATGCCTTGCTGCCCACACACCGTAGT
Source organism: Aquila chrysaetos chrysaetos (assembly GCF_900496995.4). Lineage (NCBI taxonomy): Eukaryota > Metazoa > Chordata > Aves > Accipitriformes > Accipitridae > Aquila > Aquila chrysaetos. The sequence continues at coordinate 33,620,361 of NC_044011.1, forward strand.
ACATACAGGCTCTCACTGACCCCCACTTCCACACAACAAGCTCACCCACACCTCCAGGATTCAGCCACCCAGAGTGCATCTACTCAGTCCCTGAAGCACACCCACCCACCACGGTAGGAAGTAGAAGTGGCAGGAGGGACAAAGCCCGTGGGGACAGCATGAAGCGGTAGCTTAGTGTCAGCAGGCATGGGGAGGAGCAGCACTCTGCCGTTCACTTGCAGCATATTGCATCCCCCTCAGAGACATACTCCCGCAGAGCTCAGAGTACACGAAGACTACTGTTTGATTCCACTTTAAACAATTTTAGCTGTACTCAAACAACAGACTCCCTTAAAGCTTCAAGAATCCCTTAAAAAAATCCTTTGCATCTGTCAAAATTTTTTGCTGAATTTTTCAGATCGTGATGCCAAAAAAGGAAAAAAACATCGAATCAAGGAATTTGATGGTTGGAAAAGCCAACATTATTCAGTCTGAATCCAGAATATTTTAGAAAGCTTGTTATAAAACAGGGTGATGCAGGAAGAGGATATAAAGCGCTTCATTCATGATTTATTCTGATGTTGGATTTCAAGGGTGCCATTAGGGAAGTACAGGTAGAGCCTGTCAAGTAAAATGTCACCACTTGGTTTTAATAAGGCAGAGAAGATACAGGGGTTTCAGGGCCTGGTATTTTATGCTACCATCAGAAAGCAAATGCAGCCAGGAGACAGCAGTCCTCAGGATAGCACTGCTCGAGTCCTCTGTGTTTCAGACCTTGACGGTGCATTGGACAGGAAGATTATGACCACGTGAAATTTGAATTCAGTCTCATTGGTAAGAATCTTGATGACAAATAACTATTTTCCTAGCAAAACCCTTTCCTCTGTATGACATCACTTGCAATATACCCATCCTGGCACTGTATGGTAAAGTACCAGACACAAGTAGGGCCTGGTCTTGGTGGGGGGTAGCTGACTAAGAATAAACACAGTGTGGAAGTCAGCACTGTCTGAGTCATTGCACGTTGTCCTCACAGAGCAAAATGCAAAGAAGAAAAGCAAGCTGGACACACCAACCAAGTTGGCAGGAGCACAGGAATTTTTTTTTTAGCTGCCATAAAGACCTACTGAAACAAGAGCTTCCCAAATCTCTGCAGGTATGTCTGTGACTTTTCCATCATCAGTAGCCTGCTGCTTAGGGAAGCAGAGCATTAGGCTTTCTTTAAAGGGTTTTAAAAGCCCCTCTGTTCACTTTCAACTATTCATCACAGTCATTTGAAGCTGTCTTTTGCACTCCTCCTTCTTCTTACTCACATCTGGTGCTGCATGTTACTATGCTGCAACCATAAATTATGAAGGAATGATATGGAGATACTGGATGCTCTGTTCCAGTGTCCTCACAGCCAACCATTCAATAAAGTTCTTATGTTTCCACTACAATAAATATATAGGAGAAGGGGGTGGAGGTACAAAGTTCCCCATTCTAGAATATAGCTGTTAAATAGCACTTTATTAGCAGGGTCAGCAAGCATATATGCTGAAAAATAAATAGCATATTTTAAAAAGAGGATTTTCTCCCTCAGTGAGTACATTCACATTGAAAACTTCAGAAAAGACAAGTTTTAGCAAAAGCATTTCAGAAAGGGATGATCTCTGTCAGTAGTTGGTCTCCTGGCAAAATCTGGCATTTGCATCTCCTACATACAAGAGGCTGAAGTAGGAGAAGGCTGTTTTAAATAGTCTTTGCTCCAGACATATGATACGACAGTATGTTGTCCCAACACATGAATGTGTTACGCAGTTACACAGATCATATCAGATAGTGCTCTGCACTTGGTGAGCATTTCTGAAGCCATGTGATATTCCACTGTTCTCGATCTCTGCTGTGCAAGTATATCCTATTCCATGACTGATTTGGCTGATTATGGAAATGGAGAGGAAACTGCAATCAGTTTTGCATTTTTTTCCAAATGACAATTGAAATTACATTGACAGCATTAGGCTTGTTAGCTTCCATTTCCATCTTCATCAGAAGCTCTCTACCGCTGGTGTACAAGTTTCTCTGGAAGAGAAGCCTCTTTAAGTGGAGACTTGAAGAAATGGGGTTTGGCTAGTGGTCATTAAATGGTTCTTTAAATGCACGATTATGGAAGATGGCATTTCCAGTGGTGTAAGTAAACTGTGCAAGCACAAGCACTTCAAAGTCTAGAATGGAGCTGTGAAAACTATGTTAATCTCCTTTCAAAACTCTCCTTCCCATACACTTATGGTGAAAAAATTCCTTGAGAATTAATACATTAGGGCCTGTCTTCTCTGTAAAAGCTATTTGTGGTTTATCATTAAGGGTAAATATATTCATTCTGGGTATTTTCTGAAGACGTTCTTGAGTTCCAGTGTCTTAAGGACAAGTACCACTGTAGTATTTATGTGAGAGCTGACCACAGAAAAAATGTTCCGGTTCTATGATTCACAACCCCACATAAACCAGGTCTCGCACACAGCTTAAAAGAAATGAATCTCAAGAGCTTGTCATCACCTCTACAGTTCCCAGGGAAATAATGAGAAATCTTTTAAACTGTCTCAGTGGACATTAGGCCCTTACCTTTCTTGACTGCCCACCTTAATTTCTCAACCTTGTTTTACTGAACACCAATTTTAAAAAATTACTTGCATCGCCATATAGAAAGTTGCCTGTGCACTTGGACAGCAAATGGAATACATGAAACTCAAGAAAAAGGCAAAAGACATAGTAATGTAAGGCAGTAAAGCATTTGGAGCGCCTCCTAACAGGAAGGCACTCAGGGGTTAAACTGGACTACATTGAAAGAAATCACTGGTGAAGGGTTCATTTATTTACATTCCCATTAGAGGAGTCTACAAAGACATACATCAACAGAAACAAACCATTTTAGTGCATTCATTGACTGAACATCCATCAGTGAACATGATCTATGCCAGCATGTCTTAGGAGTAACAAGATATTATTACTGTAGTGCCAAAGGAGGAGCGGGGCAGGGGAATGAACAAAAGGGAGTGCTGATCCTTGTCCTAACAATGAGCCCTATTCTCTTTCACTGCACCTGAGCTCCAAGGCTTCAAAACCAATGAACTTTTTTCATTGGCCACTAACAGATATACTGTGGTTTGCTTCACGGCCGGTAGCATACGAGTCCTCGGCGGTGTACCGTGTTTCCTTAAAAGGAGCCCTTCCTCTCATAGCATCTCTTGACTACTGTATCACCTCTGCTAAATAAATGACATCATCTCGCCCATCAACCACATGCAGCTTTACTCCTTCCCCCTTCCTTCCCACTGTTTGCACTCACTGTTTATTTTTTTAAGCACCTAACCCCCTATTAATCCACCAGACAGTACAAAAGATCCATTTGTGAGAAACAGCGATTAGAGCTGTAAGCACTCAGTCTTTCTGTGAAACACCTGTTTCATTCAAATAACCAGAGGAAAAAAAGCAGAAAGCAAGACAAAGTGCTAGTGGAAATGGAGAGAAATGGGAGAAAAATCCTAGTGTGATGAGAGCTACCAAACTTTGGATGGCAGTTGTCTTGCCTTCTTCAGCAGTGCAGAAAACACACACCAGCATCTACAATACCAAGCTCAGGTTCCTGTGACACTGGTAGACTCCTTATCAACCATGTCCCTGCTCTTAACTCTTAACAGAGTGGAGAAATGTGCAAACTACTTAACTGAAATATTTTTTGCAGTTTTCTGTATTATCTTTTTCCTTTGCCTAAAATTTAAATTAAAAAGGCTGACACCATCCTAAAATTTGAACTATTTCAACCATTTCTGAAACATCCTCAGCACCAAAAGTGGTCCTTTCCATTGTCCCAGGTTTTATGTTTTTTTCTTCCAACAGCACCAAACATCTGTCCCCATTTTGAAAAATTAGTATTTTAAGAGAGAATGAACATGGCTTTGTACTTTCATAATCGTTTTAGTCAGTCATATAAATGTAAGGGCAGCCTTCATATACATAAACACATATAGAAAGGGTCAGTAACTAGATTGCTGTTGGATTTGTCTTCTTTGAATACAAGGTAAGTGACAATATACAAACAAAACCACCAAGTGGCATAGCATGGCTCTGAGTCATTCTCTCTCTTTTATGAAATGAGACAAAATTATATACCAGATTGTATAAGCACCACAGGCAATAACTAAAGCTGGAAGAAGGCCAAGCTGCATTAATAGCTTCTATTTGATCTAGTTCAAGATCCCTAAACACCCAATGCCTGATGAAGTCAGTGGAAAGGCTCCTATCAATTTCAAAAGGTGCTGTATTGAACCCAACACAGTTGGTAAACAATAGTGCATGGAACAAGGAACAGAGCTGACGCTATAGCAATTAAGTTCATCACCACACTGGAAAGCAGGCTGTGGTAATACACCCAGTAACCATATTTCAAGACTGATCAGCTTTTCCTCTTTCCAGGGGAATCTGTCCTCTTGAGTAGTTTTAAGCCTCTGAAATTAATGGGATTACTCAAGGAATAATGCACCACAGAACCTGAATATTTATGGTAAATCTACCACAGCAATTTCTAATGTACTGTGATCCAAGAATTCTGAATAAAACATCAACAATGCAAAGACAGATCTCCAACTGATATAAATCAGCTGTTTCCCTTTCAAAGCAATGGAGCTGCAACAATTTGCAACTAACAAAACCACATCTTAGCATTTTCAAAATTAAAATAATTTGTGCAGTATTTACAGCTAAGAGCAGACCCTTGCTTTTATTTTCTTACGGTATAATAATAGCTCATTTCTTGTAAAATAATAGATCATTTCTGTTGCCTCAAAGTGCAATTTTTTTTTTTGCTTATCGCAAAACTGTAGTCATTGTGAGAAACTATTTAGATTCCAGTTGGTTTCTTTTAAGTTGCACTGCTTATACATTAGTAACTTCCTTAAGAAGTCCCCAGAGGAAATGAAGCATGTATTACATAAGCAAGTGTATACACAGGAATAATACAAAACATACCTTTTCTTCTCTTTTCTAAACTCTTTAACAACACATAGAAACAAATACATATATGTGTGTGCGTATAATGAGTATATGTGTACGTAGATACATAGCTATATCTAGCTACATACATTGTTATAGTAACAGTCATCCTTTCATACTGCTTATCAATAGCAGGTTTTACTCACCTGATGGGCAATTTGCCATCAGGGCCATCCTGTCTGTCAGCATGCCTTATCTGCTATCATGCCTTTCTTCAGATCCGTAGTTACAAGTAAGAAAAGGTTGGATATCTGTCTCCTCCTAAACACAATAAAATTAAAGCTGTAATTAGCAGCCTGCCCTGGACAACCAGGTTACATTCCACTCCACATGTAGAGCCTGTGCAGAAGTGACAGGCCCCTGAGGACAATATGCGAGCCAAAAGGAGAAAGTTAGCCCTGAGGTGTTCAAACTCAGAACCAGGCTAAAAATAAATGAGAGTTAAGCTCGTTCTTTCTTTAGGAGGCTGAATTATAGAAAGGACTTTGTGCTTGGATGGCACCAGGATACCCACAAGGTAGTCCGGGCTGAAGAAATTGGGCTTCAGAAAAATGAACTCACATGAAGTATTTTCCTATTGATACTGACTAGTTATGTTAAGGTAAAAATGACCCCAGAAAAATAAAACAAACAAAATATTATTACCTTTCTGAAATAGGAGATATCAATAATTTCCAAAAAAATGAAGGAATTCATTAAAAGTACTTCAAATGTTATTGATTCTGTTAACTCTGTGTATACACTGTATACTGCTGTGCCCTGTGGTGGGGCTGCTGGAACCGGCCAGAACCGGCTGGAACCGGCCGTGCCCGCCGGGGGGCAGCCCCCGCCTCTCCTCACAGCGCGGCCGACGCCCGGGCACCCACAGCCAGACAGGGAGCAGCAGCGCTGCTGTTCAGAAATAGTGAGAAATTAGCCACAAATGGGTCCTGAAGATTTCCACAGAAGCCGGGCTGTCAGCGGTGACTGAAAACTGCCCCGTTCTGTATTGGCAGTGATAATCAGCCGCACGTCACTCACCCCTTCTTTACAGACCCCAGTCCGAAGTGACTCCTGACACCTAGCAGCCCGGGAAACACTGCAATTTTAAACTTCTAGCAGAAATTTGGGTTCAATGATGCCACTTCTCAGCCAACAGAGATCATTCCATCTTAATTAACCAAACTCAAGTAAGCAGCTATGTCAAATGAATTAGCAACACTCACATAATCCCATCACATGTATTCTCGTTAGAGTATCTGTGCTTCAGCTGACGGATCTGTCATTAACAGAAACATACTTTAGCTCTGCTTATAATCGAAACCTTACTTCTGGCCAGCCATTTGGCTGGGAGAGCCAGGAGAACTACTTTTTCCATGTTCACAAACATCTCCACTAGTCCTTGGTGTCACCACCTGATTAGATCTCTGGCACCGCTGGCTCCTCTTTGGCAACAAGGGGAGCATCGTCTCACCAAGCCTGCGAGCCTGTGTTAAAACTTGGGCTTGAGGTTGAAGGCAGAGCAGAAAGAATGGCCAATGTCCCACGTAACAAACTTGCTTTTCTGCAGATCAGCTGGTTTTTCCTTAGTAAAAAGGAATAATTAACTAATGAGATCAATCAAGAACACAGGGTACCTGAAGCTACTGTTCCTTCCAAACCTTGCCTACATATTTGGACAGTAGAAGTGATATAAAAAACCAGATACGAGTCCCTGGTTCCACCAAACCCTCCTTGAGCCAACAGAGTTTAGCTGCTAAGCTCTAACACAGGGAACGTGTGAACACTACACAAGTTCGCACCTTGGCCAAACCAGGGCAGACACACCGAAGGCAAAAAGTCCATCCCGCTGTCCTGATTTCCAGTCATTTTTAAGGGTCTTCTCTGAAACAGCTGTAACATATTTTAAAGTAAGCAAAATAATGTATTCTTCCCTGTGTTCAGTCTCAGAAACTGCTGAAGCATTTCTGCCGATCATTTCCAAAGAAATTCAGCCTGAAGCAGACCTCAGCATGTACGATTTCAGCACTCATGGTAAAAGCTTAACAACATTAGAGGCTGCCACAATGGAAATTGTTGGGCATCACTGGTTTCACTTATAATAATGAAACTCAGTTGAAAGCTAGGAGCAGTTTGATGTAGTAGTTTTACATAATAAATACCATTTTTTGAAACCAAATTGTTTTACAGACACTGACTTCAGCTAAATGTTTTAACTTTCTGAGTTAATCTTGACTCATACATTTTATTCTCACTGTATCACTATATTTCATTGTTTCAACTTATACATATATTACATGAAAACAAATGTTAATATAAACCATGTGTGCATACTGTTATACCCTATTCAGTATTACACTGTTATACTATACTACATGATAATATAAAATCACTATTATCAAATGTCATATTTTCAAATTTCAGAATCAAAATGTTTTGACGCTTCCAAAGTAAAACTTCTCAGAATATCTCCTGCACAGCGAATGCCCAACTCACTCCAAACTCAGTGAGTGCCTGATATTCTGATAGAGTATGCAAACTCATTTTGAAACTTCAAATTTTACTACAATAGAGAAAGTTCGAGTTTCCAACCAATTCTACCAACAACGCATAACACCTAAATGACCACTTTGAGACTCCAAAGTGCTCAAGTAAATAGAAGGTCTGCATCTGTGAAAATGAGATATCTGGTCAAAAATTGTGAGGGTTTTGTTTGCTTTTCTTTAATACTGAACAACTTTGGCCAGAAAAAAAAGGATTTAGTTAGCAATGCTACCATTTGGCAGTTTGTACCTGTGTTCCTGGATGTTTTGCAGAGCTTATGTTACGTGTTCATATACAAAAGCAGAGCAATCATAACAGTAAGCTGGAAAGATTTTCATGTTTTGTTGTTAAACACTAGCAGATCCCTCCCCACACATCCACGGCCTTCCGCAAGGTTCTCATCACTGACTCTATCCCCATTACCAATCTCCATCATCTAAGAAATAAGATTCATAAAACATAAACCATGACCACAAATCTAAGACCCAAAGCTTGTTATGAGACATGCAGGGTTCAGCTGAAAGTCAAACATCCTCAGAGGAGTAGCCAGAAACCTGGTCTTGTGAAGCATGTCTAGAGGTCGTATTGGCATGGAAGGAGGCCAAGGCCATCGCTGGAGTTGACTGAGAGCACCTTGATCTATGGCGCAGCAGAAATTGCCCTGGCTTTATCTTGTCCTTCTGTTCCAACAAGTTCTTGGTTTTCTCATGTCTGTCACCCACACTGCATGGACAAGTCTGCTTCTCCCTCCCCTTTCCTTACACCATGGTGTCAATGGCAACAGTGCAAGGCACGAATCATCTCTAACTGATTTTATGATCACAGTGAGTATCTTGGGGCATTTCACTAATATAAGCCACAGCTAATGGCAAGCACCCTGCTATCTTAAGCATGCTGTTGATCAGACTGTAATACCACATCTAATTCAACCCCGTAAAGATACATTTTGATTCAAACTCATAATGAAATACAGACCCCATATTTGAGTATTAGTGTAAGGTAATAATGCACATATAAATGTACATAAATTCATTCATTACTTTAATATTTTACAGACATCTCCCTTATGTAAATATACACTGGATGTTCTGTGCAGCTTATTCATGGCAGGTTGTTCCATACGCAGCTCCATGCAGTGCCTGCTGGCAACATTCAATGCTTCTGCTAACAATTCATGAACCGAACAACTATCTGCATATTCTCCTTTGGGCTGCTAACAAGGTCCTCCAGTGCTCATTATTCTATTATTACCACACAGCTAGTTCCCTCTAGACTTTTAAAAAAAAAAAAAAAAAATCTGGGAGAAAATAAAAGCCATATGGGACAGCTCTGCTGCTGGCATGGATCATCCTAACTCCACTGCAGTCAATGGGCCAGATCTTGACATTGTCTAAATGGTCACAGTGCCAATGAAACCAAAGCTCTTCTCTGGGGTCTAACCTACCAACACCCTGGTTCCCTGCTCAAACTCCCTTTTCTTCACCTAATATCAAGAACTAGAGCCCATCCAGTCCTCTCAGCTGGCAGTTATGGTTATTAGCACAAGACTGTGGTCATCTTGGAACAAACTTCTATCTGCAACTGCTTTTGTAAACACTTCCTTGGAGGTGCAGCTCCTCTATTCTGCTTTTTAGCTAGACAAGAATTGTCTATTCTAAGCTGCATCTGCTCCAATAGCGACAAATAGAGACAGAGATCTACAGCTCTCGGACACCTGTGTCAGATGGCTTCTCCCTTCCAGGTAAATAGCTCAATACTCAAATCACCTTTTCATCACTTCCTACTTGATTGCTACACATCTCCTTGTTTGTCTTCAAGGCTTTTCACAGGCAGACCTGTTGTCCACTTCTGCTGGAGAATGGTTCATATTAGTGACTCCCTATATATTAGGGCGGTAGACGGTGTCTTAACTTGTCACAGGCTGCTGTTTCAGAAAGCTTAATAAACTCAACTGAACAACAGTCTAAAAAAAGGAAATAAAAGATTTAACAGGCTGGTATTTCTACCACCTTCTGCTTTCTAAGAAAGACAAAATAAAAAACAAACAAGCAGTGGCCCAAACTGGAGCACATGCGTAGGTCTCCCCAAGAATGCTTCCCCATTAACTCAGTGTTTGTCTGTATTACCTATGAACCAACGTGGTTTCAATTTAGCTTCTTATTAATCTTGCGCATTTCTTTCAACTGCTATTTTAAAAAAAGAAACTTCATGTTGAACATTTTAATAGCATTAAGTTTCAAAGGCAACAAGCTGCTGTACTGATTTTTTTTCCAAAAACTTTATTGCCAGATGTAAGTACGTGTGATTATTGATATTCTTTGTTTTCCCACAGGTTTCTCTTTTCCTTATTAAACAACATATCTGTAGCTCCATGAAAGTTTAGTGAGGTCCCTGAGAAATCACTAGTCACCAGCCCACAAATTCATCTTACCTAACTTCAGGCACTTCACTGAACAGCTTAAATTAGCAATTTATCTATGCTGAATTTCCCTTACAGTCAGTAGAAATTACTACAGGACCATGAAGACTGTAGGTACTTGCATCCCTCTAAATTTCTGAATTGCTTTCTGGAAGTAACTATTTTTTCTTCACTGATTACAGAGGGCTCCCAGGACCACAGAGGAATTAGGTCTCCAACTTAAACAATGAACTAAGAATCTAATGCAAACTGGGATGAATCCACACTCTGGGGTCCTCAGCAGTATCAGCAAACAAGCAGAGGACCTGCCAGGAGCATGTTTTAGTTTCTAGCCCATGTATATAATTTTAAATAAAGAGAATGACTATACTGCAGTTGCAGTAGACTACCTCATCTAAATGACAGTTTCAATGGTCTTTGGGTACTACCAAAAGCCAAATACAGCCAGCAGAAATACAACTAAAGTTTTGGTAGGTTTTGGTGCACATCAGCTTTGCATTCAGCTCTGCTCAGCCTTCTCCCTCCCTCACAGAGAAAACCTAACAAACCCATGCCACAGAAGCCACTGGTAACTTAGCCATTGATTTCATAAAGAACAGGATCAAATTCTTTGTGAGTAGAGACAAGTCTGCTAAGAAAACTGGGTATTAGCTCACATGGGGAAATACGGGAATGTAAAAAAAGCAGTGAATTCCCACCCACCATTTTTGCAGTCTGGGAAGATAGCAGTGCATAGTACTGACCCTGGGGAACTAAAGGAAATCTTCACATACAGCTGTTAAATACTAACTGGGTGATCAGTGATCACGCTAGTTATAACATTCTATTAGCAGTTGAAGAGATTCCTTCCCACCCACATCTGATAGTTCCCATCTCTTCAAAAGAGGCTGCAGCCACACAAACAGTGGATTCCGCATCCAGCACAGCTTCTTCCACCAGCAGTAGCTCTGCTCCAAGGCTCTGGCCCTTCCCCCATCACCTCCAATAACTCATTCCCACCACCCTGCCAGGCGTTTCCGTTCCTTCCCTTGTGCTAAATGCCAAATCAGCTGTTTATGTAGCTGTGCTCTGAGAGAGCAGAAATTTCCAGTGGGGAGATGGGAGCAATAACCGTGGTTTCTATCAGTGTTTTCAAAGAGTTGCCAGGGGTCCTTACAAGGTAAAATAAACAACCCTAATCTCAAACTGTACAGCTTCCCTAATACACAACTGGGACAGGTAAAGGGAGCATTAAAAGACAGAACTATCCTTTCTAGTGTATAGGAAAAAGGCACCTAATGGGACTGATCCAAAACCTGCTGGAAATCAGTAAGTGGACTCCCACTGACTTCAGTGAGCTTTGGAGCTGCTCTACAAAGCCAGCCAGCTGCAAAAGCTGCTAGAGTCAAAGGAAAATATGCTACGAAGGAATGGTGGCCTTGTGGTTGAGGTACTGGCATGGTTTCAAGAGACTTGGATTCAGTCTTCAGCTCTACCATTCCTGACCCTGTGCAAATAATTTCATTTCTTTGCACATTGGCTTCCCTTTCTTCAGTTTAGGTATGTAACCTAATAAGCGTAAGTGTGGAGAAATGCAGGGATGTCCGAGACAGGAGACGTGCATGGAGACACTTACCAGCACCATCTCAGCAGGTGTAACTTTTCCTCTGCCCCTCTATGGGCCAAGTAAGGTCTGTTATCTGCACAATAGGGTACAAAAGTGAGTGTCAAACCAGTATCTTTGTTTACTTCAAGCTCGCTAAGCACACCTGGAAGCTAAGACTACAGATTTTATTGACATAGCCTTACCTAGCTGGCTGGATACTGAGATGCATGGATAATGCAGCACGGAGCTCAGTGCCGGTTAGCCAGATCTTGGTACCACATGCTGAGTTCCAAGTTCCCATGTCCATATTAATAGCAATACCCAAGAGTCTTCATGCAGAGATAGCCTGAGCATGTTTACATGAGCTGCAGCCCACAGCAACACAGACATAGCTGTATGACTCCAATCCAGCCAAGCAGATGAGCATTTATCTATCTCTTGAACATGTGAACAGACCTATGAAAGTCCAGGTAATACAAACATAATTGCTCTCCTGGACTGGAGGCATGGGAGAGGTAAGCTATGTTTTCATGGAGATTCAAGGAAGCCTGTCAGCCTTAACATTATTTACACACTTGCTCAGAATATCCTCCTACCAACAGCTGGGGCTTCTGGCAGCCAAATGCAAACCATCTATTGTAATATTATTCTTCTGTTGTAGGAAACAAACTCTTCCAACCAGAAGAAATTCTTCAAAAAACAGTCCAAGCAAAGGTACAAATTAAGCCCCAGAAATTAAATACTGAAATAATTTTTGCAGCATAGAAAGATCAAACTGCAAACAAGCTGCAAAAGCCATTACTAATTTAACATTCCATTATTCCTTTTTTCCAAAGTGTGATTCTTTTCTTCAAGCCAAGCATACTTTGCTGGGACCAAACCTTCACATTAGATTTCCTGTGCTGTGGACTTGATGAGATAAAGCAGTTACTTAGGTCCAACAAATCACTTCATTAAAGAAGCCCATTTGTAAATATTCTCAACAGCAATTAACGTCCTGGCGTAAGGAACTCATTTTGTGCTGCACTCCTCACTCAGACAAGACCTCCCCTCTAACGCCATGACTGCAGGGGAGGGCCTTAATTTTGAAGGAAAGAAAGAAGCCATCCTGGATCTCACCACTGCCTCCACATTAGCTATTTTGGTTCTTCTAGGCAGGAAAAAGCAGCCAAAGGTTAGACAGAGCTGCTCACCCTCAGTTCTCAAGCCATGTGAAAAAAGGATCATCCAGTGGTTTTCCAGCTGTCTCTCAAGACTCTGGGGAACCAGGATAACTTACAGCATTTCTTCTCAGCAGAGTGAACAGAATTGCTGGTGTCACCCAGGATCCAGGCTGCTCTAAATGCATTTACTCATCTTTGCAGTAGCAGCAGTTTATGATGAAGGTATTCTCACTCCTGGTAGGTGGAGAAGGTAGAAAGTCTAGTTTAAAAAATTGACATGGAAAAGGTTTTTTTCACATCCCTTCACCTCATGTAAGGGCCTGTCTAGGGAGTGTAACAGTACGCTGACTGGTAGTATATTAGTCAGCCCCAATACATCTCTCAAGGCTGTACAAAATCCCAGAGTCAGTGTGGTATCTGGTGAACAAAGGTCTAAAGCAGAAACTCAAGATGTGATAGAGGAGATTACTTTGTGGTTTTGTCTGCAGATGAACAGAAAATGAACAAAGCATTGGGATTCAGCAATTTATTTCAAGCCAGTATCAGCTTACCAATTAAATTACTTCTGAATACTTTATGGGGCTCTAACCTTATAAAAAAATCTATGAATAATCATAAAGGTGCAATTCTTTAAGATATTTCCATCTTTGAAAAGACCCTCCATTTCTATAGGGAAAATCATCTCCTTGCCATTCAGAAGGAGCTAAATAAATGTGAGTATATGAACCGATTATAAAAAGCCTACTGAACTGGAATAACAATAATGCCTCAGTCTTGAAAACATAGAAAGTAAATGCAATTTTACATTAAAGATCTGAAAACAAACTTAAGGCTAATATTTTCAGGGGAAAAAAAAACTTTGATCTCTTTTTCTTTCCGGGGGGGAGCCAATATCAACATGAGTGATTTTGTACTATATTCAGGAGTCTTTATGTGGGTTAATAATGTTAAAGTTATTCCACTACTTTTTCAAACTTTTCTGGAATCAGCTCCTTGGTGAAACAGGGCCCTATTGAAGACTCTTGAATTTGCATAGCATGTGCAAGACATTTAGATTTATATTCCATGTTAGGCTTGTGTGTTTAGAGTTTACCCAGGCATATGCAATTCATTGGCTGTATTGTTATCTTCACAATGAACAAGCACACTCACTTCATCTGCAAGAAATACAGCTTTAAATGTAGAAAATTAAATTTCCATGAGAAAAAGTGTTCCATGAAAATTTCCATCAATAAAGGCTTAGCTCAAACATACTGAGGTCGAAATACTTTGATTTGGGCCTACCTGGGTACCGTGTGACTTACGTAGCAAAACCATAAAATCATTTGAAAATGACTACTTTGAAAGCGCTCCTGCAATAACAATTAGTCACATTACAGTTCTCTCTCTAAAAGCCTTCGGTTGTCACGATCCTGTTGTGTTCAGTGATGAATTTGCCGACAGAAACTGGCAGATTCTGCCTTGAAGACTTTACAAAGACAATAGGTAAAGGAATCATAATTATCTTGAAAGCACAGAGAATGGTGACCTTAGTGTTGAAAAACTGAATACACTAAATACAGAAACCAGTAACCACAGAAATAAGCCATCCACTCAGCTTCCACTCAGATCCTGAGCCCTGTGTCAGTGGTGTGGCCCACAATCAGCCTTCTTGCTAGCTGGGAAAGCAACACAGTGTGTTACGCAAACCATTGTGTGCAGCAGCAACATACTTCACAACATCTGTGTGGCAGGGTTTCCCCAGACATCATAGTGCTGAACACAAAAAGTCATCTAAAGAAATATGTGGTCAATGGGTTTGGTTTGATATTTGTGAGACACCATAGTTCATTTCATACTTGCTATCACCACCTGGGTCTGTTGGGAGTGGTTTCCAAGGTGACACTAACATTGGTGTTACCTTATGTGGTTTTCCAGTCTTCATACTAAGTAGGAATTCTGGAACAGGGAGAGGGCAAAGTTGCAAGCTGTTACGGCTGACAACGAAAGGCAGAGGGAATGTAGCTGCTGTCGCCATGTACACCAGAGGGATGCACAGCAGAAAGGAGATCCGTGCAAGCTGAAGAACAACTTTGGCTCAAGAACAAAGTGGCATCTACAGCCGTGAATTAATTTGGGAAAAAAATGAGAAGAAGGTGAGTCACTAGAAAAGCATGCCAAGGGGAGCTGTGAGGACAAAGAAATCTGACAATCAGTGATTGAGGTTTGAAAAGTTTATGGAATTGATTTTATGGTGCAGAGCCCATGATAGCAGAAGGCTGGATTTATGTCTCAGCAGGTCTCATCTACTTCTTCTGTTCCCAGTTTCCTTCCCAAATCCCTGATCCTGCACCATTACATTGAACGAAAGATTTGCCAACAGGATCAGCCCAACTACTGCTGAACACATGTGCTTTCTGCAGGGCAAGAGAAAGGAATTCATGGATCATAAAGTACTGACTACTGTGTGCTTTTCATTTTCATTTCTTTCATTAAGAACTTAATATTTGTTTTCTTACTGTTTCATTAAACCATAAAACTTTCCTTCAGGCCATTGGCCTTTTCTTCTCAAAGAGGTGGCTAATTTGGATGTGGAGATGGTGGTCCAGAGGTGGATAAAATGCATCTCTTAAGAAGAT
Organism: Aquila chrysaetos chrysaetos; assembly: GCF_900496995.4. NCBI lineage: Eukaryota > Metazoa > Chordata > Aves > Accipitriformes > Accipitridae > Aquila > Aquila chrysaetos. The sequence continues at coordinate 33,635,676 of NC_044011.1, forward strand.
AATGGGAGATGTGCATTGCAGCATGCCTTGTAACTGCTTCTGTCTTTACTGAAGAGTTGTACCCACCAAATCAGATTAGAAGACTGGATCAAAATGGATATATATGGATATATATTATGGTGGGATATATAACATTAATTTAAAACAAGGCTAATGCATCTGTTCTGAACTGCTGCCATTTTGGATCCAAGTGAAACTGTGCTTGCTCAGATGGAGCTATTCAGAGATTTTAATACCATAAGCATTTCAGACGTTCAACTCCCAGTGAGAAATCAGGAAGCAGCTTTACCTTCAAAACCACAGTCTCTCATCAATATAAATAATAGTATTAAAGACTCAGGGGGGCTACTTTGTCCTTTATTTACTGCAAAATCACTCCAGATCCATTATTTGTGTGTCAGTCACCTGCGTCATGCTGAGCAGTTCTTCTGTGGATAAAAGACTTTGTGATTATTTTCCAACTATGCAAAATAAATCAAAAGGGAGGATATGGGAATAGATACGCCTGTTCTGACAGTTTTGGACTACAGGAGCAGAAGGTGGTAGCTGTGCGTCCAAGGGGGCTGCCACCATGCCATGTATCTCTTTATTTTTTAATATAAAATAGTTCACTGACTTCAGTTCTTAGATCCATCTCAGACAGAGGTCTATAAAAAGGTTGGGTTTTTTTATTCTTAAATAGTAAAGCTAATAACCTTTAGCATAAGGATTCCCCAGCCCAACTCACTCCCTCCACATTTGTGGAAAGTGGCTACTCCAACATTATCTGCAGGTAACATCATTATGCAGGTTACAAAAATAAACAATGAAATCCTACATTTATACTATAACGAACCAAAATGGCCTGGTTTGCCTTGGCTTAGAGACAGGGGTCACCAGCAAAGTGTAATTATGGACACCTAATAAAGAATATACAAAATACCACCATCGCTCCCACATCACAAAATTTGGTGACTATCTCAGCTATGACTAACAACTTACTATAAATTTGATGTCATATCATTGAAGCATGTATTAATCTCTTTGGTCTTTGAATAGAAAGCGTATGCCAATCCTAAAATAGATTCTATTTTCCTCCAGGTCATTAATGAAGAAATCATACACATCTAGGCACCCTGACATATGCCTCACTGCTATCAATCGGAAAGGAGACACTGTCATGCAAAAATTCTATTTTTCCACTAGACCTGTTCTTTTTTGTGATCTGTGCTGCCCTCAACTTTTGTAAATACGGTTTCAGTAACTACATCATGAATACACCAAAGACTTTTTACATAATGAAATGGGCTGGAGATGCAGAGAGGAAAAGGACTGTAAACAGCAAAGAAGGAAGAGAAATTATACAGTGGGACTCAGAAGGCTGAGAAATATTGGAATAACTAGAAAGAATACAAGAAATGCATCTAAAATAAAACAAGTAGTAATACAGAGAGTTGATGGATATAGGAAATTGCAGCAAAATCCTACCCCTATAGAATCAGTGAGAATTTTCCACTCAATTTGGGTTGGGATTCCTCCTTTAGAAAGCAACAATTCTGAAGTAAACTTAATGTTAATGAGAATTAAATAAGAAGATGCAGCACGGCAACCTAAACTGCTGATGAACTGAAAGGAATTACCATGGCGGGGGGGGGGGGGGGGGGGGGGTGTTCATTGCTGTAGTCCCAAAAGCAGGATTGCCTGGAGCCCTCACAGTAGGAACACATCTGGGGCAAAGCTGCTGTCAGTGTCAGGGTTCTCGGTGAAGACACCTTGACCTGATTTCAAACATACACAACACGAGCCTTAACGCCCTGCGCAGCAGAAGGCACTGCTGAAAAAAGCTTGTGTACAGGCAGCGCCATACTAGTTTAGCCCAGTAATGTGAGTGAGATTCAGGGACAGATGATAACTGTTAACATTAGGTTATATCTGTACAAGTAAATTAAGTGTGCCTGGGAACATTCCTGGGCATGGAGGCCAGCTGGCACAGAACGGCCTGAGTCTCCGCCAGTAAACACCCTTAACCTTCAAAACAGGGAGGCTGCATGCAAACAGCCGACTGGGGATGGTCCCAGGAACATGCTTGCTGCCAAACCATACTCGAGAACTACCCGGGGCAGCGTTGGTTGGCACATGCCAAAACCTTGCCAGGGACTGTTCTAACAGTTTACCAGGGCAGGCAGTCATGCTCCCGGCCCAGGAACATTCCTGTGTATTGTTTAATTTATTAGCAGAGATATACCTAGCTCCCTCCTTCCCCCTCCTTGCCTAGGTAAAGCATTTCTCTTGCACAGAACCCATTTTAGCAGCCTTTCTCACTGATGCACCCCTTCTTCCATCCCAAACCATCTCCCGTCCTGTTCCCACATACAAAACATACACGGGAAGGGCTGGTTAAAGTGATGGGAATGGTCCGACTTGAGCTGCTGGTGGCTTGCCTGCTCTCTGGTTCACAAAGAGTGCCAAAGGGCATACCTACATCACAAGTAAGGAATGGGTAGGCAGAAGGCTAAGAGCATGGCATGTTGCCAAACGTGTCCCACCTCCTGTCCACACAGGGACCTCGCTGCACGAAGGTGTCCAGGGATACCTCATGATTTTTGAAGTCATTTAAGTACTACTAATATCAGGAGCACTCCAAAACACAGTCTACCTCATGCTCTTGGAGCTACAGATGGGCTGGTCCATCAGCCTCACTACCTGGACAGTTCTTCAAAAGACAAAGAAATAGTCCATGAAACACATCTTGCGACTGTTGGCTACAGACTGAATGCCTGTTTTTCTAACAGCCATTATCTTGACGCTCAAAACCAGTGACACTCAATCATTTTGCTTGAAAATATATTTTGATTAATAAAAAGAAAAATAATCCATTCCTTCCTCTGATTCACTAGAAAAGATAGTAATATTGGCTTATACAGAAGAGGGCAAGAACTTGAATGAGCATCTTATACAAACGTGTGTATGCACATGTGTGTTTATACAAAACCCTCATCAGTTTAAATTGTATTTTCTGTTAAGAAGATCATTTACCTTCTAATAAATCCTAATTAGATCATAAGTCCAAGGCTAGTGAGAATAAATGTGTATTGACAAGTATATTGAGTGCTGGGAATTTGCAAGACTCCTACTTACAGCTTGGGATATGTTGATACACGTTGCACGTGTAGGTTAACAATATAAGTAGTGCCTAACCTTTCACTGGTTTGCTGCAATACATGGCGGGTTGCTAGAATTCATTACCAGGAAGTTTTTGGAAATGGGAGAGGAACCCAAGCTGACATGTGCTGGTGACTCACAGATGAAAACTATCTGTTTCAGAGTTGTTCTTGGTGCCTTGAATTTAAAGGAGGCCTCTTTCTTGCTGAAAGTCTTTGGACATCTTCATGTTAGGGATTCCTGTCCACCCACAGTCATACAGAAGGCCAGCTCATTTTGCACAGGCTCCCCATATTGATGCACTGAAGTTTGGTAAAATCTGTGATGTAAAGACAGAATAATCTGAGCTACCTAGACCCCAGGGATGACTCTGACATAGATCTGAGACGTGTTAGCTAGATTTTCACCGATATGTGAAAGACTTGCTAAAATTACCCTAGTTCTCTGCAAGGGCTGTAGGTTCCCAGGACAGGTGCCCTCCCTAAATTCTTGCTGACCTCTTGAGGACACATGAACCTACCAGCCCAAAATGGTGCAGGGACCTGGGATCAAGGCAATGGTTTGATGTGCTGTCCTGTGTGAGACAGTGCCCTATGTCCCTCCGAGGAAAAATCTCCCCAGGCCACCTCCCTGATACCAGCTGAGATCCACCTCACCCTGCAGGAACGTACCTGTTGATATCACCGCAAGCCCAGGGGCAGGTGCTACCTCTGCAGTTTGGTAATCTGAGAACCACCATGTATGTGCTGGTGCGAAATACCATGCATGGTGCAAGAGAGGGGAGGGGTGAATCCAGGGTTCCTGAGTCATTCAGGTCTGTATCCTGATTTAACAAGCAGAATTTGGAAGATCTTGCTGTTTGTTTCCTTCTTGCTTTCTCATTTTGTGAAGATTTCTCACAGTTTACAACAGGCAATGTTGGTTTGGAGTACGTCTCAAAACAGACCATATTTTAAAAAGAACCCTAGGAATTAGGGAATGCGGCAGTCTGAGAGCCATCCTTAAGACCAGCCTAAGGCTACATTTACATCAGCAGATACTGTGGAGCAATACAAGAGGATCTAGAAAAAAAAAAACAGTGTTGAGATCTACTCTATCCCTAAACCTAACCTATGAACTGAACGCCTGTCAGCATTTAGAGTATGTTACGTGCATATGTTCTGGCTTAGCCTCATCCAAAAGCAGTCCAGGACCACGCTGTGATGTTAACTGAAGCATGGTAGTAGAAAGATTCACTTCAAAAGCTCAAGCATGATCCAAACTGAAGCACGGATGCAGATTCCCTCTTGGCACCTGTACAGAAGGCCCCTGGCAGAGCTTGTGGACAAGCTCTGTTTGTCCAGCCAGGCATGCTGAACAGGCTTCCTGCATGGCCAAAAAGCAGAGGGGACTTTCTAGACTCAAGATCCCAGGTCTAGAACCATAGCTCGGACGTAGCCCTGGAGATGCAGCGATCCACTCCCTTGGTCCCTGGTGACTGCACAGAAGGAAAAGGGAGCACAGGCCCAGGTGGGAGCTAAAGAGGCTGCCATTTCCCAACGGACTGGATGATCAGCATGCCTGTGATGCAACTGCTGTGGGGACATAGCTTATGTGACAATCACCTACGTCCCACAGACAAGCAAGGGGAAGCGTGTGGGGCTCAGACAGAAGCTGGCAGAGCAGCAAAGGTAGCACGACCATTAACAGTCCAGCTAGCACATAAAAATAAGCCAAGAAAGCAGGCTGCAGGTAAACTTGAACATGCCAGGTTGGAAATGGTGGCAATTCCCAAGTAGGTCAGACATCGCTGTCTCAGGGCAACAATGTCCATTGGAGGAGCAGGGCAGACACCTGTGGGCAGTAATAACTTCAGCTGCCTAATTTGAACTATCATATGTCAGTGAGAACCTATAGACTCCCAAATCATGCAGGTGCTTTTAAAATACTTTACCTCCAGCGCCTATGCCAGCACAGTGTGCAAAGGACCCTCACCCTCGAGGAAAACAGAGCTTGCCACAGCAGAACAGCCCCTAGGCTTTGATAATGTTGTACCTTGTTTCCACGTCTGTCCAGAATTGGACATTTCGGGGTTAAAATATTACCAGGACACAACCTGGGGTCAGACTGTGAGCCTTGCATTTCCTCTGCTATGCAGTTACTTTCACAGTGGTCCCACCGACAACTTCTGTACTACCCAGGAGAATAACTCAGTCATCATCAACCAAGGTTGACGGTTGATGCTCCTGAGGGAGACCAGTCTCTCGGAGGTAGGTCTGTGTAACAGCCTCTTTGAACTTTTAAGTCATTCATACAAGAAAGCAAGTCTGACAAAAGCTGCGGAGTCTTCTGAACACCTCTTCAGACAGCAAAACTGAAAGACAGACTTCCTTTCCTGTGTCATTACACATACACACACACCCTGCCCCAGAACCTGAGTTTAAATCGAGTTCTTTGACACACATCAGAAACCTTCAGTGTAGAATTTCTGATAGACATCAAAATCCTGAAAGACAGACCTAACACAGACAACCGTCTTCAAATTGTTTAATTGCTTTCATCAATGGAAAGTATCTTTTGATTCAAGAACAAATGCTTAGCAAGAACTTGGTGAAAATAGACATAACCTTAGGGCTGAAAAGCAGAGCAACATCTATAATTTTTTTCCTTTACAGATAAACAGAACTGCTTTTTAAGTAGCTCCTGAGAAGGACATCTAAGCATTGCTCCTGTGAATAAAGCAGACAGTTCACGACAACCAGTTCCTGCCTGCGTGCAAAAGCCGCACGCCAGCAAATCTAATTGAAAATAATCTGTGATCTATGCTTAGCATTCTTCAGGAAAGTGCTTTTATCCCATCTTTTCCCATCTCTCCTCCTCCCCTCCAATCTTAAATGAATCACATTTGAATCACCACAGCATGGCTGTATTTGATCATGATTTATAGGGCACTGTCTGCCTTACTCAGTATGCAGTCTTCATAGGGAGGAGGTATTTTGGACAGAGAAGAACAGGCTGTCAGCACTCAATAAATTATTACTAACAGTCACTTCCTGAAGTAAAGACCGATATAAGATCAGCCTTCTAAGTGGACAGGTGCACAGAGGTGTCTTACATCAACAGCTTGCCCAGCACATAATCCAAATTCTTAGTAACTACGTTAAAATGTGGCACTGAGAAGAGAAAGGTTTTACTGACAGTGGTTAATAAATAAATGGAGAAGCTATAGGCACTGCAGAACCCGTTCAGGGACCAGACCCCACTACGCTGTGTTGTAATACACTACTGTAGGTAGCACAGATTAGTGTCTCTAGTTTCCTGGAGGCAATTACACAAGGCAGACCTTTTAAGATAAATCTTCTGCCCTCGTTTGACAGAGGTGTGCAATATTACAAGGACCGAAACTTCCAAATCTGCAAACTCACCATAATGTTGCATGCAAAAAAAGTTAATGTAAGTTTTTATCATGTCTTCTCAGTCATCAGCATTCCCCTGCCTATTGTTTCCCTGCTTTCAACCTGCAGTTATCTCCATCACAAACAAGTCTATAAGCAGCAGCATGCACAGACTTCATTGTACGCTAACGTATTGATACTTGTACATACTGATCTGTAACGGGCATGCTTAAATTGGTCGTGCACCATAAGAAAGAAATAGTTGTAGGAAACTGTCCCCAGATAGGACCAGATAAGGATTGTTTAGCTATATCTTACCAAAAAGAAGGGTAGTTAATCTGTTTTGTTTGTTCACACTCTAATACAGAGTGAAGCGATGACAGTAGATCGAATACTCAGGGCTAAGAAGCAACATCAGGTCAACTACATGACAGCTGTGTGACCACTGTAAAGCTCTTCAAAGTTTGGGGGTTTTTTTAATAGATTGAACAAGGAACATTATTAGGAGAAGGGAAACAAAGGGTCTGTTTTCCCTCCCTCACCACAGCTTTCCTATGCCCAAGCTATTGTTTGTGCTACAGAAGTAGCACACCCAGGTGCTTCCAGGCACAAGAGAAGGCTAGTTTTTCACCTCTCTCTAAGAGGGACAAATCATTCCTGAGGCATCCTGAATAGCCTCAAGGCCATTACACTAGAGCTGAATTTGGCTGACTCTTACAAAGACTCTGCACTGTGTTTTTTGTTTGCTGAACACGACCAGAGGGCTTAGCACTGTACGATATACAAAAATAAAGGTCCTGACCTGAAAAACCCTACACCTAGAAACAGTGATTTGTTGGCAAACCCTCTGATTCTATCTTTCCAAATTACAGTTCTTTTAAAAAATATGCTCAATTTTCAAGCGAAGTTACTGGTTTCACGGCAGAATCACCTGGGAAAAATTATTCCTTATTGTTATTTAGAAGGCCAAAGCAAACTATCAAACAGCCGTAAACTATAAAGTAATAGTAAAAATACATGTAACATGCTTCTAAGAAATACACTTTCCATCGGAACACAATGACCAAGAGCGGGTAACTCTTGCAAATTACTGGTAAAACTACAGTCTGTCTACTTCTACTATATATGGTCAATGAATACGGACTAAGGTCTTCCTCCCTGGAGCTATACATCCGGCCACTACTTACCCGTACTAAATGTCTCCAATTCCACCCATTCCATTGTATCTATGATTTCTGATAAATCTTTCTTATAAGTGAATTTTTCATCCTGACTTCTGAGTACTGTGTGATGTATCTGACACTAAGACGACAAAAGCTGGCCCCTTGGGGTCTTGTCAAAAAGCTAATGTAAGACAAAATGCTTGTAAGCTTTGATTGAAATACTTCCTCTCTCCCAGCACCAGCTGATGATCCTGAATGATTTTGTTAAGTATATATTTCACTACCTTGAAACAGATATTGTGTCAAGGAGGATTTATAGGCAATTTAACTCAATCATGCCTTAAAAGCAGCTTCAGCAAGCAACGAACACTTATAAAGAGCAGGGAATACTCAGAGGCTGAGCCAGGGTTAAAGAGAACATCTCTGGTCATGAAAGTGATGAAAAGTGGTCAACAATGGAAATCACTGTAACTACTTGTCCTAAGCTATTGTCTTTCATATTGGAACTGCCAGAACACGTAGGATTTAGGGATGGAAATGACAGCTTACTATTCTGATTCATCATGTGGTGCTTGCAGAGAGGAAGTATTTGAATCAAAGCTTTTAAATATTTTTGTTTTACAGCAGCATTTCCATGAAAGGATGCCGGAGGAGTGGAGGAATTGCCTACTGCACAGGACAGCTGGCTAAGACTAAAAAAACCCCTGAATTCCATGCTTGGCTGTGCCAAGAACTGCTTTGTGACAGCGGGTAAATCCCTTCACTCCTGTTTTCATTTGTTTTCCTTTCCCACTGTACATCTGCCTTGTCTATTGGGAAAGAGAGATTTATGAGTGTCTTAGGGATTTAGTGGTGCAAGCACTTCTCGTCTCAAATCTTCAAATGAAGATGAAAACCCCACCCTTTGGCTCAAAGCCTGTTGTTGCAGAGACTTGTACAGCACCTGGTGTGGACCTCAGTGGGGACTGCAAGGGGAGACCATAAAAGTAAAAACAATAACTGTAACACTATCATCACCATCTATATACAAGCATTTATGGGAAAACAGAGTACCATGAGTGTACACTCAAAGTCAATGTGGAGGTTGAAGCAGATTTCAACATAAGAACAGAGTAACAAGTCCCATCAAAAGTCCATCTAACCCCTGATTCTGTCTCCGACCACTAGCAGGTACCTAGAGAACAATAAAATAGCCAGGGTACATATGCAGTGATATTTATCCAGAATACTCTCCCAGCATCTGTGGATTTGCGATTTGCAAATTTCCTGAGCCACAGATGGTGTCTTTGCATTAAATCATCTTGGTGGATTTTTATTCTTGAATTTTCCAGTCTCTTGAGGCAAGTTAACATGACTTCTTCTAAAGAAAGTATTGAAATAAAATCTAGTGAGGTAATATAATGCAGTACAAACCAGGGGCCAGAACAACAGATGACATTTTCTGACCATTAAGTATTCAAGGTGACGCTTCAACATCTTTGCATGAAACGTGAGTAAAAGAATCAGCTTCTGAAAGCACTTAACTCCTTTAGAAAGCACTCGAAAGTTCATAGGTATCACAGCCCACCAGTATCACCCATTCACTGGAACAATTCTGATCCCGATGTGATTTCTCTGAAGCCAGTATGGAGTTTGGCTCAGCTGAATAAAAAGGAAAACAAAAGCCCTCTTCTTTCCTGACACGATGCATTTGTTCTCATGGATTTTTAATCAGATACTCTCCTTAGACAATGAAAGTCACAAGCATTAAGAGCTGTAAGAGGTATGCAGGTCACCTTAGAGTCCCTCTTTTTATACTCTCATTCTTTTTTGTATCTCACACACTGTGAGAGATCTTCTCCTCTGTCCAAAACAGCTAACAGTATTCACAGGTGTGGCAGACAATTTCTCCTGAATTTTAGCAGGATTAACATCTCTCATGTCACATGGGAAGTTTATGACAGAAAGAGAATTTAAACTTTAAACACCAATCTAACAAACCTTAAATCATCAAACCTATGCCTGCATACACTAATACCATGCTGGAGCCAACATCCGCATTAAATTCCAAGGGTGTAGACCACGCAGTGTCATGCCTGGTTAGACCTTTTAACGACCCTGTGTTAGTGCCCCTTTGCCATGCTTCTGTCCCTTATTGAACAAGTATGCTTCCCGTAGTAGATTTCTTTCTCTAAAAAACATACATATATATAGTAAGACCAACCACTCGTGTGGTCTAAACGATGCTCAGTAAGACACTGTATTTACCTCTTCGGCATTCCTGGAGAATGAAGACAACATTCTATCAGCATTCATCCTCCTAATCATAAGCCAAGATGAAATGTTAAGCCCTGAAGTAATAAATTTCATCCAAACTGAGAAGCATCCAATTTAATGTATTCTGCATTTAACATAACAGTCATCTAGGAGATAAAGGACAGAGTTATCATCACCAAAAAGATGAGGAAACATTAGCTTCGGTGTGGAGACTGAAAGGCACAAGCAGGAGTATCATGACCACAGACTTGTCTACATGGGAACAACTTGAGGAAATTAATTTGAAGTATCATTTGAACATAGGAAGGGGTTTTTAAACTGTGTTAAATCCTTGTGAGAATAGACTGGTTCTGAGTTTGTGACCCCAAATGAATTTTTCTTCTTTCACTTCCAAAATTAAGCAAATTTGAATTAAAGTGTCTTTTATTTCTGAAATTGATTGTTCACCAGTAGTTTCAAGCAGGCTAACTACCTCATTTTGAATTCATACCTACAAGTAATACAAAGAAATTTTTCTGCATTCTTATGTATGGAGACAAACTTTCACTTTCCAAATTTATTACAGTGTATTTCTGTTGTTAATAATTATTACACTACAAAGTCACAGCTGAGCTCAAGGACTCATTGGGCCAGAGTTTATATAAACATATAGTAAGATCCACAGGCCAGAAGAGATTATTTAAATCATTTAGTCCTGACCGTTTGTTTAACACAGGCCAGTTTTTCTACATGAAGTCCACTAACTTATGTCTGGTTTGAGTATTAAAAAAAGAAAAAAGTCATTCATTCTTGAAGAAGAAACCATTTCACATGGAGAACCCACTCCTCCTCTTGACGGGTTGTTATAACTCCCTCTAGCTAACATTATATTTTAACAATATTCTACTTCTCATTTGAATTTGCTGAGGTTGGTTCTAAATCCCAGTGGTTCCCTGTTACACTTTCTTCTCAGAAATTAAAGCACTTTCAACACTGGTATTTTCTGCTTAAGAAGTCTCTATGCTGAGCAGCTTTAACTATTCCCCCACCCCATAATTTATTTTAGGTTCTTACCATAACATAAAACACAGCAGGGCTTGTGCTGTAAATAGAAACAGTCCACCCTCAGCTAATATTCATCACTGGATTTAATGGCTATCACTGATTTCCATCATGTGGAACTGTGACCCATATAAACATACATATCTAGAGATGGACGGGGTCTGATACACTGCATTTCTTTCTGTAAACTAAAGCTAACTGCTACCAGGCAAAAGAGGGTTACAGGCTTACACAAGTATGTATGTGTGTATGAAAATATGTATGTGTGTGCATGTCATTTAAATGAAGATTTAGTCAACTGGGATATTGTCACATAAATTAATTCATAACTGCTTAATAGTGGCCATAGCATGATCCAGTCTGGATCCCATTTCAATTAATAGGAGATCTATCATTTGCTGCAAATTTTCAAACAGAAGTCCTTTCTCTGTATTCCTTCGCTTGCAGTCATTAGGACTGCATTCACCACTGTGGAAGCTCTCCAACCTCAGACATATTGTGAGCATTAGCCATTGGTAACTGAGCTCAAACTAACTGGGAAATGGGTCTCTCAGACACACAAGCAGACCTTGGTGAGGTATGCTGTCTTGCGTGGGACACCACAGTATGAATTTGGTATTAAACCCTTCTCCCCCCAGGTCAGAAGTGAGTAGGAGAACCACAACAGATCATCGAGCTCTTTCTCCTCTCACACACACCCAGAAGTACAAACCAAATAAATCCCACACAGATCAACTAAAACTCAATTTTCATGGAATTGTGAAAAACACATAGTTGACAAAACTATCAGGGCTGATGATACAGATCCAGAAGGCACTCAGCTTCAGCTCAGGGCATTCTCCAGTGCATGTCCCATCGTTCTCACAGCTGGGGGAATGAGCATCCTGAGAGCAAAACCTATTCAACTGCACAATACTCAACTTGAAATGTCTCCTGAACTTAGGATTCATAGAAGGTCGTTAATTGAAATGGTGGCATAATACACCCCTAGATTAGGCTGAGATGTTTAAAAAGCTACTCACACAGTGAGCGGGGAATTATGGTTGGCAGAATTCCCAGAACAAGCTGAGGGCAGGCACAGAAAGGCTGCATGAGGCCAAAGCAGTGCTGAGCTCGACTCAAAGGTCTCCCTTTTGTGCTCAGCCTCATCACAGAATGCCCTTGCTCCAATAATCAGAGGGCATTTGGCTCTTGACCTTAGCTTGAGGGCCCTGGAATTGGACTCCTTCCTTCTGACCTGTGTGAGGGCAACCACGTGTTATACTCCACTTCCCTCTCTTTCATGTGAATGCAAATATTTTCAGACCATGATACCATATTCCAAGTATGCACAATCTCCAGTGGAGAAGTAGAGAGGTTTAAAATGCTACCAGACATTAAATTTTAAGGCTTGTTACCAGGCTTCTGGCTCCTGAAATGAGGTCTTCTGCAAGGAGCTGGAAAAGGTTGTATGGTGAACAAAATGAGGGTTTTTCAGAAAATCACTACACTTGCTATGGGCCCTGTCCTGGAGCAATCCTCACTGTCTGCTCTACCCCCTAATAATCACCAGCCATAAGCTTTGCTTGAAAAGCTGGGTATGGTGGACACTTTCACCCAAATTTCCTCTTTTTTGAAGTACTTCTTGCCATGTTGTGGTTTTAGTTACTGTGGTGATTGGTTTGTGTTTAATGAGCTCATGTTATTGGTTGAGATTTTTCTAGGGTGAGTCATGCAGGTTTCATTTGCTGAAATTCACATGGAGATATTGCCATCTAGATCAGCACCAGATTAGCTGAGAACTCCAGCTTCAACTCACCTATTTTAACATTCCCAGGTGAAGTCAACTTTCTGATGAGGAAGATAATCGTCTGCAAAGTAAATATTCAGTTAATAATGTACCTATTGTACTGTTGATTGTGATGACGCGGCAGCAGCAGCCAGTTTTAATTTAACATGACTTAACTATCAAGTGATTCCAATGATATTACAGGAGCTTGTTAAATGAAAATAACGCCATTCACATTTGCATGTACATGTGCAAGAAAAAAAAAGCAGGGGGCGGGAACCTCAGCTGCTCCTGGTCTGACAGCAATTGGAATGATGTCTTGTTTGAATCGGTGACATTTAGTTGCACCAGATGAGCTACTATACCGTGAAAATGCAAAGACTACACTGAGCACAACCCAATGTTTGTGGTCCAAAGGACAGAATATTTGACTGGGAAATCAAGAAATGTATTTCTGAGTCCACACTTTATCACTCTTTTGTCAAATTACTTCACCTCTTCATGCTTCAATCTGTCCATCTGTTGGAAGGGGATAACAATACTGAACTGCTTTGCATAGTGCTTTGAAAACTGGTCATGAAGGGAAATACGTGAGCTAGATTTTGTTATATTTTTGTTTAGAGCTTTTCATTACTTCAGATTTACTTTCAGTGTCTGGGCCAGATTAACTGCTTGTCCTATTTCTATGGGCTAGGTATTGTTTTAAGTAAACAAAATAGCTCAAATTGCAGGGGAGGCAGAACATGGTTCCACATAAAAATGTCATTAAGTTAAGCAGATGCTTGATTGACCAAGGTTGCTGATTTCCATATGGAACAAACCACATACTTAAAGGACACCTACAACTAAAGGCAGTTAGTCCTTTCCTAGCAAGGCTCACCTGTCCATTTGGTGACCCCATCTTATTATCTCACACTACAGCCTGCACCAGGCCTTCTTAAAATCCATTTTCTGACTGAGCTTGGATGTTACAATTCCTCTCCTGAAGAGCTGACAGTCTGAACAAGAGGAGGAAGAGTAAAAGAAGTGACATTTATTGCAGTTAGACAGACAATTAAAAGTATGCCCAGGGAGTTTGAAGCATCCCTACAGAGTGCCCTGTTATCGGCTGTGGTCCATTTTCTACTAGATCCCACCAGAGATGCAATAAACTTTAAAAGGAAAAAAAAAAAAAAAAAAAAAGGCATTTTATTAGTTACCTAAATAAGAAAACATCCTAGCTGGCTTGACCAAGGCCCTGTAGGAAGCTCGTGGCAGAGCAAGGACTTAAACCAAGATCCCCTGGGTATCTCTTTCTCTGGCCAGCCTTCCTCATAGAGTTGTGAACACAACTCTTAAGGGCATAGCAGATACTCTTTTAATTGCTGAAGCAGCTTGTTTCTAGTTACATTTTTCACTACTTTTTTTTTAAATCACATTGAGACGAATCATAGATAGTGCCAAAGAGCTTCTAATTACATAGTAACAGTAGCAATTGCATAACCCTCCTCCAGCTCCCTGCAACAGCTCAGCTCCACATTCACCAATGGAATGTCACATTTTTCCATGCTTTAAGTATCTCTTTTCACTAACGCTGCAGCCAATTGCTTCTAATATTGCAGAAAAGAATGAAAAATGCTGGGATTAAACCTCTACAAACCCTAATAGTGTGTTTACAATAGTCTTCAGGTTCATTCTTAACCACTAGGTCTATGACCTTCTAGTAAATTATACTATACTGGAAGGGTTTAGCTGCTGTTCCAGCTCCACTGTAAACATGTAAACTTGAGCCATCTGTGCTTTTTTAATATTTCCTGTAAAGCCTATCACTACACCAATCTGCTGTTTCAATTGGCGGCACAAGAAGTCATTGTGTGCTAATTTTTCCCAAGGGCACTTGATGCACTTTATTAAATAGGGTTTTTTTCTTCCTCATTAAGGCCTTTCCACAACAATAAAACTATATTTTGGATACCCAGGCCAGCAGGCATTGTGCTGTTCTGTATGAAAAAACGATCCCAGCCATGCTACGCTTTTACCAAAGAACAATATGGAGAGAAAGAAAGTTTTTAAAGACATTGCAACCTTTTCTTTCAGGGTGCCTGCGGGGAAAGCATCTTGAAGGCAATACAACACATGATGGGAAGAATTTGGCTGAACATCCCAGAAACAAAGGATGAGATTCTTCCAGAGGCATCAAAATTTTGCTGGGTCATACACTTCTCACACACCTCAAATTGCTGTTGACTGCTGGAGTTTGGACTGTGCAAGGGAGAACTAAAATGCCAAACGGGATCAGACCTATGGTTCATCTAGTTCAGTATCCTGTTTCTGAGAGTCACAGACCAGATGTTTCATGGGAAAATGCAGGAAACCCTACTGCAGAAACATGAAGGTTTCAGGCCTTTATAAAGATCTTATTTTATTATAGCCCCTACTAGACTGTCTTTACCTTTAATAAGCCTAATTTCTCTTCCTCTTCTCCTGCTGTCCATTGGCATAAAACCTGTTAAAATATTGCTCTCATTGTAGAAGATGTTTCAAAAGACCAATGCAGGCATTCAGTATAGAGAAAAAAAGTGGGATTTTTTTGTAGTTTTATACTACTTTTAAATAATAACGTGTCAGAATAAGTGACTCTCAAAAACCAGTACAGGATAAATTGGAAGTATACATAGGATAATCTTTGTCAAAGATGTCATTTAAAAATCTTTGCCTGCATTTAAAATACGCAGAGTATATCTTTTAATTTACTTTTCATGTCGTCCTATAACCATGGTAAAACAGTTTGCACATAAATGTGGGGGATTTTTGGCCATGTTAGTTTAAGCAGATTCCTAAAGTTTAAGGTCAGAAAAGACAATTGTGATCCTGGAGTTTGACCAGCTGCCTCACACAAAATAACTGCTTATCATTTTTTCCCAAAAGCCATCTTAATTTTCCTTAAAAAATATTACTGACCCACACTACACACTCGCTATCGGTGACTTTAACATACCTCTGCTCAAAAAGCTATGCCAGAAAAAGAGGTTGAAGCAGGTGTTCAAATACTAAGCGCTAGTCAACTGCCCATAAATTTAATCTGACATGCTGATCGGCAAATGCTGGGCAAAACAATTGAACCAAGTCCATGCACTTTGAAGCTGCTGCTACAAAAATCACAGCTGAAAGGGGAGGAAGCTTCCTAGCAACAAAAATGCACCCGAGCCTTGCAGCTGAAGTATGTGTGTCGCAGAACACCTCGTGGATGCACAGGGTGGGTTTGGGCGGGGGGGGGGGGGGGGGGGGAGAGGCTTAAAGCTTTGAATTTGTCATTTCTTTCTCAACTGGCTTTTAGTTCTGATCCTGAGTGAGAAGAAAGGGGTCCTTGTTTGATAAGAAGGGATGATAACCTGCACCCAAGCCAATAAAAGGGATTAACCCAAGACTGAAGGCTCAATACTGGGTTCTGGCCGATGTATGGTTCAATTAGACTAAAAGCTGTCCTACAGCATTAAGGCAAGTTACCTTCATTTTCAGCTCCAGTGAAACAGACCCCAGATGACAGGATAGGCAAACAAGGACTTTTTCACTTTTCACAATTGCTTTCATCCTGCATTGCCAATATTATTAGACTTTAAAGAAACTGGAAAATCAGAGGAGTGTTCAAAGTAGGTGGTCTCTGCGTATTCATTACATCCGGGCACATAAGGCTGGATAACGCATTTTGTAAGCGGAGCAATGTGGCTTGCAGTTCATTTCTTCAGTTCATTTTCATTTTCACCTAATAAAATCAATTTTCAACCCAAAGTGATGGCCTACAGATATCACTTTAGAAGTCCAGGATGTAAACACTTCAGACAGTCACGCACCTCCAGGAACACTGAGCTCCCCAAAGAAGGGAGCCTGTTCCTCCAAGGCAGCCTGCTTTTATCCCATGCACCTGGGTAAATCATGAAGAGGAGTGTCTGGCTCTTTTCAGCAGCAGGGGTCAAGATACTTTCAAAAAAAAAGGAAAAAAAGTCAGAATCATGACTAACTTTTTACACACATGGAAACAGAGGTACGGAGAAACATGGCTCAGCTAAGGTCACCCCCGGCTGGATGGCAGAGCTGGGAATAGCCAGGCACAGGTCCAAAGCACCACTCTGTGCTCTCTCATTCAGCTACCCAGGTCTGAACTCGGCGAGCGAGACTCATCAGCTGATTTACATCTTAGACTTTCATTTTTGTTTTAACCACAGCGTAAACAGAATGAACAAACATCAGTCTGAAGCACCGGAAGCCTGTTTATGGGCAATATGAACAACTCTCTTGCTATTTCCCTGGTAAATAAAGCTTGGAGATGATCCCTGCAAATACAGTTTCTCCATATATGCTACCAAAGAGTGCCTGTTGACATACTACAAAACTAAAAAAAAAAAATTGTAACATTTCTCCTACATTTCCCATGGAGCCTAGCTACTAGGTTGTTTTCTTTTTTAATCATTTCTTCCCTCTTCAGCCCATGGTAACACCCTATCTTCAACATACAGAGGGTCACAGACAGCGATTTTGATCAGCCTCATACAAGAAATTAAACCAGAAACCTTGAACTGCCCCTTAGCCATGAAAGAGCACACGGTGCTGGGGTGGGGAAGGCCAGAGAGGGAGGACTTGCTCAGGGCAACCTATATAAAATGCCACATCTTGAACATGCTGAAAATAGGCCTTTAATTTTACCATAGCAGCAGCAACAAAAAGAAAGCCTGAAAAGCTGTGAAAATACTCCCATAGCACAGACACGACATGAAAGACAACCAAAAGACTTTTTCCCAGACACGGGCTTGAGATACTGGCATTGAAGCCATAGCATGAGTGGGGATAGAGTGGGTGAGATATAGAGACACAGGACACAACCTTGCCTATAAGTAACTAAACTCTCCAAGACGTGGACCACTGTACATACAACCAGCGCTATTGGGTCCTATAATATTGATAGAAATTGGCTTTCTTTTTCCTTTTGCCAGTCTGGGTCTGTGACTAATGGTAAAAGAGAAAGCAAGCTGCAGATTTCAGCTTCCATCATCTGGGTTAAAGCGGGCAGAAGATCTCTTCAGAGTGCTCTGCTCTTCCCCCACTTTTATTTCAGCTTCACCCGATTCAGTCAAAGCTACTCTTCCTCAATCCCTGTCGTCCTTCTGGATGCAATGTGTTTTACAGGGAAGAAAACACTGTAGTATTCTCAATGACCATTCACAGCCCTGGGGATGTTATTCTTCAAGAAATTTGCTCCAGAATTCATAAATCCAGAATGAGTCAGCAAACCACTAGGCACTAACTGGATGGGCAGACAGTGATACTGAGGTGCTGGAGGAGTTGCATGACAGGACTTGTGCATCTCCGCTGAACAACACCGAGGGCAGTGAAAACTGCTAGTGCTATTGTGTTATATAGCCTTGTCATGGCTATGTAACTATACAGATGAAAGGCAGCAAGGATTAAATGAATGTAACAGCACTGTAAGCAGTAAAAATGGTTCTGAAGGGGCAGTTGTTTGCAAAGAATTAGATCAAGGAAGGACAAATTTAGAGTTATTTCATTTGATAGGGGGTTGCACTGACCATTCCTGGAAAAGCGGTAGGTGGAGAACTTAGAAAACAGACTGACCACAACTGGAGTGCTTTCCACTCACAGTTCTGTAAAATGAGTGCATGGCAAAGATCCAAACTTTTGATATGCAGGAAAAATATGTTGGAAACTTAAGCCATCCTGATAGTCCAGGGCAGCCTGTTTGCCTGGATTTTCTTGGTGTAAATAGAACCACCACACAACAGCTCAAGGACTGTCCAAGCGAGACTGACAAAAGAAACAAATTATTTTTTACCGAGATTATTCCAGAAATTAATTTTTCCTTGGCCTGCAAATTGAACAAACACCCTATTTGCTGGAGCATCCCTAACACTACAGGCAGGACTCGGGTCTTCCATATTAATCAATGGTCATCCTGCTCTGGGCAAAGGTTGCTGACTGCAGTGTGTGGGAAACAGGAAAAGAAGCTTAAAATAGTCGTGGGACTGCTTGTTTCATTCAGGCAGACCTGTCTGTGAGAAAAAGAATTTATGAAATGTTGATTTTTTCCTAACTCTTAAAACAAATTGAAGTGTGAAAATTTGCTGGAGCAACATTGTTTTTATAGCCTATCATGCAAACACCCCTGAGATGATATCAATACAGCTGATTGGAACTTTAAGCTGGGTAGCGGTCAGAGCAGAAAGGTCACCGCACCCAGAGCTGACCCTGCCCAGCACTCTGATTGAAAACTATTTTGGTAACTTTGACTTTCTCCTTCCAAAGCATTACAACAAATCACAGCTCAACCCCCACATCCATCACCACCTGCAACAGGACTCCTGCCAGCGAATCGCTAACCAAGAGCAGCATTTTGACTACAAGAGCACAGCGACGCAGGACTAAGCAACACCCTCCAATTTTCATCTCCATCAGATGGCCAGCAGCAATGGGGCAGATGTCACCAGGTAGCTCTGCTCCTGGCTGCCAACAGACCTCTTTCCTAGCAGCGCGCAAATTGTAAAGAGGCCCTGGGCTGTTCTGTAAAGCTCGGTAGGAGGATGAGAGATGCGTGCCTAGCAAGTAAGCTTGATGCAGAAAACATGACCATACTCTGCCTGGAAAGTTGATCTGCAAAGTCATGAAGATATGCTGCTGTTCAGCCTTGGCAGCACCGTGCACAACACCAGCATCAAGATGCAAAAGTAGCAGAATACAGACTGTAATTAAAAGACAGTCATTAGTCACATTTCCAGGGAGCAGACCTTAATCACAGTCTACAAAGCTGAAGTTTTGTCTTTTTGAATAACACCTTTGAGTCCTGGTTAGAGATAACATGGCACTGTTAGCAGTTTGGGCAGCCCTCATGGTACCACACCATTCACCACCACCTCTCTGTTCCTTCAGGTTGAACTATTTTTTTTACTAAATATCTAAAGTATCTCATACTTTGTAGCCTTTGATCATGAATTTGGGTCTCAAATCATTATTAACAATGTGTTTAATTACATTTTGCTAGCTAAACCTCAATGTAACACTAACATTTGCACAGTGCCTGAGATACCACTCTAAGTTGGGAATAAACTGATGCTTTTCACATGACATACCAAAGGATTAATCTTGCAGAGAGGTAAAATAGGTAGATGAGCCAGTGGAGGGTGCTACAATAACAATGCATACTACAGAAATACTGTAAAGTGCTTCAGAGCTACTTATTATACAGAAACACAGGTCTTGAACACAAATGAATCAACCTGATTGCTGCAACTACCAAATCAAACTAGGAGCAAGAGAAGCTGCTACTTAAATGACCATCTAACAGTCAAAAGCCCTATGCAACTGGTAGTGAGCAGGAAAAGTCTAATCTTCCTTTTTAATTTGACAATCTATGACCTGTGGCCATGGCAATGTGTTCCAACAGTATTTTAGTGGCAGGGACGCAAATAATAGCATGACCTTCTTCACAGTCACAGCTTTCTGGCTGCTCATATAACCTGAAGCAAAGGTACAAAGGTTAAGTGTAATGATGCCACAAACATATGATCTTGGGTCTCAGTGGACACCCACAGAAATACTCCAGTCTTTTGCGTTCACTGTCTCTCTCTCATGGATTTCTGCCTGCTCTCCCTGCCCCCCCCCCCCCCCCCCCAGTAGTTTGGAGCTTCCCCAGTAGCTTTAAATTCCTGTCATTATCAAAAATGACAACTTTTTCCTCCAACAAGAAACTGCTGAATTAATGTGGGCTCTTTAAGAGGTCTCCCCATTTTAAGAATCTGGCCTCGGGTCTCGTTTTTGAAAAGAGCCTGTTCAGTGCTAGATCTGTATTGCAGTTACATCTAAATAGGAATAAGCATGCCTGATTTCAAGACTGCAAATCTGTTCTCATTTTGATTTTAAATCAACACTAGTTAGTGTTTTAGTATTGTTACTGCCTGGCCTTTCATCATGCAGCCTAATTCTTCAATCCCCTAAAGGGCTGATGCATGAAATCACCCATGTTATAAATACTGTATTTAAGTGCAAACACTAGGATGACCTTTAATATGAGAGTCAGAGCTGACCTCTACATTTCTTCATGTTGTCAAACATTCAGAAGATACAGGACTAATAGGCACGCTAATGCCCAAGGAAGAAAGTGAGAACTTCAAACTCTTCTTAATGGAGTTAAAACACATTCTTTAAAAAAAAAAAAAAAAAAAAAAAAAAAAAAAAAGTAGTCTCTGAGAATGTGGCCTTTCACTAACATAAACAGTTTCAAATAATGGTTGTGGCACAGAAGCAGTGACTGGAAAATCAGCAAATCTGTATAAGAACTGTTGTCATAGTGGATTTCCCATAGGGATTATTTTAATCTAGGGAAGCCATTAAAGACATTGGTTTGACTGGAGAATCTCAACTTTTTTTTTCTTCCCCCTCTCCAGACACATACATCAAACTCTATTGGGCTGTCACGTTATCTCCAGTGCTCGCTGAAAAATCTGTGACAGTATTAAAAAGAAAACATTTGATGATCTTGTGAACTGCTAAGAGTTACCAGTATTAAGGCGTTAATAATGCCATAATCTGAGGCTGATAATTATTCCCCCAATTGGTCATGCAATTTAGCTGCTTAGCGCATGGCAGCTATGATGCATACCAGATTCATTGCAAAGGTCTCGGAGGAAGTTGTCCTAAGAAAAATAAAAACCCCCAGGATTTCAAAGCCCAAACATGCATGACATACAGGGTCCTAGAAATGCAAGGAAAGGAAGGTGTTATGTACTAAAATTTTAAAGGACCAGACCTGCTGAGAAGGAAGCAATATAGGCATTGGTAAAAAAAAAAAAAAAAAAAAAAAAAAATCAGTCCAAATATTCACTGTGGGTTTTGAGTCTCTCAGTGGCTGACATGTGCGCATTCTTTATTGATAAGATTTTTTTTTTTTTTTAGAAATCACTTAATTGTTATCATCACAATTTCAAATAAGATATACCTTTCCTTATACCATACACATGGAGTTAGCCAATTAATGTGGGAGTCCCTTCCCAAAACTGATCTTTCTGATCATTTTTCTAACTGCCCCTAAACTGATCCAAAGGAAGGGTTTGAACAAATCCCACTAAAGCTGGCAGGAAACTTTCCATGATCCATTCAGTGGACACCAGACCAATGTAAGAGAGATGCGCATTAACATTCATTCGAGACTAGGGTAGCCAGAATCAACGAAGGCATCACATTTAACTTGACCCTCGCCAGCCAGCAAATGAAGGAGAAAACAAAAGAATTGAATATAGTCAAAGGCTCATTCAGCTAATTCAGCTGGGAGAAGCAGTTGCAGGAGGTTCAAGAGGAGAATTAGTTCCTGCTGGTCCCAGGGCAGGCGCTCCAGCATGCATTCAAGTCATTCAATTCTTCTGCATGTGATATAAATGAAAATGTAAAAGTTGTCACTAAATCCAGGTTAAAAAAAAAAAAAGGCCAGAAGTGCAAAAAAATTCCAAAAATGAACTTTCCAGCCACAGTATTAACTCAGCCACATTATACATCCTGTATATTGTAAAGCATAGATTAAATAATAAACAGTAACACATTAAACATAACAAGGAAAACTGAACTGGAAAATGCCTTCTAGTCTCACTCAGTGTATATGTACCATGGCTGAGTTAGTGATACGAACCACATATTTCGGACTCTCTTTGCTCTGAACTTTGGAATCCTCAGCTTTTGCATTATTCTAGCACTGATTTTTGCAAATATTTAAAGCATAGGGGAATTTCTAAGAACTGCAAAATCTCAATGACTTCTTTCGTTTATTGTAAAGGTACAATGTTTTAGGAATCAACACCTAATGCAGCTCTGATGGAGGCACCAGTAAACAAAACATTTTTAGCTCTAGCAGCCTTCACCTAGGCATCATCAACAGACCAAGGCATCTTGCATTTGGTAGCCAAGTTCCTTGGTGGAAATTCAGCTCCTCTAATAACATTCACCAATAGACCTCTACTGGAAAATCACTTACGCAGAATGAGAACAGGAAAGTGAAAGACAGTAGAAGACACAGGCGAGTAAATCTACTTAGTCACAAATTTGTTCCTGTAACATGGAAAAGACCTTTCAGATATTGCCAACAGCCACAGAAAGTCCATAGGAGCCACTGAAGCAGCACTTTTTGTTCTTCTGGTATTGGTGGCATCTAAGGGCTTTAATAGACAAGCTCAAGTGGAGTTCAGCTGAAGCCCTTTAACGTATCATTGAAATTAAAATCAAACTGTGTTTAATGGTATACACAGACTAAAGTCAGATATAGATTGTAACACTTTCCCGTGTAAAGATTTGCTTAAAAGTATTTTTGTTTTACTCACTCATCACATTTAAGATTACTGTTTCAAACCTCTGATTTGGAGGTGTAGATTGGACCAATGTGGCTCCATTTTTTGTAAGGAATACAGAACATTTCAAACTGAGTCTACTCAACCCTACAGCCCCTCACAGGAATTGTAGCTGAGGACTCCCATCCTTGCACAGGGGGAGAATCCCTCACTACACATTTCCAGCGTTCTACCATGGTCTTCTATACGACTTAGCTGTGTGGCACATCATGAGAGCTGCGTAACTGTAGTGCATTAGTAGGTTCCTGATCCAACTTGGGGATCAAAACAACCCCACGCTTCATGAAAAGAGAAACGCTCCTTGCCCAGCTCTATTAAAACAGCCTTTTACTTTCAAGAGTGGCAGGCATGCAGGTGCCTCAATCCTACAGGATTCTATGACGTTTAATCTCCTAAATGTCAATGTTGCTTTTGAAATGGGCCTAAATCATTAGATACTTTTGACAATGTCATCCTTCATCTTTAAAGTTGCTGTGACCACACACAGTCACCACAACTCTTGCAGTTCCGTGAACCAGGATATTCTGCAGACATCAATTATGCTGCTTTCTTTCCTTACTCAGGGCTACAAAACAAATCTGAACTTTCTAGCTTCAGAGACTTTTCAGAATGCAAAAGTTTCATTAAAACATAAGGAGGAAAAATGTATTTTATTCATGCTCTCATAATTCAAAATCCTCTCAGACTTTCCAAAAAATTCACCTTAGGGCTAACACCAAGCACGGAAAATTTCAGAGCAAAGAGAATTTGAGAAAGTTATTAGCAAAAAGTTATTAGCCAAGAGTGGGGATTAAAACTCAGCCTTAACAACTGTGTTTGCTATTGCAACTACTATAATAATTTTTACACAGGGGCTGCACAGCAAATTAATTTTCCTAGGGCATTACAGTCAAACTTCGCAACACTACATTTGTGTGCACTGACTTACATCTTACCACCTCATCCCCAACTAACAGAGCGCTGTTTTGGCACACAACACAAATAAATGACTCTTATATGGGCTGCTATGCATTGGGCTTAGCTCTTTGTTCTCCTTCCCAGACATGTGTGAAATAAATAATTTAGCTTTAAGGCAGTTTACAGAAGCTTTGCTGTTTCTAATAGGCATTATCTGTTTTGCAGCACAACCACAATAAAACACTGATGTATACCAATGACACAGTGAATTGTGGCAATGCTGCCTGAAAGAAGACCTTGGTTAAAGGAACAGTGCCGCCACTGATACATAGACTATGGAGATCCCTGAAAAGGATCCCCACTGACTTCAGCCACTTTGTGTAAGAACTTCAGCCTGCATCTAGGAGCAGCCTATAACCACTGTTTCAGAGAAAGGTGCGATGGGTGGTCCGGAAGTCTGGGTGCTACATGGGAGCTCAGAAAAGCTCTGTTCAGTTCTCCACTTTATCACATTCCTAGGTGACTTTGGGCAAGTCACTTCTGCCTGAAGGCTTTGAAGTGTATGGGTACCCACAAATGCATGGGGATCTGTGCCTTGGTTGCCTACCTATAAAGTTAAGAAATTATACTTGCCCTACATCTGAAAGGTTTGGGGGAAATAAATATATTGACAATCATGAGCTCCCATGGACTCTCACATGAATAAAACCCACCGCTGGTGACTGTGGAATTTCTGCCCAGTCCCCATTACTCACGTATTGAGTTTGTCCGCTGAAGCATGAAGATTTCTGTATCTTTCAAAACTTGAGAGGGTTGGGGCCGGGGGGGGGGGGGGGGGGGGGGGTGTCCTCTCTTAACACCATTACTGATGAATCAAAAAGTATCAGATATAACAACCTACCACAGATGATGAAAATTTCTGCAGGAATATATCACGTTTGGGGTTAATTTGGTCTCAGACCTCACTAACCTGAAATATATGCAGTAAAAATTTGAGGATAAAGTTCACAAGTCCCTGTGAATTCATTGCACCTCACCTATAATATCAGCATCTCCAAAGTTACACACTTTGGCAAAAAAACCATGCCTCTCTCCATCGGCATTACTTAATTGTAATGTCTATTTATTTTGTATTTCTTTCTCTTTTCCTGCAGTGTTATAAAAGTGTAAATCCTACTTGAAAAATCTCTTTTTACAAGTTAAAAATCTCCAAAGACTTATAAGCTCATGTGAAAGATTGACTTAATTGAGCAGTATATTTTTGATTTACTAAAGAAGCCTTAATCCTTTGACTAAACTGATGTATAGATTTGACTAAACTGATGTATAGATTTTAGAGATATTAGCAAATCTAAAATGCATTAAATTCCAGGGAACAAAAACCCGTTCTGACTGCATTAACATATATAAATGTAAAACTATGCAAAATGCAGCTAGTTTTGCCAGTTACTGTGAGCTCTGATTATCTTTGGGTTCTCAGTTAAATTCATGATTTTGCATAAAACAGATATGGTGTTTATTTTACTGTAGTTGTTATAATCATATGATACAGTAGAAGTACTTACAGAAATTATCATAAACCTACTGACATCAGTGCTGGAAACCCATCGTGCTAGCCATCTGTGGACACAAAGAGAGTTCCCTTTCCTGAAAAATTTCCATCAGAAGTTATAAGTGAGCTAGAGACACAAGAAGCAACTCATTAAAAAAATCACAGGATACATTACCAGCACTAAATTTTGTATGTGCTACTACCAAGCCACACAGAATAGCAGTTTTAATTAAAAGTTATGATGATAAGGGGATGGAAGTGGAAGCAAGGCTGATGAAAACTGGAGGACTGCCATCTTTCTGGAGGTCAAAAACAATCTGGGGAACGTGTGTTTTAGTTTACAGCTAATACCACTAGAGCAATTGGAGGTTTTCTTGAGACTTGATATCAAACCCACCCAAGAGGACCAGCAGTCCCTGTGAACAGCCCTAGGCTGTGCTGGCTACCTCGCCAGAGGACACTTCTGTGTGCTCGCTGCAAGCCAGCGTTGGGCTTTTGGGCTCTGCAACAGACCTCCTGCATGATTTTGGACGAACAGGAGAGCGGCTTGCTCCATCTGACACCGCCAGCAGCACCCTGCCTCCTTGCAGGAGCGCCCTCGGGATAAGCATACTGATGATTACAAGGTTGCTCAGATCCCATGGTAATGGAATCCACGCAAATACCTCAGATAGATGCTGTCCAAGAGCCAGATAACATTTCCAACTACGATCCCTCCCCAAAACACCAAGTAACTGACCCTGGGGTTATTTTTAAAAGATATGTTTTTGCATCCGGAGCTATGTGCTGACTGATTTGGTTAGCATTCTCCACTGTGACAATGGCTAGGAAGACAAGGTGACTCAAGAATCAAAAACTCATTCCCCAACGTTGCCAGCTCACAACCAGGTCGCTCGCTGATGTAAGGTAGTTTGTGATCTTCATAGCATCCAAAAGATAAAATGTACCACCTCCAGTCACACCACAACAATTACATGTTAGCTTGCAGAGAAAAAAAAAAAAAGATTAAAAATATTTTTAAAAACCCCTACAGACAGAGACTTTTGTATTCAAGCTGTCTTTCCATCACACTAAGTCTTCAATTATCCCTCCCTCACCATGACAGCATGGGGAGAAGCAAAGCAGCACTGCTTCTTTGGGTATAATCATGACACATAAAATACAACATTCAGTAGATCCACCATGTTACCTTTGGCAAAAAAATAAATCAGTTCTGAAAAGGCTTTTTGGAAGAAAGCACTGGCAGGTAGAGTCACATTCCCGACACTTGTGTGGCTGATGCCAGGACACCTCATGTTGGAAAGCAGTGCTATTTGGGGGTAAAGCACTGGCCCAACACTCCTACACCTTCTGTGTGGCCTTGGGACTTCCAAGTCTTTTTCCTCCTCTCCTGTCTCATGGTCACTTGGTTTCTTCAAAGTAGAAGCAGTCTGTCACTTTGTAGATGCACAGGCCCTAGCACTATGAATTCCTAGCATCAGCGAGGGCCCCTCTATTCCACTGGAATGTAAATAAAATCCAGCATTTCTCCTGGACCTCTGCAAGTTAAATAAAGTAAATCTCACAGCCCTACCACCAAAGCACATGAAAAGGCAGTAAGGGATTGATTCCGGTTTGTCTTTGAACTTCCTGTACCCTCATCATAACCTTCCAATCCCTTTTTTTTTTTTTTTTTTTAATCTTTTCACGAAAACCCATGTTGGAATACAGAGGAACCAGAAAAGGGGCACTAAAGAAAAGCAAATGAATAGACTAAAAATATTCTTGCCAAACATGCAGAAAAATAAATAGGTGGAAAATAAGCCCAGCTCTCTCGAGGCCAAAGCAAGGCAGCATATACTGACGGGTCACAGGGATAGCTGCAGTAATTACATTTTACATTGCTTTAGGTTTCATTTATGCTGTCAAAACTGTTTTGTCACACTGGATTTTTTTTTAATGCATTTCAGATTTTGCTAATCTCTAGAAAATCTATATCAGTCTAATCAGAGGATTGGGAGGCTCTTTGCTGTATCAAAAATATACTGCTCCATTAAGTCAATCTTTCATACTGGCTTATAAGTCTTTGGAGATTTCTAATTTGTCAAAGGAAGGGGGTTTTTCCCTGTTCATGTAGTTAACTTTTTCTAACGATGGCTCTTTTAAAAAAAGAGAGAGAAAGGGAGAGGGAAAGGGAGAGAGGAGGCTAAAAGTGATGGTCATCAGAAAAGCCTGAATTAACCAAAACTTAGCACACGAGTGCCTGAAATCCCAAATATTTGCACCAAGAAGAGAAAATAATAAGGAAATGGTCATCATGGACAAACTCTTGGTTCCTCCTCTTACACTGCATCAGACTATTTATCTTCATTTTCAAGTTCCTCTTGGCCTAGCCTTACCTGCACTAGCATATATCACAGACTTACAGACAGCTTCCAACTCCCATTGGCCAGTGTGAACAGCCTCATGCCCACTTATGACTGCTCCAAATGAGCACTTTCATGCTTTCTTGCAAAGTGCTTCTCAAGCATGGAAGGGATTCATGGTAAACAAGACAACTCCATTCTACTATCAGCTTTCAAATCCCTCCCTTTAAGCTCTCTTCTGCTCCAGTGACTACAGAAACACTTGACTTTGACTAGCAGCTTGTGGCCCCGAGCTGGAGGAGGGAGCACTTGGCAGAGCTTTGGAGTGAAAAGAGATGTGGGTTTGGCAAACAGCAGAAGATGGTGATCATCTCTTCCTTTTCAGTATCCACCACCATCTCTCCTAAAGGTTGCAACCTCCACAGTGGTGTGGCTCACACGAACGCTTCTTAAGCCACTACATTCAAAATGAACCAGATTAGTGAAGACAAACTAAACTGGCTCACGTGGATTGAGCCAGACTGGGGATTGCTCATGTGAGCAGCTGTCTTCCTCTGCTGTGGGATCAGTAGCTCCAGCAGAGAGGCAGGGATCAAAACCCAGGACAGGGTGTGAGCAGTGACTTCTACTGCAGCACAACTGAATAATGAAGAGAGCATCTACTCACAGCTATAGGCAGCCTGTAGGCCAAGTGATAAAGTACCAACTGTAGGAGAAATGAAGACACAGAGCCAGTGTCGCTGTTTAAGAAAGCCTCCAGGATAGGAGGAGGTACACCAGCGTTCAAACAGGAACTCACGCTGACTTTTCTTGCCACATTTTGTGACTTACTCTCTTGTGGGGAACAGTCAAAAACAGCTCAGGTTTTTCCTGCTTTAAACATTATCGGAAAGAGCTAGCATCATTCCTCTTCTAGGGGAAGCTGCAAGGACTGGAGGGCAATAGGTAAAAGACTGGAAACTGGGAGAGAACAAGGAGAAAGCTGTAAAGGAACGATTTTCCATAACAGTCATATTAATATCCAAGACATATGAATGCTTATACTGCAGAATTTTTTTAAAGATATTTCCAACTTTTTACTATCGTTTGCTGTATTCATTTTTAAGCATAATCCTGCACAGCAACCTGAAACTTCCCATTACAGTCCCTTTTTTTTAATGCTAGTTACTTTCTGCTCCTAGAATAACACCTGTCCGTCATATGTACTTCTTGTTAACACAAATAGACTAGAATCTCTTTGGACTCTCCTGGTGTGTGTTTGTAAAGCACCAAGAAAAATGGAAGCCTGGTCTAGGATTGTCTAATTGAATCTGAGCCCAGAAAATAAAAGAAGGGCAATATAATACTTTACCATCATACTCAGGCACAAACTGCCAGCTGGTCTGCCTGGAGTTTACCTCTCATGCTTACCATCCCAGAGTTCTTGAAATACAAGTGTAAATTCACTAGTGCCAGTCGTTAAGTGCTCTGTCACTGCAAGGTCAATACATTAGCACAGATACAGGATCTCAGCTATACTCTATGGTAAATCCCAGCCCTGTGCTTGAAAACTTTAACCCCAGACTCTTCCAAAGAGGATTTTGACTACAAAGTGCTTCAAAAAGCAGCATTGGTCAAGAATGACTGATGTCCTGTGAAAATTAACAGAAAATTCCCCCAGCTTTGTTATCAGCTTGGGTCCTCAAAAGACAAACAATGGAAAAGCAAACCATGCTGTACAGCTAAAAGGACAGTCAGCATCACTGAGCAGTAATGAAAAACTCACAGCCACAGTGGATGAAATATTAGCCTCGCAGTCACTTCTTGCTAACCAAAATCCATTGAAAGCAAAATGATTAAAGTCCACCTGGTGGATTTACAGGGCTTTGTGCTGATATGAGACTATTTAGTCATGAGAGGCAGCCTTTTGACATGATTCAGTTGACTGCCCATGGCATTTGACACTCACCTAAGGAGTCTAAGTGGTTAGTGCTATTAGCAAAGACTTGAAAAAAAGACACTTGTCACATTAGGTCAGCTATCTCTTAACTTCATCCTGTGAAATGTCACCAGTACCCCCGGGCTTCTCATTTCTTATCAGTCCTTCAAATATATGTAGTTATTGTTTTAAAGCAGTAAGAACCAGAGAGAGAGAAACAAAGAAAGAAAAGTGCAAGTTGTTTATTGTCTCTTCCACAAATGACAAATCAATTCATGAACCTTTAAGAAAAGAACAGACCGTATTGCATTTGTGCACTATACTTTCATAGGGAACTTTTAACTGCGACAGTTTCTCTCCTCCAGCAAAGCGCCTGTTCAGTCTCTTTGCAAACAGGGAGCTGAAGGCTCCTGCTGCAGTGGGGCTGGCACTGAGACCAAGGGATCAAGGTCCACAGACCTAAACCGAAGCCAATGTGCTTAAACAAGCATCATCGCTGACATAACTTAGAGCAGTCTGGAGGGTGCTCTAGTGTATGGCAACGTCCAGACTGCCCAACAGCATGCACAGGAACAGGGAGCACCTTTGCCACCCTCCCCTTGGTGGCATAAGGTGCATTTGCCAGGCACAAGGAGTGAGCCAGGCATAGGAAGTATTAGTGGACTGGCAACATGCTTCACACAGATATCAACGAGTACACTGGGAAAAAGCAACAGAGTTGTCCTGACTGCATTCTTACCAGTTGTTCTGACCAAATTCAATTTCTTTGAGCCCATGAGGAGTTTCCTTTATCTACACAGGTTATACACATTGTATGCCTCATTTTAAACAAGCATTAACTTGCTTTGCTAATTCAGAGCCAAGCTGTTCAGCCCCTTGCAGAACCAAACTCTAATAGAGAATTACATCCCATATGCTGAACCCTCACCCATTACTGTTACTCACTAGAACTACAATTACAGCAGCAGGTTATCCAACAGTTCATTGTTAAGACACTGATATCCTGCTCACAGACGTGGCTACACTCAGAGGACATTTTGGGAATCGCGTATTATTTTAAGACATTGCAGAATCTAGCTTTTCTGCCTCATTTAAGGCCTAGAAAATCCACAGCCTTGAAATTCCTGCCTTGCCACAGGCTGAACCTCTGAATTGCAATGGGAGAAGGATGGAAATGTGCAAAAAAGGCAAGAAATACAGAGAAGGGAGACATAGATGAAAGTCTTTTATAATAACTTGGTTGGACAAGTTAGTGTTTGACAGCTTGAATTTATGTGAACATTAACAGAATTGATAAGTCAGGGTCTTGCTGACCTTGGTAATATTCCAGAAGTAATATTTTCAGTAAGGTGAACTATTTCTGGACATTTCTCCAACATACTGAACACAAACATTTTTTTTCTGACATTGGAGTGAACACAGCTCCTTGTTTCTGTTCTCTATTGAGTGGGAACAATATATTCTTATTGCAGCCAAGGTCATCTAAATTCCTGCCCTTTGGCAGAGATTCACATTTTTCCTACTAAACACTTTAATAAATGGATCTTGCTTTTCTCTCCTTAAACAGGTTGCATCTAGCCCACAGACCTCAACCAGTAAAGCCAGGCTTCTCAAAGGTGTGGTCCTGCCAGCAGGAGCCTTGACCTTCCGATAAAACTTCACTTTCTCTCTTTTACCTTGTCGTGTCCCTATGTTGTTTTCCTCAAGCAGCACAGCTTTGCTGTGACTGTTTATCAGCACTCCTGACCAACTAAAGCACTCCAAATACAAATAATTTTTCTGGGGCTGTGAATGAGTTCCTCAAGCAGGGCAATAAAAGGGATGGAGTTGAAACCAATATTTCCTGAGACACAGACCATCTATTTTGCTTTTGAATGCTTTAATGAGTAAATGAATGTTATTCCTCATCAGTATGATTGACACCTGGAAAGCACATAGTACTGAAAGCCCAAGGAAAATAAGTGCCTTTTCCTTTCCATTCTCAAGTGCCGAGGGGCACAGTCTCTTGGCCTGACCACACTCCACTGACTGACAATAAAAGATCACAACATCCAGAAAACCCCACTGAATGCAGCTTTCCCTGGTGTGAATCAGTACAGCTCCCTGGCCTGGAGTGGCACTGATTTATAGCAATAGAGAATGTAGGCAGTTTAATTCATTTAATAAGCAACCACAAAAAACATTGTGTGCAATCATCTCAAATAATCTATAACAACAAAACCTGTATGCTCAAGAAAATTGCTTGATGATACCGCAGATATATACATTTATACAAGCTAATTAAAAGAGAGCTACTGAAGTGGTAGAGAACATATCTTTAATTACTGGCAATACTCTAAATGGCCTATGGCCCACAAATGTATCTCTATCATAATCACACTCAACTCTTCTCCTCTTCAAAGGGTATCATTATTGTTTACTAATTAATCTTTAAGATCTTGTACCATGCAGCATGTTTAGTCGTCTATAAACACTGACTACACAGTTCTGGAGAAGAAAAGGAGAAGGGGGTGATGTGTTTAAGAAATTACTACATTTGCTGAAAGACTTGCTACTTAGCATTTATTTTTATAAGCATCCGTAGAATCCTGAGAGTCAACAGGGATATATCTTAGTTCTACTCACACAGCTAAAAATCCTGATTTACAGTCAAGTTTGAGATAGCACTTTAACATAATACCTACAGTCACAGTCATTGTCTACCTTACTAGACTGCACTCAGGCAAAACACTTCAGGCTTATGCATCACTGAATCCTGCCTCTACTCAAAGTAACAGGGACTTAAGTTTTTTTTCTTGAGCAGAGTCTTAAAACTCTACTTGTTCTCATTACAAGCTGTGATATTGTTACTGCTGGCATTAAGAGCAAATGGAGTAAGCCTTTAATTTTAAAGGTTAACAGTAGGTAACATTACCTGGCACGTCCTTGTTTAGAAGAGGGTATGACTGAAACAGCTGCAACTGTTAAGGCTGATCATTTCCAAACTTTACGTTGATCTCAGGCTGAATTTTTGAGAGAGATCATTAAGTCATTTCTGTAAATAAGGATAGAGAATGTGCTGCCAGTTCAAATAACTCTTTCATGGTCATGGTCAGAAATAACTTGAAATTGCACAAAGGAAATAATGTTCTTTCTGGGGAAATTTCAATGTGGCAGTTACAAAAGAAGACAATTATTACAGCTTGAAACTAAAGTTTAGGGTATCTATGTCACCCCCAACATATACCTCATCTTAAGTCACCATTTGAGATGGCAACATCAAACAATCGAAGTTAGGAAATGCTGGAATTTGTCTTGTTTGGGCAAGTTCTGTTTAGTTGCATTTACAGTTTTCACTAGGACACACTTTAGGAGATCACACACTTCCCCCGACCCCATGCTGCTGCACCAGCGTAAGCAAAAGGAAGTTTCATATCTTTCTCCCTCGTTGTGAGATTAGACACAAAAAAATTCTTTCTTTTACATGAAACTCAAAGGAAATGTTAGGAGAAAGAAGTCATAGTCCTCGCTGTCCTTCTCTTCAGTGGAGAGAGAAGCAAGGCAAAAGAACTGAAATGACATACAGGCTGAATGAGCTCTGTACATTGCAGGAGTTACCCTACACAAATAAAGTCACACTATTATGCAGTGACTAATGGAGTGGGGCTTTACGAGACAAAAGAAGACCGATTCTGATGGGAGGGAGAATTTTACTTCTATGAATAGGACTTTTCAAGGGCATACAGCTGCTTGGGCAGGTACGTGTCTTCACGCATGCATGTGTGCAAGAAAAGAGAAGGGGAAGGTTTCAGTAACCCAACTGCAGCTTTTGGACTATATTGTGTTCATGTGTTGCTAAAGCTGATGATGTGCCAGTATGAACCAGCTCATCAGATGGGCACAAGCTCTCTCTGTTCTTTCCTATGAAGGTGGCAGATAAAAGACAAGGCATTCAAGTAGCTGACAGGGTAACCTGTAAGTGCCTGTCCTGAGCAATCTACTTGTCAGCTTTCCTGGCTAAGAGAGGAGACGTGTGCCACAGCTGTCAGCTTTGTGTCATCTTTCCTCTCTGCCTTTCATCGTCCTTCATCCCATGAATGGAGGTTTTATTTGACTTTCTTTTTTTGGCCCAGCTCACAGGAGGAGCTCCTTTGTCCCGCTGCCCTAATGCATCTCGTGAGTGTGCAAATCTGGCCAGTTCCAGGAACGGCTGAATGAAAAACAGGACAGAAGACATAAGGAAGCCATCATCATTCAGCAGGCACACTGAGGCCTGGAGGTGTAAATTCACATGCTACTCTGTAGGTGAGCTAATGCAAAGTCTGCCCTTTGGGGCACTACAATACCCTGACCACCATACACGAAGCAGTGTAAAAATGACAGGGCTCTCCTTTTTTTCCTTTGGGTGATTCCAGCAAGCACTTCTTCATCACAGCAAGTATAAATGCCTGTGAAAACAGGGAATCTCAAAGCTGCTTTTATTTTACAGTGGCATCAATAACATCACAGATGAAACTAGCTTCCAAGTCTGACATCGAAAAACTCTGCACCTGGTCCGTTTCCATATTTCTCCCTGGCAGAAGCTGTCTAACCCCAGCATTCCCTGTTGTTGGAGATCCTTGCGGGTACAATGAGCACTTAAACATCCACCTTCTCATGAAAGACAAAGGGCTAACTCCTCAACACTCTTTCCATCCGCCACAATTATCTAACAGAAGATGTAGCAACAGCTTGTGAAAGTCTCTGTCTTTGAACAGAAAAGTCTATCTAAAACAATAATCATCTCTTCAGGCAAAGGGCAACTCCTCGATTCCCCAGAATTGCCAATACACACGCAGGAAGGAGACTGTGGAGCTTCTGTGCAATTTTAGAGGCACCATGAAAGATCAAAGATTAAAGTAGCGCTAGAGACTGGCAAGAGCACCTATTTAATTTTAGAAAAATAGTATAGCTATGATTGCAAGACATGAGGAGAAGAAGGAGCATCATCAGAAGGATAACTTGGGAAGCATGGCACACCAGGAAAAACAAAGCGTCAGCAACTGGAACTACAACTCTGATAAGAGGCCACGGTATCACGAGCAGATGCATTTTATTGTCAAACAGATTCTAATGAAGTGTCTCAATTTAAGAATGTCAACAATATTCTACTTTGATCACAAATATTTCATCACTCCTGGATCAAAGTTTTTTTTCTGAACTTTTTATTCCCTTCCTTTTATAGATATAAAACATCAGATTTAAAGGTATATAAACTTTGACTCTTTACTCTGACTCAGAACAAAAAAGAACTAACTGTGAAAGTGGCCCTCTCTGAGCACAGGGGTGGACCCGATGACATGCAGAGGCTGCTTCCAACCTGCATTAGTCTTTGCTTCTGTGAAGGTAAATTTGAAGTAAATAATGAAATGTAGCCCTGAAAGGAAATTCCAATTTTGGCTCATCTCTCCTGCTGCTTTCTGGGAGGCAGCAGGTAAAAGCATGTTAAGCTCTCCTCTCCTTTTCGGACCTCCACTAGCTGGCTGATATTTGCATCAGTGTTTCAGTATTAAGCAAGGAAGTCTGAGCTCGTTCTGCTTTCAAGTGTGGACAAACTGCAAGAACAGAAAAGGAGAATGAATGAAAGCAAGCATTTTCAATTTCCTTTGGAAAGGCAAGTGTTCAGGTGGCAAGCAGCTCTCAGTTTTCAACAGTTAGTTGTCAAAGGTGCAAGTCCCTGCATGCTGGGCTCTGGGCTTTTCTAAACTATCCATTAGAGAGATGAATTTTTAGATAACTAACATGACATTTGCTAGGTTCATACTGGTCATTCTGCTTGGGTGTTCCACCCTGCCTCTCACCACACGTCAGCCCAGCCACCTCTGCCTGTATGTGCTGCCTTTCTCTCCAGCTGAACTCTGCTGGAGTTGTTTCATAGTGACTTGCACAACAGAGCATCGCTCTTGGTACCTTCTAAATACCACTATAGCCACCATTCCAATTGTAAAAGTTTGGAAACAACAAAAAAGTGGAGTAAAAAGAACATTTTACCTATCTTAGATATAATGATTCCCACCTGCAAAACTTATGCTACCTGATCACGTCATAAGCTTACCCAGTCAGGGAAGTTAGGCACAGAGAGTCTGACCAGCAGATCCAAAAGGTATTTATAGTCCCTGGAATGCCCTTTGGAACTGACTTTCACAGAATCATCCAGTGTCCTAGAGGAAGACTCTTATAGGGTAGGTAAAGAAGTTCCTGAGTAATAACCTTTTCTAAACTTTCTAAATTTCTAGAGGAAAAATGTTTGCAGGAAAAAACATCTGGTTTTGAAAATAACTCTACAGCACTCCTGCAGCAAGGGTCATTTTGGTTCTGGCTGCAGAGAAAGATTTCTAACTCAGTGAAAAGCGTATTATGGTTCAGGGCTTTTTTACATATATAATATTGCTTTACATAAAGTATAAATTATTGCTTTTATTTAGCAGATTAAGATAATTCAAAATCAAAGTGAAACTGGAATATCATAACTTAACTGATTTTCACAAGATACCTGCTCACTGTTTTATACAATAAAGGCCATAGTTGGACCGTAGCTGATAAATGCAAAACATTCTCAAAAGATAATATAATCCTACTTAATACATCATTATTACTTGGCAAGAAAACAAACAAATGCAGAGGTTTTATCACAGCACTTGCATTTGATCAAGAGCACAATAATCTCATTCAAATCAACACCATAATTAGAAAGTAATTGCTGTATAATCAGACATCAAACAGATAAAATCACCCTGGGTGTTTCTAACAAAATCACTTGGTGTCAGTTTAATTCTACTCCCTTTGGAGGCTTTACTCACAAGGTGACAGTACCGAGACTTCCTGAACTCCCTTCCTAACTCTCTCCTTACAGCAAGAGGGGAGATGCAGAAATCCAGCATCAGACAGTTTCTGACCCACGAAATGGCATCGGTGCGTGGCATGATGGACCACAGCACATCGCTGCTCTCTGCTACAGTACCAGAAATGCACATGTGCCCAGCTTAGCACCGTTCCCCATCTTCACTCCTTAACCCTGCACCCCAGATTTAGAAACTGGCAGACTGCAGCACCGTACTGAGAAGCAGAAAAGAGGGGAGAATGAGGGAAAAAGGATCTAAGCCTTTTCTCAACTGGATGAGGGATGTTCTCCTGCATTCATGGTATGGAAGCTCAGGCTTCCTAGCATCTTCTCCAGCGCTGCGTGCTCTCAGTGCAGGACCCAGCACAAGCAAGTTTTTCATGACACATGGTATGCAAAAGCTTTACCAGCACTCCAACTATTCTTCCCTTTGTCTTTAAATAAAACACTAGTAGGCAGCAAAATGTTTGTGTAGAGCCAACTTTTATCCATGGTCTCTTATTCTTGAGATCAACACAATCTCAGCCTGGAAGCACTTTCCTCAGTTTCCATCAGGCTGATCAGAAGAGTGGAAATCACAGTAGGTGCCAATATGAACTCCAGTCAATTGTTATATACAAAGGGACAGTTCTACGTGAATATTCTTTTGTACTGTGCATCAAATAGCCTTGTAATAATTGTATCTTTTTCTCTGAAGAGCCTCAAAGCAAACTATTTCAAAGGCAGGAAGAAGCGAAAACCTGAAGCTCTCTAATTACAGAGTCTGAGATATGCATGGCAAAGTATTAAAATAAATGATATAGATGAATTATCAGAGAAGAGAGTGGGGCTGATAAACCATATTTAGTATACTAATCCTGAATGTTTGTTTTGCATTCTTTGAGCCTTTTAAGATGACAGGTTCTGATCAACTGCTTCCCTTAGAGGTTGGCAGCTTTCCTGCTCTAGCATTTAATTTCTGTTTGATGTTCTCAGCTTTGTGTCAATGTACAAACTACTGTTAAGATATATAGCAGCGATTAAAATAATTCATCCATCTGGTTATAATTAAAGACCTAGTTAAACGTAATGACAACTTGATCTAGCAAAGCCAGCTCTCATCTTTTAAAAGGGCTGTGTACATTCAAAAAATAATGCTGTAAATGGGTGACAGACTATTGCAATGTGGCCATTAAATTCAAGTGAATTAATTAAACTTGTTTCATAAAAAAGTCTTAATGACATTTACTGGCAAGGCAAGCAAGGCAGAATAGGGAGCAATCTGTAATTGCTCCCTACAGTATCTCACTACCTCCAGAAGGCCTCAGCAGACCCCTCCAAGCACCACAGCAGATACTTGAATTGAGGCAAAAGGGTTTTATGAATTTGCTATCCCATAAGAGTGGTAACTGCCTAAGTAACAACCAAACAGTATTCTCTGCGAGACAGCAGGGTGGCTAAAGCTATACGCAAACCAATCCATACTCCGCTGACCTCAATGGCAAACTCCAGATTTAAGTCAAGACTGGCTGGTACCCAACTAAGGAACATAAACACAGGGAGAGTACAAATAAATACACATGATTACTTTGGGCATCACAAACACTGATCTTCTTGAATGAGATGTATTTGTGAGTATCAGAAAACACATCAGAACCATGGAGCTAGCCTGAAGATTCAAGTGAAGATTCATTACTCTAATGAAATACAGCAAGGACATTCCCAATGAGCTGGAAGAGCTGGCATTCCACTTTATGGCTCTGTCTGCAAGTAGTTGCCTGCTGGCAACAGGAAAGATGTCCCCCTTATGCAAAACATTGTCTGATGTGCCAGAAAAAGCACAGAGGACTTCCATCACCTTATGTTGGATAAAGGATTTCTGTTGTCTTCAATAAGACCAGGATCATATTCAGAAGCTGAACTGTGTAAATAACTGATTTTGACTTTTCAGCAGTCTCTAAAAATGGGAGAGCATTGGTTTGGATGTATCCAAACCAAGTGTCTTTCAAAAATTCCAGCAAAGTAGAAAATCGTAATTACTTAGTTTGGATCCAAACTAAACATTAACTTGATCTGAAGGGATTACTTTATTTCAATTTTGAAGTGTTTTAAAGAAGCAATTTTGAAACACAAACCCCCTTGAATTGTTAGATTTCAAGATCTACCTGATTTAGGCGATTTTTTTTGTTTTTAATAGAACAATTTGGCAGAAGTGACATATATTTGTGAAACTATTACCATAGCTAAATCTGCAGTTTTTTGCTGAAAAACTTTGTTTCCACTGCAAACTTTCACTCCAGGCAGGAGCTGGGAATATTTTTCAGGTTTCAGCAGTCACGAAGAGATTCTTGCCTGATTCCATTATATCCTTTTCAATGAACTCTGCAACTATAAAAATGTACAAACTTCACAGGAAACCAAGACAGCAAAAGAACCTAATCAAAATCTTACACACTTATCTTTGTGATGCTATTTTAACAGGTGTGTGCAATGAAGCCTCCTCTAATCCCCACCTTCGATTCTCATTCCAGGTCTAAAACAAGATACTGCTGAAAATTTCAATGGTGTTTAAAGCCTTTTCCTCTTTTGTCCTGCTTGCAATTAAAACAAACAAACAAATAATCCATACATAAAGCTCTACTTTCAGCCTGTGTCTTGACTTTCTGAGCTTCAAATCAATATATTACTGACTGATTAGTCTGCAATACCTAACTGATAAAGCCACCAATGCATAGCAGAACTAGTGATCTTTTTACATTATAACAATAAGCTGCTGATTGTACTTTAATTTGCTTTAAAGTCTCTTGCCAACTGATTTTAGTTTAGGACAAGACTTTCAAGAGGGTCTGGGTTTGGGGTTTTTTCTTTGCTTTATGCACATATTTTAATTCTTTTCTCTTTAACTAGCGGACTGTAAACAACCTGTCCCACCTTTTCTTCCTTAATAGATGCTGAAGTTTTCTCACTTCCATGCATCTTTTGCAGTTGCAACTCCTAGTAAAGTGCCTAATATTATGAGTTAAAACTGGCAAACTACAATCCTTTTCTCACTCAAATTCACCCTATGGATCATACACTACAATTACAGTCTTCTGCAACACACACGCCTCTGTTTCTACATCTGGTCTAGGTCCAGAAGCAGTGAAACAAAGGCAGCTGTTAACATTTCCAACTGGCCAAGTGAAAACCTGAAGAATAAGAAATCTCCTGAGAAGACCTAGAGTCATGAGATTTCCAGTTAGATAGCCAGACCAACTTTCAATGACCTTTCTGAGAGAACTGAAAACGTCTGGCCGCTTGTCAAAACTGAACATCCAACCCTATTGCTGAAGGAAACACATAATAAGAGATAGCCAAAGCAATATCAAAGGCACGAAATCCATGAGATATAAGTAATATAGTTGTTTTGGGAATAGCCTTTTCTGCACTGCACGCTCCATACTGTTCCGTAATTATATGCAGACACACTAGTTCCTGTTCTGCCCTAATTACAGTATCACAACACTTACTGCCTTGAGCATGCAACCACAGCGTCCCCTTTCGGACATCTCTTAATGGGCTAAAACTGATCCAAAAATGTCAAAATATTACAGGAGAGACCAAAGGGAGAATTACCAATATTAAGACAGAGCGGTTCTTCCATCAGTCCCACTCTTGCCTCTCTCTACATTACAGCCACAACCTCTACATCTCACATTTATTTCATACTATTGAACGTGAGCCAGGATATCAAAATCTAGCTCCTAACCCTTCCAGACCAGTGGTTCATAGCCTATGCTAAGGATAACCATTCCTAGCAGTATAAGCCCATTTTCTAAGCTATAAGCCAATATATCCAGCCCCTGGCGCTCACAGGGCACCTGGATTTGGGATCTAGAGTGAATCGATAGTATAGACAGCTCTGGAGGAACATCCAGAGATGGGAGAGCGCTAAGGAAGGTAGACAAGGTGGTAGGTTCATTAGAAGAGCAGCACTAGGGAAAAGAAGCAGGATTTGTGGGCATACCAGTCTGAATTTCTGTACTTCTGTGACATGGTGCCAGTAGCATTGATGCTTTAAGTGCAGCAACAAATCTGTGGGAACTAGAGTCAGGGCCCGCTGCTGTCAGCTCTCCAAAAATAGACACCTCATTGCCTGCATTGCTCTCGGAGTCCAGAGCAGCTGCTGGGCTTTGACCTGTCTCTCGCTGGTAAATGTTCCATTCTGCAAAGATCCAAAGTCCAGGGCACCACGCTTCTCACCCAGGGTAAATCTCTCCCCAAAGACTGATGCTGACGTGAGTCAGATATCATTAGAAAATGACGTCAGGTGAGCAGAGTGGTATTTAACTCTGGGGGTTAGCATACTTCAAAAGCTGGATTTATGTTTAGCCTGGAGTTTTGTAGGAAACAGGCTTTCCTGCAGCCACACCATCTGACTCAAAACTCCCAGGGTAAGGTTCATGTCTCCCTACATTGACATGCTAGCTATGGTACTCCAAACCAATCTGTTCTCTGATTCCTTGTGATTCTTATTATTTATGACAAAGCAACAGAGGTGAATGGACAGATAATCAGAGGTAAGTGATACAACTAAACGATAGCAATGTCTCAGCGGGGAACAGGCAACTGCTACAAAACACTGGCTGTTACTCCAAACACCCTACCTTCTGCGATGAGACAGACCTGCATTCAGAGGACTTTCCAAAAATCTACTTTCAGCCATGAATACAAATGCTCTAGGAACCCGACTTATTTCAGCCATTCCAGGACCAGCTGGTTTTAATTTATCTCGCTATTCAAAAATGAACCACTTGAATTTGTAATTTTTAGTCCAAACAAAACGCTCTGTATTTTGGGGCCGGGATGGAAGGAGGAGGGGAAATCTGGCTCACCTTCAGCTACTACAGAATTGACCAACACAGAAGTCAGGGTTAACGTTCAGCAGGAAACAGGGAACCTCAGCTGAGAAGCAAGGCCT
Source organism: Aquila chrysaetos chrysaetos (assembly GCF_900496995.4). Lineage (NCBI taxonomy): Eukaryota > Metazoa > Chordata > Aves > Accipitriformes > Accipitridae > Aquila > Aquila chrysaetos. Next base: position 33,677,305 of record NC_044011.1, read on the forward strand.
GAGTCCCCTTGTAGTAGCCACTGTACCCCCATTCTCTGGCTGAGAGGGTCCACCACAGGCTTCCATTGCAAATCTTTCTCCACAGTTTTTTCCTATCTCTGAGAGTCCAACACTATTCCGTTTCAGATCAGATGCTGTCTAAATTATCTTCCTTAAATAACTTATTGTCCAGGACAACAAAAAATATTCCATTTGCTGATTTTTATTACAGCCAGTTGAAACCCGTCATTAGGATTTATTAAATCTAAAGTGAACAGATATTTTCAGTCTTGATGTAATTAAGAATGAATTATCCTCGGGAAGTAGGACATACAGTGTCAGGACAACATGGAAATGTACACCATGCTCCCAGAAGTCTACTGAAGATGGAGACAGCATGACCCAACCATGCCTGCAGACAAACCGGACACCGCCAGGCAGCCAGGCTGACACTTCAGCAAAGCTTGACAAATCTGTGGCACCTCTCAGCACTCCCCAACACACAGCTCTCGCACCGCTGAGCTGCCCCAGGACACACACATATTGGCAACCTGGAGAGACAGGGCTATAGCATCCAGTAGTTTCGTCTGCCGCCCTTCCTCAGTGTGACACCAGGGAACTGCCATCTGAAGTAATTCACTAGCACCTCCGCCAGACCCTGCTGCCGAGGGAAATTCAGCTGGACTTTTACCCTAAGACCCCTTCCTTTACGCAATTCCTATCTCTTTCTTCACAGGACCTCCTCATCAAAATCTCCTTGGCACAACCCAAGTTGGTCTTCTATTGCCGCAGGAAGAAAAAGCTCAGTGTAGAGGCAATTTGTACTGTTGGAGCATACATCATTTCTCTAGTCAACGCTTGCATCTGGCCAGGGTTTCTTGGACTGCTTTACAGAGCAGTGGACGCTGTCCAGAGCTCTCTGCTCAGTGTCCCTGACAAGATGGCCATCAAAGACTAGGTTAGGGGTCAGTCACCCAAAGCCATTAGCACTCCAAAGTGATTGATTATCATCATGTGTGGTCTCAATCAAGAGCCGGTAATGAGCTGCATTCATTAATCCCATTTATATGTTTGCATAGTCCAGTCTTGAATTTCAGAGAATAAAAGGGCTTCATACTGAGATCGACGCATTGCACTACTTGGCAAGAATAAGGAAGTCACACGATGGATAAAGGATTTGCATATAATTCTGTATTTTGAGAATTTCAGCTCAGGTATTTCTAAATATTAAGCAGACTGGCTCCACAGCATGATCTGCACACCTCCAAGCAGCACCGAATTGCAAGCTCTCTTCCACAGCTCTGTACTATAGTTTCATCTGTACTTACTTATTTTTACATTTTCCTTGCACTTTTAAAATAACTTTTTATGAACAGAGCTATATTCAGTGTTACATCCACTCCAAGTTTCTGTTCCTTTTTAGACCATTATGGGTTTTCTGTTATTTTGTGTTTTCTGACCTCTTATTTTCTTCCTATATCTACACCAAAACCCGTATGTTCTGAATATGCCGCCACCACCTCCTTGATTGTCCTGTCTTCCTCAAGCTGTTCTCCTCCAATAACTTTCTGCACAGAGCCCCAACAGCAAGTAACTTGACTCCATGTCCTACCTTCAGACACCATTTTGAATGGGTGAGACTTCCATCATCTGCTGAGCCCTACGCATGAATCCAGGCTCCTTTCGCTAGCATTAAAGCCATACTTTCCTGCTGCCCCTCCTCAAAGATCCCCTTAAGGGATTATAAAAATAAAGGGTGAAATTCTGGCTCTGCTGAAGTCAATGGGAACGTTGCCACTGACTTTAATAAGGCCAGGACTGACCTCAGCACTCGGAGCTCCAGCACAAGGCTCTGTGTTTCACACAGAAGGATGAGGGGGGGTTCAGCTTTACCACTTTTGAAAATAATCCACAGATTCTCAGTGAGGACACCTTCAATTTCTTTAACTCTGTCAGGAGACATTCATATTGATAAACTCACTGACCAGACCAGAAGAAACATGCCAGATCTCAAATACCTTGCAAAATACAGAAAATTTGGACCAGTTAACTGTCAAGTAGAAATCATATTATCTGAGAAGATGACTATGCTGGAAACTGCACCCGCCTTAGATAGCTCAAGGAATTAGCTAATTGCATGGTTGGCTGTCCAGAAGCTGTCACAACTTTTCCCAGAATACATTTAATACACAATGTAAAACAAAGTTCTTTCAAGTTGGACAGTTTGAAAAAGTTAAGAGGAGCTTTTTTTTTTTTTTAAAGAGGGTATTAGTTGGTTAAAAATAGATCTGAATAATAAATGCCTTTAAGTGCTCCCAGGCCCCCTTTTGTAGAAATGTTTTTAGCATTTCATGTGGGGAGAAAAAAAAATATGTACCAGTGAAAAGTAACGATATTTAGCCTCTCAAGTGCAAAAGAACAGCAAGTATGTTAAAGGTGACCAGCAAATAATTGTTTAAGCAATTCAAAAACTTTACAGTTATACACTCAAACCTAAAATAAACAAGGTAAAGGTGATATTGACTGCACAGTAAATTTAAAACACACCTTTACTTTTCTTCTGCAAATCCCTTAAAGACCAGTCCCACAGGCTCTCCTTCCATGTGATGCCACAACATATGTTGAGCTGATGCTCTACGCCACAATGCCCTGCTGGAAGCAATCTGTTGGGGTAGGCAAATGCCATGCCCAACTCTTAATATCCTTATTTCACACCCATAACCCAGAACAAGGAATTCTTTATTTCTTCAAAGGAAAGACCACCTCTGCTGAACACTCTTTGACTAACAGCAGAAAGCTAGGAGATAGGCCTGAGTAACGCCCAGTGGATGCCAAGATGAAAAAGCACTCTGAGGGCCCTGCAAAGTGCTGTTCTGTTAGTAGAATGAGCAAGAGGAACAAAGCTCCTGGAAATGCTACTTCTAATGATCTCTAGAAAGGCAGGATCAGGCAGAGGCATGACCCCCAGAGTTTCTCATAGGGCAGGGAAGGAATCAGAAAGGTGCAGAGTTGTAAAATAAAAATACTGATCATAAAAAAAATGACACAGGAGGGAAGAGTTTGTGTTTGCTCCATAGAGAGACAGTGACAAAGGAGACAGAACTAGGCGTCTAAGGAGTTTTTTCCACTGGGTTTCAGTGATTCAGGAAATCACCCAGCACGAGGTTTTATAGACCGAGCTACCTGCTTCTTTGGACACACAGGGATAGTTGGTCATTCTTCAGAAAAAGCCAGGTGACCAGTTACCAATGCGGACAACCAGCTGTTACCTTCAAACCCATCTTCTCAATGAAAAGAGCTAAAAACTTAGAGCTGAACTTAGCCTTGGCATTCAAGAAAGGTCAAACAGGGTAGAGTGAACACCGCAGTTGCAGGTGTACACCAGGCCACGGCCTGGCTGTATGACTTCAAGCAAACTGTTTTCTCTTCCTTCTTGCTTCTCCTACTTTCAACTGTTCAAACTAGCAGCAGGACTAGCTTCCCTCTCTGACCACAGCCCGCTAAACTCAGCTTAGGAGCAGTTACTGGGAAAGCAGCACTGGACCTGTGTTGGTATTGCTAAAAGAGGGTTTTGCCTGTGTCTTGCCTGACTATCTCGGTTCCATGAATCAGTTTAACAGGTACATGTGAGTATGCAAATAAACAAGTATTTCTAAACATACATCCTTATTTCATTAACTCAGGGAGACTAAAGGAACTGTAGCCTCCCCCCCTCGCTAAGCCCACACAGCAGTTGCTGATTAAAACATAAATATGTAGCAGATCCCATGACTCAAGAGCTATACCACCCTCCACCTGGCTGGTCTGTCTACCAGTGATCTCCCTTCATTTGGGAACTGACTTGCAAGGCCCCAGGTTACAGCTATCCCATACCAGATTAGTATAAAATTTACTCTGACATTTAACATTTAGGAGCTGTGATGAATTGGTGCTCCATTTATTGGCAAGTGAGCAAATAAGGAGATGGACAAAAATTCATACAAAATCCTTCTTCAAAAATAGGAAAAAGAGAGTGCTACTAAAAACCATCCAGACAAAAGGTCTTAACTGCAACACGATAGTAGTTTAATGAATGAATCCATGTACGAATTCACCACTCGCTGGCTCACATCTGGAAAAATACCTATGACACTCCCCTAAGTACAATCCAGTTGACACTTTAAAAACTCCTATGGTGAGGCCATACTACAGGCAGCACAAGCTTCCAGTCGCTTTGGAGAAGAGCACTTATATTCACTCACATCACTGAATTTGGAGTTCCTACAGCTGTTTTAACTTAAAAAAAATCACTAACAGCACTTACAAAGCATGAGAATTTAATACCTGCACAAAGTTTTTTGTGTTTTCTCAAACTCGGGCCACAACACCCCCAAGGAGATAGCTGCCTACAGCATGCTTTACCTTCAGCAGCACCCAAACACCCTGGCACATGTCACTAACACCACGATTACTTTACTCCCTATTGGCAGAAGAAAAAGCTGGTAAAAAGTAGGCTCCGACTGTTGCGTTCATAGAGAAAAGACAGGTTCGCTGCTTCAAAGGTACACGGGAACCAGAGAAGTTGCTCAGAATCACCCCCTCACATCAGTCAAAGGACTGAGGGGAAAAATTAAAGGCCCAGTAGAGAGTACATGATAATGAAACTTTGACACCTTTGACGGCAACAGAGAACCTCAGCCGTACAGCAGCTCAGATATTACAGGTATGTTTCAGCACAGGAACAAATTCGGCACAGGAAGGTTCAGATCTCACGTCTGGTTGTTTCCCGTTTCTTTCATCTTTCTCAGCCCCCCACAACTTGCTCCTCAGCAATCAGTCAACAGCTCTGGCAGTGGAAAGACAGGCCATCAGATTCCAATTCAAGAAAGCTCAGCAGAGAACGCCAGAGAAAAATCAATTCTCAACCTGTGTAGTTTCAATTTTACCCTAAAACCACCAGTCTGCAGTTGAAAGGAGCCTAGTTAATTACAGAGATGACTGAAAGGAAGTTTCTTTGCCATTTCCAACTAATTTGGTGTGTGTCTATGCTAGCATTTTAATGCTCATCAGCAAGTATCCTCCTGAAACAAATCTTTCAGTCATCTTCATTTGCTGTGCTTTGGTTCCCATCACAAAGCAGACTCAGGGCAGAAGAACTGAATTCTTTCTCATGAAACTAAACCAGGACCTATGCTCCAACTATTAAAGGATGTTAAGTCTATGGGTCCACACTATGTCCGCAGTGAAACCCTCGAGCCGCATACACTGTGGACAGCTGTTCTTCAGCATCAATTTGTCTACAGATGCACTCCTACTGTAGGGCATCCCTTAATGCAGGCATAGCTATTAAGGCTGAGACAAGCATTCTGTAATTTAAACACCAAATAACAAATAGGGCAAGACCCTCTTCCTGATGTAAATTTACATAGTGATTTTTATAAGCCAAAGTTCTGAGATTCTATTTAATTGGGGGTTTTCTTCTTTAAACAGTCTTGTAACTGGCTCTGCTGTTGTCCACCTAAGACAGTCTGCACAAACTTAAACTCTGTAAATCTGAAAAGATTGAAGTTTGCAAATACGATTATTTTCAATACACATTCATCTATCATCTTCTAAAAAAAAGGTTGGGAATCTTCTGTTTCTCAAAGCTCAGAGATACAAAAAAATGAAACATAAATACAAAAGGTCCTGAGTTCTGGATCCTATAAGGTGGTTCCTACAACTTATATTGTTGTTCATCAGGGTTCAAAGAATTCCAGCAGGACACGGGGTGGGAATGAGTCTTGTTTGGTTCCAAGAATTCACAACACCTACAAAGTTTATAATGCTGCAATTAAAAATGGAAAAGAAAAAAAAAACTGGTTAACAAATAAAAAAACATAAAAGGGTAAGACGCTCTCCCTAGTTAAAGACTGATCTCTCAAGTCCTGACTAAAAGATGTTGGAAATCTATGGTATACAGGATTTCTAGATAGAGGGGGATTTTGAAGCAATTTTTATTCCATAACAGAATTAATTCATGTTTAAAAGATTTACAAAACAACTGATGTTGTTGTAAGTTGTGATGTTATAAGTATTTTCTTCTAAAAATTAACTGTTAATATAAAATATTTACAATTTTTAAAAATCGTATTTTTGAAAATGTGGAAGGCTATTACTCTTTTGTCCTTTCTTATTGTTTCAAATCATGTCTAACATCGCTGTTGCTGACTATATCTTTTCTATTTTACTTTTCTTTTTCAGCTTTTTCTTAATTTCTTTTTTTTTAAGTTTTCTAGACTTTCTTTTGTTTTCTGAAACTTTTTAATGCCCTTGTTCAATTGTATCCATCAATAAAGGAGAAAAATAGGTAGAACAAAAATATCAAAATTCCACAAGATTAACATTTTTATTTTTAATGAAAAAGCAAAGTGTTGTTTCTAATCTAGCAAGAAGGCTGTCTTTCATCACAAATGTTTTGAATGGGAAATGTGAACAAGATATACTGACAGTATTTAATTTTGTCTTACCTAGCTTTAGTTGACATAATGCTTAACATATTAGAAGAAAACAGTTTGCACAAGAATTATTAGTGTTGGTGGAATTAAACTAGTGCTAGCCATTTTGGAAATTAAAAAAAAAAAAAAAAAAAAATTTCAAAAAATGCCTGTTTATACAAGGTGTTTCTACAGACTTATTTACCAGTTAAATATTTCACAGGCCTAAAAAGTGTATTACTAAAGCTCTTTCTATTCTTTGATGACACATATCATTGAAGAAACATCTAAACTGAACTACTAAGAATTTGGAGAAGAAAGCTATAGCAGGCCATTGACCTCTTATGAAAACGCAGAAGTAAAACATAAGGATCATGTTTACTCTGTATGAGTTTCCTGTCGACACTGTTTATTATTGAGCAATAAACACACTTGGATCGTAGAGATATATCTTTAGAAGAGGTATTAAGAATCAAACAGTTTCTGTAAATCTTCTGAGTGGTATTAACATTCAGATTTAAACAAGGTTCCACACATAACACACATTTGATCATTTAACAGGTCCATGTCCAAAATATTTCTGGCTGCAGACGTACAGTTAGTATCTGATTCTTCCACTTAGCTTAGCCAAAATGCTGAGATTTAGTCTCATTTTAACTAAACATATCCTAAGTTATTTTTATATGTGTCTCTTGGGTCTCATTTTCACTGAGGCAAATTTCTGCTGTGGTGATGGGCTGTAAATGTTTCTTTCTTCCATTTCCCCTCATTTATCCCGCTTCATGGCATTATCTGATGAAAATACTGTGGACACCCTCACTCCCTCATGCAAAATATAAACAAATGGGACATCGAGAAAATGCACCACCACATCACTGTCCCAGCTCTGCCATTACATCTGGTTGGAGTCCTGAGGGTGATTTACAGCACTTAGCTGGTGACATTGAGATAGTCAGGACTAGATAACATTGCTTCCTCAGCACAAAGTAAGCCCCCACAATAGCTCACCCATTAGCATCAGCACATGTGCATGATCTACCAGAGCCTGGACCAGGGAATGATCTAGGGAATATTTCTCCAGGTTATTCATTCTAATTGCTTAGGGTCACTCTAAAAACAAAATGTCTGTGTTTTCTTATCAAAAGCTAAACTTGGGAGAAAAAGCATTTCAGACTGAAAGAAATGTTTCATTACGTTCACAACTGGCAAGTGTTTTTTGCCATTTGAGGGCGCTTCTTTACTTTTAGAATTTTTTTTATTATTATTATTAAATTTAATTGAACCTGATCTTGGAACCCCATTTCAAAACAAAGCCTAAACATTTCATGTAAAAAATGCTGAAGTGACAGCTTTCACTTCACTCATTTTTTCCAGGGTGGGAAAGTTTGGCTGAAATTGTTTGCCAAGTTTGACAAGGTTGACCGCAAACAGCTTCAGTTGAACCGAGTCTGATTTTTCAGCAAATAAACCAGAGGAGCGACTATTTGTTTTGCCTATCTGTAAAAATAATATTGGCAATTTCACCATAAACTTTTTGTCAATAACTGATAAAACATAACACATGTGAAGACATGATGGACACAGCCTTGCTTTGACAAGGGCCTTGGCTGAATGGGAGTGTGTGTGGACTGGTGCTAATGAGAGGTCTAAATGCTTATTAACCCCTCCATGGTGTTGTACTTGTGCTTGTCCCCTACAGTGCGTGCCACAGCCCGGGGTGCCAGTCAGCCTACCTCTACCCAACTCTGCGCTGATTTACATCAGTAGGGACCCTGGCTCCTGGTCCTCGCTATCTGTTACGCCTATTGGTTACAGTGCCCAGATACCGGAGAAGTGGACCCTTCAAACCAGTTACATATGTAAGAATAGTATCTAGCAAGTATGTGTATACAGCCAACCTTCTCCCACTCCTCAGAAAGTCAATGTTCAGAGCAAACCCCTCCTCTGACTTGTCAACACACGCTGTCTCACCGCTTGCCCTTTTGAGATTCCAGGCCTGACGGAAGGTGATGGGAATTGAACTTCAGCTCTCAAGAGTACCTGGCTTTGTTATCTCTAAGGGCCCAGGAAGATTTCAGGCACTATCACTCCATGCCATGTCCTGACACTTGACTCACAAAGTGGCACTGGTGTTGGCTTACCTCCAGGCTGTAGATAGCGACTGTCAGCAGCAAGGTGAAAATGAATGGGAGTGGAACAGAAGCAGAAACCCTACTGCTTCTTTTAGGAAAACACTGCATCTGAGATTGCTGAGGAGTCCTCTCTCTTCCGACTCTCTCTGAACATCAAGACCTTCACTACAGAGACTTCAGGAGGTTGAATTCACACATGCTTTTTTAGTTCATTTTCTCTATCTGTGCTGGTGGCCACAGCAAAAAAAAACCCCAAAAATATTGGTCAATACTAAATAAAAAGTGATGGATTTCATAACAAGACTCCAGGTGGATCCCAGAAACACAGCAGAGATTGGAAGTATGGTACATGCTCCAAGTATCGGTGAAAGCAGGGAAGTTCCCCATTTTCCCCATGCAATTTGTCTCTTCTTCCGGAAGATAAGTATACTTACTATGTACAGATGGAGTCTGTATTTACTATTCAGAATGAAGAGACTGAAAGTCCATAACCCTAGACAACATAACAAATCATAACTGATAATTTGATTTGTTTTGAATACACTTGAGCCAGAAGCTATAGCCTAATGATAGTAGCATGACATCTCTCTGGCAACAGATACCAGACTACTAAACTGATCTTCTCCCCATTGTTGATACTTGCCTGTGTTACGTGCATAAGACAGATGTAGGAATGCCCTAGGAAGGAGGGAGATACTGCTTTCAATGAGAAACCAGATAACAGCGAAGCAAGCAGCTGCTTTAGAGAAACTTCATTGCTTCTAAAGCATTCAGAACTGTAGAGGCATTTAGTGTTTGCTCTTTTATCAGTGCAGCTGCAAGTGATAATTCAACCTCCAAGTGGTCTGTGCTTTTGTTCCATTTGAACTGAAAAATGCCCTAACAAAAATCCTTGCTTTGTATCAGGATTATATGCTTGAAAAGAACTGAACAAATTGCATTTAGAATGATCAAAATGATCCATTTTCCTTACCGTGTTGCTAGTAGACAAAAGGTTGATATTTGAAAATCACATTTTACCACTATCAATATTACTGCCTGATGTGAGTGTAGATATAGCTTTATCAGTCAAATTCCAAGACAGATTTACCCAAAAGACAGTTATCTTTATTATCCTCATCTCACAAACAGCAGTTGCCAGTGTCGCACACTGACAACACTTCACTAGATATCCTAAGCATCTTTATCATCTCAATATCCCAAAATAGAATGCCTTCTGTATACTGATGTCTCCACAAGACTACACTCGCAAATGCTGTTTCTCCTGTACCAAAAAACAATCACTCTTCCAAACTACTGCACCATGAACATTACTTCTCTCACAGCCTCACTCCTTGTAACATCTCGGTGTCCTACAGAGCAGCCAGCGAGGCAGTAAGGAGCTCCATGTTGGAGACAGAGACTAAGGCCCAGGTTCTTGTACATTTAGGAACCTCATTCCCACTAAAAATCAAGCCTTTATCCTAGTTTGAATTAAATCTCACTGTTCATGAAAGTGGTACCACTGCTTATGTAGACAAGAGCTCTCCTACTGAAGAAATCTACACGCACAACATAAGGTTGGTACTGTATCTCGTGATGTAGTGATCTGAACTCACTGCCCACCCCAACAAAACAGCATAGCTAGTGTTAGGGAGCTGTATTTAGACAGGTATTTGAGTCCATGGAGAGACTTAGCAGGAAAAACATACCGACAGACACGCCTACTGGATGCTTCCCATTTCCCAAACAACAATTTCCCCCAACAGAAATGTTGATTTAAACTATTCATGCTAACGTGACTGCAGGATAAGGTTATGTGATTCTTGGAGCTGCCACATCAGGTCATGAATGATGTAGCAATGAAAAGAAAATTCCTTGCTCATTGCACGGCAAATAAAGACAGGACTGTGAAACCACTCGTTGCCATGCTGAGCTCTGCCTCTGTATATGCACAGTCAGATTCGCAGAAGAGCCCAGCACAGAGGATGAAGGAGACTTTTGAACATCATCTCACAGTCATTTCTCTAAAAACTACTGAGTGCTAAGCACTATGAAAATCTGATTACATATGTGAGTTCTGATATTTATACCCCTGCTTCAAAATCTGGGCACCTTACCTGTTCACAGAAACACGTCCCCTTAAATTCTGCTATGCCATGCATCTGTGTCCTGGGTCAGAAACTACCAAACCCTCTTGGGAATTACCCTGGGGCATGATGAAATACTTTCCCCATAGGCTGGCAAGCTTTAACTCTCCTAACCTCTAAACAGAGATGAATCCAAAGAGGTTAAGAGATAACCTTATCATAACCCCAGGTTTTCCCTGCTGAGCTACTGTACTAAAATCCCTCCTGTGGAAGAAACAGTGACCACAGGGGAACAAACAAGACTTTTTGAGCCTGAGTTCCAGGAGTACCGCATATCCACAGTTTCCACTGACTTCACTTAGAACTAAAGGTGCTCAACAGCTCTGAAAACAATAATAAAGGGTCACCTCCTATGCACAGTTAAGATTATTTAGATTCTGCAATTGTTCATATTACCATGTCAAGAGGGGTTTTTTCAGGACATAATTATCTCCAATTTCCTAGGCTTTCAATGTTTTTTTCTAGGGATAATCCCCTACAATGTAGGGGGTTTTTTTGATACACACACTGAAAAAACTCTTGATTAGGTAGTTTTTATACCTGGAATATAGATTGCTTTTTATATAAATGTTCTAAAGAAACGCAAAAGTCTTCAGTTTCAGCATGGCCTTTAGAGATGTGCAAAAGCTTTGGTGCAAGGAGGGTGTATTTTAAAAAGGGGAGCATTAGAAAGGATTCTTTTTTTTTTCCTGGTTTAACTGACCCGAGACTGTAACCTTAGCCAAGCTGATAATTGAGAAAATAAACTAATTACCACATATGTCCAGAGCCTGCCCTGCCCCAGCTTCACTGACCCAACATTATCATACTGCACCTTCTTTTCCACACTTTCTCAAAATTCAGTTCAATGAATCAAAGATGCTCCCAGCCTGTATCATCTGCCCCCTTTAGGCATAGCAACCATCAGCCCAACACATCTCTGAGCAGCGGTTTTAAAGCATCCGTTGTCTTTGCTAAACAAGCATTTTCATGACAAAAGTCAAGAAATAAATAACAATTTCAAGAAGGTCCTGAAACCTCTATTTGAAGTCCCTTAAGTTGTAAGTTCAAGGAAGGCAACGCCTTTGTGACAGCACAGCTGTAGATTAAAAAGATTCCCAGGGCCTCCTAGCTATTCTGACTCTTGGTCTTTAGAATTATATGAATATAGGCTTAAGACCACCCAAATTCTTTTTTTTTTTTTCTTCTTTTTGAGAGGGGGGAGAAAGAGAACATGCACACAAGCGCATGAAAGAGACCATTACCCTAATGTTGGACAACTGTAGTTTTACAGTAACAAAGATCTGACAGGCAGTATTGACCTGTGACAGCAGCTGTATTTACATTATAGTCTGAAAGGGAAAGCACACTAGAGGGGATGGTATATACACTGCATGATACAGTGGCCTTTAGAGAGATACTTTAACCCACATGTGCAAAATCCAGTTGCAAGAATTTAAGTTCCCTTCCAAAGCGCACCCAGGTGGTAACTGACTTTTGTCTCTTGCTTAGTAAGTATGTGGCTGATTTTGCACCTAAATCTCAGCTCTCTGCCAGGAAGCATTCATATAGTAGTAGGACATGTTCTTCCGGAGAGACAGCATTCGTCTGTGACCAGACAATCCTCATTACCTCCTATTTTATTAGGATCATGCGCTGGAAAAAAACAGGATGACAGCACACAAGCTAAGCAGCCTCTAGTCTGCATGGCAAGTTTAAAAAACAGAAAAATAAAAGCTTAAAACCCCCAATTCATTCCAAAAAGGTAAACAAAGTAGTCTCTTTTCTTAGCAGAGAGGAAAGAGGTAGAAGTATTTCAAATACCGCAGTTTAGCACCTTACTGAAGCTAATCTCCCTAGGCTCCCTGGCAGTCCATGGAGAGAGGAGGGAAGGCTCCTCTGAAGATGATCCACAGCTGGAGCCCCCAGCTCTCCACTGGGGGCATAGGGACCCAAGATAAGCACCTGAGAGGCATAGGCTGCGCCCCTTGTAGATCCAGGCTGAAAGAAATCAATTTGTACTGGGTCTATTCCAAACTGAAATTCATTATACAACCTTTTGACAACATTTCTTTGTTTTCTAATTGATTCAGGCTTTCTTAGACTGATCTCTCAATACAGAGTCTAAATAAAGAGAAACATAATCAAATGCTTGCTTTTGGAGCAGGGTGAAAAAAAAAATCACGGACATTGCTCTGTCTCGCCCTGAAGCTTTCCTGTGCTGCTCCCATCTTTATTTATTGTTCTTCCTTCACACCATGGGTTCTTGGATAGCAAAGAAAAACAGTCCCTGTCTTCAAGAACAAAAGTTGGCAGGGAAAGCAAATTAAAAACAGCAATCACATTTGCAGTGGTGTAGTCAGCTAAAATAATCACCATTGTTATTTATACTGTGCCTTCACTTCAGATATCAAGTAGCTCAGAGCCCTGTTATGCCAGCACCCTGTGAATGGAAAGGGAACAGCTATCACAAGCATATGGAAAGCATACCTGGCCAGTATCTTCAGGTGCTGAAGCTTTAAACATATGCACATGCCCTACTAACTCCTTTATTACCAGCTGCTTTTAATCACCTGCCAAAAGCAGGTGCTTATATACTTCCCTGAATAACAGATGTAATACGGGTTTCATGAATCAGGGTGCAAGAGTCAAGATACGACAGGCAAACAGGACAGGTTGGTGGAGAAAGGAGAGAGGAAGAGAGCACAAAGGTCAAAGTCATAGGAAGATTTAGTATAAACTTGTCACATGGGAGACTCCAGCAGAGAGTTCTCAGTAGCAGCAAATCCAAACCATGACATGTTTGGACATAAGTTTTCAGCAAGGCACCTGAGCAAAGGCATTGGTATAGTCAGAGCAAGAACGTGCAGCAACTTGGTTCAAGTTTGTTCTCTGCCACAAGCTTTCATGTAACTTGGGTCCAGTCACTTAGCCTCCGACTGCTTCTGCCCCACAAGAGTGAGACCATGCCAATACTGACCTCTTGCTCACAGGCTCGCGTCAGTAAAGGCAGCATGGATGACCAGCAGGTACTTGGGACACCTAGTGCTTGAGGTTGTATAGCTTCCTTAGATGTAACCAGCTATCCTCTCAAGTCTCTGGGAAAGAGGATAATTACTCCAAAACAACATTAAAGCCTCTTCATCGATTTGTGAGCTTTTTGCTTCTAACTGAGGCAATTCAGGCCAGTCCCACAGAGCCAGGCAGGCACCAAGCTCTCGTACATAGTTTAAAGAATGATATCCTGCTTCCTATCTTCAACTGTCGTTCACCTTGAAGAACCCATGGAAGTTTTTCCACTCATTCAGCAATATACAGCTCCATTGTACTGGTCCTGGCTTAGGTACCTCTTGTATGATCAAATCTTGCACTTCTAGTAAAATAAAATAGAAACGGACGTTCAGATGGCAGTAATGGCGTGTGAGCTCAAGGGCCCAATTTTGATTTCACATATAGTATTAGCAAAAGCCAGTGAGTCAGTGGATATTGATTCACAACAGCTGTTCCTCCCACCTATGCTCTTCTCATATACGAGGGGTTGGCTGCACAGAAGGGAGCAAGACAACTTCAGCTGATGCAAGGACCCTCCAGAAAACAAAAGCCATCTTCCAGCAAGCCTCTACCCATCCTCTTCACCTGGACAAAAAGTGCCCACAGTCTGTTACCCCAGAAAGGGCTTAGAAAGGAGAGCAGGGAAACTGCTGCAGCTCAGTCACTGACGTAGGTAAACCCACCACCCTTGCTGCCAGAAAGAACCATTTCAGGGACTCCTTTCCACGATATTGGGAATTCCTGCAAAACTCCCATTTGTGACGCGCTGCTCTTATGTGAAATATCCGCAGTGTTTGCAAAGAAGTGATTATGAATGACTAACCAGCCATGCATATATTTCAAGAAAACTTGGAAACAACCTTGTTATTTTTGGAAACACGTACACTTGTTCAGGGCAAGCTGGCAAGGGAGAATTACTGTGGAAAGTTACCTAAAGAACAGAGAGTCTGTAGTGCCACCTACTGCTTTACTCCGGATTTTAACTTCTGATTTCAAAAAAAACCCAGAGACACAAAGTGCCACCCTGGAGTAGACCCAACTGAGACAGCCACCCAGACCTGACAACCACCCATACCAGATTCCTCACCAGAAGGTGCAAGAATGCTGCCACAGATGACATAAGAGCTAATCCCACCTGTGAGCTTTGTGGCCCAAAGCATGAAGCATGACAGCCCTTCAAAAAGCACTGTTAATTTTTGTTATAATAATGCTGAGTATTCTTGTTACGCACATGAATACTAAAGCTGATTTGGACTCTTAGTACCTCCTCAACTTCACCACAGATCAGCAGCAGTAAGTTCCAAACATAATCCAAAAAATATTCCAAGAGTATTCCAAAGGTACATTGTATGAAAGTGTGGTCATTATTTTTTTAAAATATTTTAATTTTAATTTTTTTTCCCGTATTTTAACCATTTAATGTAATTATAAGCCTTCCTGCTACACAAGGCAGAGAACAATTTCCTGGCCTCCAGTCTGCTGGTCAGTCATTACCATATAAACTTTCACTAGGTTCACAGCTTCTCAGCCATTTGCACAGAATTTAAAAAAAAAAAATAAAAAAAAAATAAAAAAAAAATTAAGAAATCCAAAAGTAAAGCCCCTTTGTGTTTATTTTGAACTGCCCAGTCAAATATATGACTGTTCCTTGAATACATTTCAATTTTCCTAACCACAAATTCACAAAACATAGATGATTCCACAAAGAAAACAGATACTCCTTTCGGATTCTGAATTACAAACCAGAAAACAAAACATGCAAAAATGCAAGGGAAAGATTGCTTTTCTCCCCCAGCTAACAGTATCAAACAACCATAATTAGAATATGCTACTCAGTACAACATATTATCAAAATCACTAAAGAGAACATACCCATTTATTCATAAATGTGGTCTGGATTATACAGGCACTGTCGATGCTAGGTTGTATGTGTGTCTGGTCTGTTTTGTGTTTGGTTTGGAATCCATTCATTTAGTCCTTAATTTGCCATTAAGGAACTGATACAGCAAGTGTGCACATTAAGCATTCAAATACGGGTGCCCAGAGGCATATATAGTTAAACAACTGCAAGTGGTTATCGCTGAAAGTTTAAACAAGTGATTTTCCTTCCTCTACAAAGATGAGGTTAAAGGTTGGACTAGAAGACCTCCAGAGATTCCTTCCAGCCTAAAGTGTTCTATCATTCAAGCACATACAAGTGCAGGAATAGACAAGCAACAAGTAGGCGCAATGGAGAGTATAATGCTCTGGAACATCACTTCCCATTTATACCAGGACTGGACAGAGTTCATACTAAGACTGGTTCATACATACAGATATCAGGAGACTTCAGTCCACATCTTCAAAAGTATTTAGGTGAAAAACTGCCACTGACATCAGTAGGACTTGAGCTCCTGTGTACCTGGGGGGGAGGCAGGACCCAGGGTCTTGTATAAGCTTCCAGACTACAGACCTGTCGACAAAGCTCAGAGACACAAAGTCCACCACAGTCCCAGTGTCATGAATTTAAGAGTTCTCAGTCATCTGGAGCATAAAAAACCACAAATTACATATAGACCTGAGATGTCTGGAAAGCCTGCAACTGCCATAGTATGCTTTTCACTGGAGAAGGGTTAAATCCACTGGAGGGGATTTTAATAGCTAGTTTACAGAAACTTACTAGTTATGTTTGATTATATTGTATCTGTACCCTGTAAAAACTGACCTGAATCCCTCTTGTGCCAAATGCAAAAGTCCTTCTACACAGATTAAGGGGGTTTCATTCCACAGCCTATGGGAAGTTTTCTCCATTTATCCTAGCTAAAAGAAATTCTACACGGATCTTAATAAACCTTGACTACTGCCACACTACTTAGAATGACATTTTGGTGGAATACAGCAACAGGAAAATGTATCACATTTCATAGTCTGTCCTTCCAAAAACTCCTACAATTTGGCCTGTCTTAAAAAAAAAAAAAAAAAGGCGGGGGGGGGGGGGGGGTGGGAAAGAAGAAGAAAAGCCTGCTTCAGCTTTTAACTGTGCCAAGCTTTTAACATGTCCCAAAGCAATGCAGCTTAGAACAGAGAGTGAAAAATACCAGATCTGTACAAGAGAAGACTGGGGACAAAAGACCTTAACTGTAATGGAAGGAAGACAGCATAACAGAATCATCAGGAACACTTCCCCTCTACTCAGCACTGGCAAGGCCAGTTCTGAGCTCCCCAGTATAAAAAAAACATGGTTTTACTGCTGCAAGTTCAATGAAGTGCCACAAAGATGATTAAGGGACTGGAGCATCTGTCACATGAGGAGACACAGGGAGAACTGGGACTGTTCAGACTAGAAAAGAGAGGGTTCAGGGAGATCTTATCACCTGGTATAAATACCTGATGGGAGAGAATGAAGAAGAGGGAGCCAGACTCTTCTCACTGGTGCCCAGTGACAGGACAAGAGGCAACAGGCACAAACTGAAACACAGGAAACTTCATCTGACCATAGGAAAAATACTTTTTTTACTGTGAGAGTGGTCAAACACTGGAATAGGTTGTCCACAGGGGTTGTGGAGTCTCCATTCTCAAAACCAGAATTCCAAAACTCCTCAGTTTTCCTTGGTTCTTTTTAAAAGTGCTGATAGAGATCAAATTCTACTCAATTAGGTCATGTCAGAATCATTAAACTGCAATAAAGATCAATAAAAATGCAAAACTGCAGACCAGATGTAATATATGCTGAAGTACCTTCAACGGCAGGTACACAAATGAACGGGTATCATGGACTAAAAAGACTTGCTTTTACCTCTGTCTTTGAATCAGAAGGAATGAGACAACTGTTTTCTGGTTCTGAGTAGTACTGAGTTTAAGGGTTAGAAATGGGTCTGATCAAATACAGATTGAAAGAATCTGCAATTAATAGAAACATTGAATACTGACATGAACTCCTCAGTTTAATTCCATTTGTATCATTCTTTTGTGCAAAATGCCTGAATTTAATGGCAAAGCTTCCAGAATAAAACACATAATATACATAAAAGTGTCTTGCTCCTACACAGGAACTAGATCTGATCCTGCATCTATTTAAGAAATTGGCAGGATATATTAATTATGTCCCCAAGAACAAGGTTTGGCCGACTATCTTTAGTGCCTCTGTATAACCAAGCTTTAAATAAGTCTACAGTATGTAGGCAACAGTGTGCAGAAGTCAGCAAGTGGCACTTAAAAAGCACAGCATCAATTCGCAGTACTTAGCAAACAGCCATGGTTTCCGTGGTGGTTATAAGGAATTTGCCTTTGAATCTGCATTAAATAGCCAAATTTTCTACATCCTGTTTGATGCATTTAGAAAACATCTGTTTTGATTAACTTGAAATCAGTGCAGCACGTTAACATCTCAGAGGAAATTAGGTTCATTTAATATGGATTTTAAGGCTGTGCTCCCCTTGCGCTGGTGATATCAGAAAGGGCTTTATATTTAGAAATTGTGCTTCTGCAATGCCTAGCGATGGTGGAAACAGAGTACTCTGAGCATACAGCAAGATACACTGAGCCAAGATATGCCTTGATTTACTTCCCTGGGTGGTGGGTAATAATTCAAGGGAGAAATTGGCCAGATGAGAGTTAAATCCTGTGGGATCCAGACTCTGAGTGGGATCCTAAGTAGTGTAGTTTCCCCTTTCCTGGTTTCCCTTAGAAAGACAGAAAACAGCAGGAACTTTCACAAGCTGATCTTCTTGTTTTCAGGCACTCAAGAAAAGGGGTGACACTAGACAATTCTGAGAAGAAAAGGAAACAAACTAAAGCAAGCTGCCACCATCTTGTGGGTAAGAATCACTCCCAGAGTAAAATAGCTTTCCAAATGTGTCTGTTGGGGAGCAGCAAGCTGAAAGATGGGCTTTCTCCACAGAAAAGGTAATTTTCTTCTGGAGGAAAAAAAAAAAAAAGAAAGAAAAAAGCCAAAGCCAGCAGCAAACCCATTTGAAAATGCCACACCAGTGTTAGAGGCATTGTAATTCAGTTGCCTCACACTCCAGAACTCCTCTATAGGCAACTATCTCTGGTTTGATGAAAGCTCTCAATATGTACTGCTGTCTCCTCCCAAGGAAAAGAACGGAATCTTCACGTGTGGTTCACTATGGACATCTGGTTAGGCAAGCCTGCTCAATGGGACATGGGCACTGAAAAAGGCTTTTGAGGTACTTAAGCAGGTTAGTAAAATCAAAATAATATAGCAGTACCAGTGTTAGCATCTATGGAAAACCTTCAGAAGGCTGTGACTAAAATATAATGAAAATACAGCATTAAGAGTATTGCAGCCACAGCTTGGAAGGCAGGGCCTAAAGCAAATGCCTGAGGATGTCCCTTTGTAGCTAAGGTACATTTTGATCCCCCATTTTCTCAGACCACTCTCTCTCATTTTTATCTTTTGGATGCTACCAGACTCCTGCAGGTAAGATTTTCAAAGCAGCTTAAAATTATGAGTGAGTTTCAATAAAGTTTGGGTAACAAAGCTCCCTCAAGCTGACTTGAAAAGCTCTCCTGTGCCTGTTCAGCCTTTGGAGATGAGGACTAATCTACCGTGTATTTCTTCACATAGGGTCCAGCTCAGCAAAGAGGGCTTCAGCTGGGAGGTTGTGCATGTTGCTGTAGTAATGATGGCAAGTCTGAGTTGTCTGATGAAGTTTAGCAGTTGGTGATGTTTCCTGGGTTTAAGCTTCTTACTACAGCAATCATAGTAAGGCAATTTTGCAGACCTTAGTTTCTTATTTCCCCTCTCATTTCAAAAAAACCATCTAGTTTTCAACACAGCTCTAATGATAACTTCACAAAACTCTGTGGTTTTGCTTTGTAGATCATTTAAGTATTTTGTCTCAAGTTGCTCCACAGCTCTACTGTGTCAGCTCCAAATGAATCAAAGAAATCTCAGAGCGAAAGCTGTTTGAAACTGGTAGTATTCTTCTGGATTCTCAGTGGAACCACCAATTTTGCCTGATGAGGTTCACTCGAAAGACTTCATTGACTTAAGCAAATCTTTCAACATGCATGGCAGGAGTTTAAAGTTTCTAATGAACCATGAAACCAGGCAAGTTTCACAGGAGCTTTTTGAGAATGCTTTTCTTAATTCTAACTCCACATCACCTAACAATTTTGCCACCAATCTCATGATGCACAGGACACAGGGGAGAGTTGTACAAGTTGTTGAGGAAAGCCATGACAACCGTATTAGAATATACAGCAGGCCCAGGGAGACCAGAAGTCATTCACCATCTTGTAGGCCAGAGCTCCAAGAACCAGTCAGAGAGCAAGATAAGTAGTGTTCAGAGCAACGTTGATCTCCTGTAACAAATAAGAACAAGACTTTTTTTTTTCTTTTTAAACAGGGTTTTGTTGTGAAATGCTGATTCACCAATACTTACAATGATGCACTTGGATCCAGGACACAAGTTCTGGACAGAGAGAGGGACTCCGCATTGCCACATATTCTCTGGCATGGTCCTGAAGTGGCTTTTAAGCTCACTTTTTTTAGAAAGATTAAAAGCTACAGAAAACAATTCAGCTGCTGAAATCCAAGATCAGTGTTTTGCTCTGTCACAGTGTTCCTACACAAGTTAGTTTCTCTGTGCTCTATCTCTTCATTTTCCAAGCAACTGACACTTCCTACCTCATGGAAGTCATGTAAAGATAGAAGCTTTAAAGACTTTCTGGTGTTTAGCTGTAACAAGGACCAGGAACATGAATACCTCATGTACCTTACCAAGAAGGTATAAAATTCACAATGAGTCTCACCAATGCTACCAAAACATACTGCTGGCCACTGGTCAACACAAGCATTTTGAGTGAAGTTGGAGGCTTGACCAGTTTGAAGACAGGTTTTAGTTTATGCTTGTGCTCCATCCTAGAGGGATGCTAAGCATAAGCAGAGTGATAATAGTTTTATGCTCATTTTGAAATCCAGAATACACATCAGCATATGGCAGTTATCTTCAAGCAATGAAAGAACAATCCTTTTTATTTCTAACTGAAGAATTCACATGCAGATTCTTCCACAACAGAGCTTGGAGAGGTCTGTTTAGCAGCAGACCTGCTCAAGATCTGCTACTCAGTCACAACTGCCCAGTGTGCAAATACAAATCTGCTGCAGCTCCTAACAGCAACTGCATTTATCCTTTTGGTTACAGAAGCGGCAGCTCCACCAAATTCTAGTTCCTCTTCACTAGACAACTCTTGACCGATCTTGCACTCCCTTTTACTTCAGTTTAAACACTGTAATCTGTATTTTCTTTACTTCTCAAAATTCTTCTGTATCTATATAAGAAAGGATACGTGAAAGAGAGAAGCCTTATGTTCTTTTTAACATGTTAACTTAGAGGAGAAAGATTAGAAACCTCTTGGTGACACAGACTGGAGTCAATTAAGACAAAATATTCTGTGTGCATACACTCCTCAAGGCAATATCTGCAGCTCGTATGTAATGTAAACCATGTTAAACAGCTATGTCTAGCCTGATTTCTGTCCAGCTACCAAGGATTCTGACTGAATTTCACCAGACAGAAATGTGCAATTTTTTTGTCATTAGAGAGCACCCAGGGAAGTAGCACAACAAAATGCTTCCTGCTGCTGTTAAATGCAGGAGGCTGTGATTTCAGCTCAGTCATCTGCTCTCACATTGAGTAATCCACAAATATTTGAGCTTTCTGGCAGCATAAACCCCCCCACAGTAGCAGTCTTTTTCTCTAAATGGTCCAAGACATTTCCATGTTTGCCTTCTCAGGCTATTGATAGTAAACCGCTTAATAGGAGAGGGCATCTGTGATGCTTTTCCTGGTTATCGATAACATCTAGAAGGTTTAAACATGGCCTTTCCTGCTTCAGTTTTTAAAGGAGGTTAATTGAGATCAGATACTTAAAGCTGAACTTAATAGCAACAGAGTAAGTGCAGAGTCCAGACTATGGAGAAGAAACATGTTAAAAAATATTTGGAATAGTTAAATATATCCAGATCAGCCACACATGATAACTTCAGAGCTCTTAAGAAGCTAAATGAAGCTGAATGACCTGGAGCCATTCCTGGTTACCTGTAGAGTGCTCACTGAAGACATGTATGAAACTCCAGGAGACCAGAGAGCACAATTTTACTGATTTTTAAGAGATAGAGAACAGTTTGGGAACATTTAGCCTTGTCTATATACCTGATTATAACCCCTACCATATAAGACAGTAAGAAATACCTTGTACACATGCAACAGACAAATCAAAATTTTACCCTTTACAACATAACTAGCCTACAGTACATAAAGAAATTATCAAGGCAAGCAAGGCTTTGAGTATAGCCCTCAAAACACAGCTCCTCTAAGAAAACAAGGAAAAACGTGAACTTTCAGAAATTATTATAAAGTAGCAAAGCAAGTGGTTGAGAAGTTGCGTTCAATGAGTCAGCGTTAACTGTTCACTGGGAGACTGAGGGAATGTATTCATTAGGGTGCAATAGTATTCAGAAGTCTTTGAAGTGCTTTTGAGAAAGACTTTTTTCTTTTAATTTAACAAAAACCAAAACAAAACACAACCAAGTGGATGATACCAAGTCAGGAGAGAGTGCAAGTACTTTGGAGGACAAAATCAGAATTTAAAGTTACATTGGTCAGCTGGAGAAGCCAGCACAAAAAAAGTTCAGAGACCTGTTAGGCACCTTTGGAAAACAGTAAATCAGTAGGAATAACAGCAAATTTTAGCAAATCAGAAGACTGAGAGAGTACGGAGAGGGAAAATTAGAGGACATCTTGCAGGACACCAAATTTGGTGAGGGAAGTCAATTATTTGTTCTCTTCCTCCCTCATGGACAGGACAAGAATAAAGGGCTAAATTTTAAAGACAAGAGAAATTCCATTGAAAGGTCAAGAAGATTTTTAAAAAGCTAAGTAATTGTTACTTGGAGAGATTGTGAAGTCACCTGTCACAGATTTCTAGAACATGTCAGGGTGGTTTAGGCTAATTATTTACTCAATTATGGGTATACCTTCCAGCCTCCAGTACCTCCCTTCTGTCCCAGCACCTTCTCTTGCTTCTCCTTGTCCCTGACATCCCCCTTCATTTCTTCTTGCCTCACAATATCTTCCTTGCACCACTTCTTCCCCTCTTCCACCAGGGACGGGGAGGGGGAAATCAGACTTTAAAGAATTCTGCCTCAAATGACTAATGAATTAAGCTAGAATTAGTGTCACTAATGAGAACATTTTTCAGCATTTATTAGACCGGTGGCTACAGTGACCTCTTATGCTAGGGTTATACAGTTGCTTCCATTCCAGCATCCCTATTTTTGAAAAGTCATGAACAACTTAAAAATGCACACATTTTGGCTGAAATTTTCTAGGCATGAGGTAGAATTTGTAGGGACATCAATGGCTCCTGCATTGTGCACCTTCCAAGCTTTTTCCAGTTTGGAAAAAATATTGTGTCACTGGAGAAATAACCTGTGATCCTATAGTTAAAGTCTATATGAGAATAATGCAAGTGCACAAGGCAGCAGAATTAAGACTGTATGTCTGACTGTGGCATTTCTTACCTCTGAGAGCTTAACTGTATAACTTTAATGCTCTATTACCGTCAGCTCTTTCTATGGGATCTATTTTACAATGAACTTACAAATGGCATGTGTAACAAATGATATCTATTGCATTTTATTATTCATCTTTTTCCACATATTGACATTTGAGATGTAACCAGGGACTTTGCACAGAATATGTCTGGCCGAAGTGGTGTGTACTGATTAATGTCCTTTCGGTGCTGATATGAAACACATGGGTTATATTAGCAAAGCAACGTATGAAATGATACATTGGAAATTACTTACCTATTCCATGAACATGACTTACCAAAGTCAGGAATGTTCCAGCGATTAACTCTTACGAATGCACGTGAATTAAACCACTTCTTTCTGGGAGAAGGGTAGCATTATCAACAACCAATAGGCTGTAATAGATCAGCCCTAAAATCCTCTGAATTAAATGGCTTTGATGGTACAGTGGCAAAACTATACATTCAGACAATAAGTAAACTAAAACAAAGGGCTATTATTATTCCTGTTCAATTTGACAAATCAAAGTTATTTCTTCTTCAAATTTAGGCCACAACTGAAAAGAGAATCCCTATAAAAGTCCTTAGGCATATGCTTAACTCCTATTAAAATCAACATCCTACCAAAATTGTTAAAGTTAAGCATGTGCTTAAATATTTTCCTGAACCTGCCCAGTGGGTACTTACTTGCCAAAGTTTTATTTTCTTTATTGATACAATATTAACTCCAAAATGCTGTGGACACATAAATATTAGCCAAAACTATTAACTTTTTCTGGATTTCTTGGCCTTCTAAAAAATCTGGTCTGGCTAGAAGACTGCCTTATCATTAAACCAACATAATAAATTCCTGTGACAGTAAAATCTATCTATAGACATACAGTAACAACAAATTAACCTCAATCTGACATGAATGAAAACAGTTTCTAAGTGGTTATAGTTCCTAAAACAGAATCTATATGCAATAAATATAATTATTTCACTGAAATTGTTAGCATATGTTTTTCTTTTCCAACAGACATGTTCACCGTACCATCTTTGTTGTATTGATATGTTCTTTAGTAGCCCATTCTGTGCCTTCATCCTTGATTTAAATTTATCGTGACACATTTTTAAACAATAGCAGGAAACCTCACTTATGACTTTAATTATAAAATGGTGTTATAAAATTATATCCACATTTTACTTTTGGCAGTTGGCAATCCTCATTTAACATAAATAACCCTTCTTGGCCTCAGCCGTTCTCTTTGGTTGATTTCAATGCTTACTGTATGTAATTGATATAAAAACACAAGGTTTAGGAAGCAGTTATTGGAACTTGTTAAAAGAAGTAGTCAAGTTCATAAACGCAGTCATTTTGCTATGTTACATGCCAAGAGAATTAATAATGTACGTTTGGGAATAAGGGAGAAATTCTGGCTTTTTAAAGAAAGACTGATGTAACTACAGTATTCCACTCCTATGTTAATTGTTTGGCTCGCAAACCCATGGCTTTGTTTCTCTTCCACCCACAGCTGCTTCCAATAATCTTCTAAAATCTGACACATACATACACACACATCCACATTATATGCAGACATACATTTTTAACTACACATATGCACTAATACCAAAATAATTCTGTTGTTCTATATTAAAGAACAAGACCAAATATGTTAACCTTGCTTTATAAATAAAAGGAAAGACAATCACAACAGAAGAGGCTGTCCTCAGGGGACTTACATTTAGCAATACTAGAGATGAAGCTACTTCAAATCACTTCCCAAAGCGAATTCCCAAGCAGTTCACATGAAGGGGCTGATTTTCAACTGAAGACCCCTGAAGTTGCACAAAGTCGTCTTTGTCTGCCTGTCTTTTGTACACTAACAGTGCTGGTACATGAACATGCAAGAGTTACTTGTCTGCATGAGCAATTAAGTAACTCCAAAATTGAGTCCTCTGATGCACAATGGTCACACAAGTGTATGAAAAGTTGCCTGTACATAATGCAGAGATAGACCGTCATTTGAAAAACTGAAGCTTAACATTAAGATGCAACACCTACTTAACTTGTGTTTGACTATTACACAGCATTACTCACAGGATTAAAGATAAGCATGTATTTAAAAGACTTCAATGAACTGGAGACAAAAAACAGCCCAGTTCTCGACAGTGCTGGGCCCTCCATAACCTTCACTGAGCTGGTGGGAGCTACTAATCATCCTTCGCTTTTGAAAACAAATCACTCAGGTTAGGCCCCACTTATTTTTCCATCTGCCATTTTAAGGACCCAGCTTTAAAAATTCTAACTTACTAAAGCTAATTTACAAGAAAGAATTCAAAAACATCGAGAATATTATTTTAAGCTTCCGTTTGGCTGGTTTATCTCATACCTCAAATAAAAATCAATTTAAGACACAAGAAGGGGACTTAGTGCTTTTTGTATCAGGATCCACCACCTCAGGTCATGAGAGGGATGTCTCCTACAAGCCAAGTCACATAACAGGACACAGCCATAGCACAGGACTGCGTTTGTGGACAGCCAGAGATCTGTGATGCCATAGATTGTCACTAACAAATGCCAGATGTGGATGGTTGGAAGCAGAGGCAGCTGGGGAATTCAGAGGAAAGCCGAGATGCTTAAAATGTACGTGCTGTCAGTAGTACGATGGGAGAGAAGGACAGAGGGGCCAGATGTGCGAGTCTCACACAGAAAGAAAGAGACTAGACAGACCTGCAAGATAAAGCTAAATAAAATTATTAAGCAAATGACTATTTCAATTATGGGCCATTACCTTGGAGTAAAAGCTCAGCTTTAGGAACACAGAAGGGACAAATACTTTTCCTGCCTCCTCTGACATACCTAGCCCCAGCTGGTTTTATACATCCAAAATGTAACATAGTTGACATTTACTTAGTCAAGGGCTTAAGTACCTATCAGTCACATGTAAACCAGTCTCTTCAGCTCGATCAGCTACCAACGTGCGTCCTATCCCTTTCCAGCGAACAGGGAGAACACACCAATAAGATCAAAAAGAAACGCCTCCATCTATAGCTTGCCACTGCCAACCAGTGCTGGAAGCAGGAGCCAGCCTGTGCCTTTGGCCACTCATCGAAACACTCAGCCAGGAAAGCTCGAGGGCACTTGGATTTCAAAAACTTCTTGCATTCTCCCTTCTCAACCATGCAAGGATGGACACAATCCTGTGTCCTGTGACATAATAAAGTTCATTAAGCAAGGAAGTTCATTAAACCATCTTAGGAGTTTTAATTCTTCTCCATCACTGAACTATAACATCCACTTCAACCTCTCAAAACTCGTCCCTAATCAGCTGAGACCTACTGACTTTAACTGGGGCTCTGCCCAAAAGAGAGGTGCCAGATCAGCCCTGCTCCCTGTAGAACACAAAAGACCCCAAAGCCAGCAGCTACCACCCTAAAACCAGCAAAATAGCTGCCAACTCTTTGGTTTAAGTAGTCTGGACTGCTCTCTTTCTTCCTTGGGCATCTCCAGGTTTATGCAAGTGTTAAAGGCAAACCTGAAAAAACAGTGCTAGGGAACACGTTGCTTTTTCCCCAACTGCCAGGCCCTGAGGTTCAGCTGAGGAGGCCACACAAACTAGCATGTCTTTCTCTCTCCCACAGACATTACAGTGTTTCTGAATAAATAGGAAGCTGACTACCTAGCAGCAGAAGAAATTACTTCAGGGGATGCTGAGACTCACGGGACTTTCACATTTCCTAATATAAACTTTGATTTTGCTATTTTTATTGAAAAGGGGGTGTTCAGCAAAGGGGGTAGTGCTTCCTCCTCACACTTCCTATTGCTATATGCAGTATTAATACTTTAACCTTATAATTAGGGATGGTCATATTTTGTGGAACCTGAGGTTTTGCAGACCTCTTGAACTTCTGCAGGGGGAGGAGGAAAGGGAAGTTACAAAGCATGAAGCTCACCTCATCTTTCCTTATAAGCCTGTGACTTTCTTTTCCCCTGTGAAAGGGGATTCAGATTCTTTCTTTTTAGCCATCATATTTTTCTGCCTAAAGACCTGTCTCCAACACTTGGTCTAGATATACTTTTGAGGCCAAGCCCTAAATTGCTGCAAACTGTCAGTGTCCCTGATATCAGTGCTACCAGTCTATCCCGACAATCAGCCCCAGTGTGCCTGCCTCCGTGCTTGGCAGGGTAAGGGGAAGATCAGTCTCCATTGAGGAATTCACCCATCATTATGCAGAGATCAACCACTACTACTTCTAAAAAAAAAAAAAAAAAAAAAAAAAAAGGCAAACAATTGGCTTTGGCAGCATTCAGGAGGCATCTGGCCACAAAATCCCAAAAGAGAACTAATCCATCAGAAAAGCAACATTCAGTCAGTTATACTCCTTATTTAAAAGCAGATTCCACGCGAATAAAAAAATGGCATCACAGCTGAGAAACTTAGGTTTCCTGACTTAACCAACAACTGAAATCAAAACCCAAAGCCACATCCTCAGCTAAGATAAATATGGTGCAACTGACACTGACAGAGCAAGGCCTGTCAAACACATCCCAGTCCCACTGTAATCCTTTTTAACAGTGTTGAGGCAGAATAACTTTCCTAACGCACATAAGAAGGGAACAGTATTGCTCTGTTTGCATGCTTGGGATAGGAGGCCACCGTTTTGGGTTTGCAGTGGCATCAAGGCATTTTCATTCAAGTACTCGTTAGAAACAAAGTAATGGACAATGGTAGGCATTAGAAGTGCTGAAGGAGAAGCAGGACAAAGAATATGTTCATTGGCTCACTATCAAAGAGTTGAATCCTCCCAGTTGGCCCAACAGTCTCAAAAGTCAAAAAACATTTCAACTGAAGACAGCTTAAAACCTGCCCTCCCATCTTAACTTTAAAACTCAATAGTGAATTAAAGGATTGTTCTACTACAGTGAACAATTTTTAAAGCATCAAGTGTTTAGCTTTCATATTACTTTTATTTAGCAAGTAATTTAACAAAATTGAGGTGAATTCTCAGAAAAAAAATTCTAAATCACTATTTTTACCATTGGGGGGGGGTGGGGTGGATTTTTTGGTTGGCTTGTTTGGTTTTGGCAAACCAGATATTTATGCCCTGTGAGAGTCCTCTAAATTATGGGGCCCACCTCATACAGAAGATACTTGACTGGACATATGCTCTCAGTTCAGGGTACAGCTAATTACACATAAACAAGGACTGCTCTCCAAGTTCATCAACACCTCAGAGCACCTACCTGTTGTATACATGACTGAAGGCTGCTCCGTATCTGCAGGGACTCCCATGTCTCTTCCTGGCCCGATAAAGATTCCGTTATATAAGTAGGCTGAATTTTTTTAATTGTTCCTCAGCTCTTACCTCCACACCAGGTATCAAGGAACAGCTGAACAATTTTCCCCCCCCCTGAACTTTCTGTGGCAGCATTAGCCCATTGCTGCCATCGAGAGGTATCCTCACACAAGGCACATACAAATTCACTTTTCTCAGAGCCATCAGTTTTAAATCCCTCCTTAACTTCAACTTCTGCCATGATGCCTGCTTATCCCTCATATGCACATAAAAGTTTCTCTAATAATAGAGGTGTAATGTTTCCCTAGATTTCCATTCCTCCTGCTGATTGCTTATCCGACACACAGTCTTTGCAGTACTGGTGCCAATCAACAGCACTTCTATAAGCAGTGCTTTACTGGCTGAAAACTGGCATGACAAAAAGCACTCTTTTCCAGGACCAGGGAGATAGTTCAGTTGCAATTCATTTTCTAGGGTCTCAGAAGTTTTCACTCTTCCACAAAATAGGCTCTTTTGTGAGTGTAACAAATTGTGCAAAACTCCATAAACCATCAGGCTAAAGAGCCACAGCAAATGCCAAAAGACAGCCTCTTGGAGAAATTTATTGAGCAACAATGTCCTCTGCTGGCAGGAGCTAGACTCAACTTGTAACACTGAATTGCAGTACCTTCCCTGTGATTCTGGAGACATCATCATGAATACATCATTAAATGGACTGAACAGGAAGTCAAGAACAGAACAAAATCGATAAAGTGCTATCTGTGTGGTTTTCCTCAGATGAGGACAGAGGTCAGGGTATATTCGATGCATAAACCTCTGATGACAGGAAATAAATGTGAATATGACTCAAGATTAGCCTATGTGACTTCATGCCCCAGTGAACAGGGCAGCAACATGGAAATGGAATCAAGATTCTCCTCTCGACCTCACCACTTGTCCTCCACATGTCTTCAGGCAAATCAGGTCTCTTCCATCTATTTAGATTTTGAAAGCATCAGAAGAGTGAAGACGTTATTTGTCCAACTAAACCTTACCACAAAAAGGAGCTGAGGTATTTTTAAGAGCACACAAACAACACGGGAGTCTGGGATTTATTTACAACTGTTACACACATACTAAAGGCTAGATTTTCAGAGCAGTCGGGTTCCAAAAAGGCATCCAGGCCCTTACCTGACCCAGGTGCTCCCAGGAACTCCAGTAACAACCCAACTCCTGTTAATCCTCTTTAAACACAGTGGGGTTGACAGCTGCTTTGTTGGGTTCCTCCATGTCCCTAAGTGCTGATCCTGAAGAGCCTATGTTTTGGTAACTCTTCCCTAAATACCTGCTCCAATTCTCAAAATAAAAAACAGTGTAGCTGAAACCCAAGTTTAGGTCTACCGCACCAGATGGCTTCTGGAAACAGAGGGAAAAAAGCAGCCAAAGGGAAATTCTCCATTTTCATTCTTGGCAGGCAGCTGTCAGGTGTTCCTCATACGCCTTGTATGCCTCAAAGGGGCAGTCACACAATCACACATGAAAAAAAGCCCATGAATCCCAATTATCATCAAAACCAAGCATTGTTATAGTTCTAGTTAGGCTCAGGATCTAACCATAATCCCAAAAGCACATAATGACACGCTTTTCCCATCCACAGACCTTGACAATTCTGTTGAAATTCAGGAAGGTAAACAAGAATTATCCAACATATTTAGAAAGAGCAAACAAACTTTTCGGCTTAGATTCACTTTGTCAGATCCCTTGAGGTTCTGAATCTGTTTGCTCTTTCCAGCTACATAACCTGGTCTAAGAAAAGCCATTACCTCTCCCAGTAAACTTTGTTTCCTTGATATCCTTAAGAGTACGACAGCTACACCAGCACTATGACAAGAGTTTTCTAACTTTCTTCAGCATCCAATAGAAGTCATCAGTGGAAGAAACCTCCAACACCTGCAAAATGACTACATCGTTGCTTAAGAAAGCAGAAACCGGGCTCAGAATAAAAGAATTGTGAATCAGTGCAACAGCTCAGAATTGGCAGATTTTAAGTGTCACTATGATGGTGTCTTGGCGAGGAACAGTGAAAACTGCACTGTAAGGTTGTATGAGACAAGGTGATCAAAATAAAGTGAGCAAATTTAATCGTGGAAAAAAAGAGGAACTATTTCTAATGATCCTTTAGCTTAGTCACCAATTCTATTTAGATGTTTTAAGGGACCATAAATATTTTTATCTGCACTCAGGACACAAAGGGAGTGTTCCAGTTTCTATATAAAGAAGTCATTTTGGACAGATCAAAACAATAAAGGCACAGGACTCCTGGATGACAGATGCCAGGATGTTAGTAACCATAAATGGTTTTCAAATATGGCCCCAACACCATCCCCCACAGTAGCCCTTTCAAGTGGGAATTACAAATTGCTTACTTGGAGAGGAAATTTCAAACAGGCCACTTATCAAAAAGTGCCAAATAAACCTGTCATTGGGATAGAAGTTACAAACCATTCCTAAACTCTGCAGACATTTCCTGAGCCTGTGAACTCTGATCTTGGCTTCTAATAAACATGACATCAGCTCCCCTGTACTGCAGACACAAGACACATGACCCACCACTATGTTATCGCTTCCTCTGCAGTTTCTTCTAGGATCTTTTCTAAAGCACAACATCAATGGAAGACTTTCCACTTATTTCAAAATTGGTTTTGGATCAGGTCCTTAAAGGGAGGTCAGAACAAGCACAGCATGGTATCACTGTGTGAGCTACAAATATTATTGCAAGTATCCACTTAAAAGCCATACTGAATCTGAGACCTTTGAGGAGTTTTCCAGGTATTGAATTAGTAAGTGGGTTAAACAAGACTCCTATTGCTGTCAAAGACTTATTAACTGCTAACCTCTCATGCTAGAAATGTAACTGAGCCTTTAAAAACTCTGATTAAACATGTATATACTGGATGGCTACCGAATAATGTCTCAAAACATGTTAAGAACGATTACAATATGCTAGAAGATTTCAAACACTGGAATGACAGTCACCTTAATTTCCAGAGAAATTCTAAGGAAGGATTAAGATAACTAAAGCTCTATGGTTTACTTTTTCCGTGTAGGCATATCCTTTGCAGCTAAGTTTTTGGGTTTGAAACTAAAGTTGGAAAAGTAGATTTAAAAGAAAAGTTCCCATTTATCTCTGGGCTGGAAGCTTGACCAAGAACCCTATCTGATACACTAGACAAAACAGGCCATTGAGTCAATAAGCTAAGATGTCAGTAAGCACAGAAGTAGGGCTCTTGGAAAAGTAACTTTAAAAACATATTATCAAAATAAGATGTTCGTAAAGACTATGGAGTATTTATCTAGAAATGGAGCCTCTACTTCTGCCTAAAGGACAGACATTTCCTTCATACTTGGATATTCCTAAAACAATTCCAGATCAAACATGGGTCAGAGCTGGCAGGTTATAGTGTGCAATGAGTAAGAAATTTTGTTTAAAAAGCTTCATGATTAACAAATGAATCTTGCTGGAAAGGACATCTCCAAAAGCGACCATGAATCCTCACAGATGGTAACTTATAGCAGATGCAGATCTAGAAAGCTGTCCAGAGTCCTGGGAGCACGACTGCCCATTTTTCATTTCTATGTTTACCTCTTCCACCCTCATCAGTTCAAAACCTGCGATTTCTAAAACTAGGAAAGTCCCATTGGTCTGTGTAGGTCAGAAAGGAGAGCTAGCTGCTCCATAGAGTAAACCGACCGCCAACACCTCTAGTCAAGCTTAAAGCAGTTGTGCATAAATAGCATTCTAGCACAAAGCTGCTAAAACACCCTCAAGTCACGGCAGCCTTGGCACGTGCCTAGCCTGACAGCTATAATGCAAATGTTTCACCCTTCTCATGGCAGAACACCACCTGCCATTCACTGGGACACAAAAGAGGAGGTCACTCTGTGAAACAGATACACAAGGAGACAAACATATCTACCGCTGTCACAAGACTGAGTAGGTCCTCAGGAATCTGCAAGGCTCAAAGCCCCTCCATGCCCTGCTGCAGGGAAGGGGAAGCTCCTCCTTGTTCCTGAAAGGGACAAGCAATGCTTGAGTTTCTGGTTGGTGGATTTCACTCCAAGGACTTTTCTTCGGAAAAGAAATTCACTAGAAGACAAAATCCCTGGCCTGAGTATGCTGACGGTCAAACGAAATTATCCAGTTTACGTTATCTGATTACAGCTCTGAAACTAGAAGGCTAAATAAAAATACATGGATCTCCCCAGTACTAAAAAGGACCAGCTATTCTATACCAGCATCATGAATCTGCAGCACTTTAGCAGGAACACAAAGAGCAAATGATGAAACCAGACTGCCAGGGAGGGGACTGCAAGGGAAGGGAGCTTACTGGAGTCAGGCGTTGGTCAGAATAGCCAGGCAAAGCCGCACTCTTACTAAGTGAGCCAAGTGATCTTTAATGACCAGGAAAAATTCAGTGCTTTGGATTTAATGACTCATGGAGCAATACAGTACCTCCTACCAACGTGCTGTGGTATTCATACCCAGAAGGAAGTGTGTCAGCTACTGAGTCATGCAGCTCCAAAGGATTGGCTGTCGCCAATCTAAATACAAACTATGCCCAGCCCTGTTCCGTCCTGACATTACCGTAGCCCAAGGTTAAGCTCATCTTGCAAGAGCTTCCTAAAATAAAAACCTTTCTGGTTATAAGCAAAATACAATTTCCAAACCCAGGCTACCGGGACCATGCTTGAAATCCCAGCAATTTCCCTGCACACACATTCAGCCTTCTAACATCAAAGCGCCTGCAATACAACCTGCCGAAGGGACTGGAAGCAAAACTGATTGGCCACTTAGGAGGAAACTTTAATACAGAAGTGGGACTCGCGTTTTTACACTACTGACCTACATTTGCAAATCCCTAGAGGTAATTTTGTCCAGCCTATAAAAAGGAAGAGCTATAAAGCCAACTATATTAAGTTGTTATGCAATAGAAAGCACAGCTGCACTGAACAAAAACAGCCTATGACAAGAGGAGAAAACAAAAGCCATGAAGTTCCGCGTAGGAAAAACTAATATGTTTCAGCTAACAAAAGAAGAGACTTTTAATTAACTTGTTCTCATTGACTACAGAGATAATTAAATTACAGAAACAACCACATTAGTGTAATCAGTTTAGAAGAACCCACATACAGAGACAAAGGATTTTTCAAGATCCATCTATAAAGAAAAGAAGCTCCATTCGAACTGCTTTACTATCCCTTTGTGAAATGCATTCATGTGCCTTCTTTTAAGGGAAAGAAGATCCTAACTCCAATTCAGTTTAATCAAATCCTTGAAAGACTACCTCTTCTGATCCAATTCTTGAGATATTTTGTATTTTTAAGATTATTTCTTTCTTCTATTCATGCAATTACTTATGAATCTCCCCTCCTTTCAGCTGCACAGTAAAGACTGACAATATGACTGGCATGCATCACAAGGCTCAAAATGACAAATAAAAAACAAAGTGACAAATAAAATAATGAACCTGGGAAGATTTAGTTTGCTAAAGCCAAAATATTGGGGTGGGATTTAATTTTGGGGAAAGTACAGCTCACATCTTGAAATCTTCAAGGCTTGATAGTGAGGGCCTGCCTAACTGCTTCAGAAGGGAGTATATTTGTTAGGATGAGCATGTATCTGAACCAAATCATGAGGGATCTGCACTGCTTGAACTGCAGTATTATTTAGCTAAAACAATAGCCCACCCTTCCAGCGTCAGCCACAGTAAAAGTCACTCATGGTTTGGTCCATGAAAGTCCAGCAAAGAGTTCATACCAGATCACAGCACAAAGGAACACCTTCAACAGGACCATTCATCTTCCTAAGTTAAGCATCTGTTGAAGTGCTTTGCAGAACTGATCCAGAATACATAATCTTACCCTTAGGAAAAAGGGCTCATGTTCAGAAGAACTCAGGCTAGGAAAAGAGAATCCACTGATGGTGTGCTCCTTGAGGTCTACCCAAACATGTTACAGGTGCTCAGAGCAGACAGAGCTCCTCTGTGAGCACCCACAAAACCCCTGCACACACCTCCCTGGTAGGTGTGATGATGAGATGCAGCAGGAAGGAGGCATTTTCCATCTGAAGTAAATGGGCTGGAATAGCATCTGCAAGCTTGTAATACCCCAAATAGAGATCGGTCCCACAGCCAACTCCTTTTGCCCTTAATAAATTCCACACAAAAGCATGAATGACGTAGACCCAACACCACCACATCCTCAAGTTCTCCTGCCACCTGTACAGTACAGCTGCACTAGTTCTAATCCCAGTTACCCTCACCGCAGAGTCTTCTTCTAGCAATTTAAGGCCTTTTACGGGGATATGTTTTGTATGAGCAACAAGTTCTACGCTTTGGCTTAAGATGTACATTATGAATAGATAATGCTCCAGACAGACTTCATAGTCAGGTGGGTTAAAGGTATATATTTATATATACATAAAAATCAGAACTACAGAAAATGCTGTATGGCTTCCACTATTTGCTCTTCTTTAAAAAAAAAAAAAAAAAAAAAAAAAAAAAAAAAAAAAAAAAAAAAAAACATAAGTATATAAAAAAAATTATAATAACTTGTTTTTTAATTAAATAACATTTCAATGGAAGATCTTTTCTCCCAAATATCATCTTTATACTTAAAAAAGCCTAATTCAGGTCACTCACACTATTTCACGAACACACAAAAGCCAGTGTTTATCAAATCCTGAACACAATGCCAAGCACGGCAGGAGCCTTCAGTGCTTGCTGGGCCCAAAACAATAGTAACCTGGAAAGAAGTATAAATTGCACTCCTTGATGTGAGAGCAGATATACCATCATGGATCTCACTTCTATCATAAGGCAAGGGCAAGCAGGAAACTCAGACAGGAAAAGCAAGCTTTCCACAGCGTCCTAATTAGGAAGCGTGTCATCTGCCCTAAGAATTAATCATGCAGATGTGTACGTAAGGTTGTTTTACCCCATGTCCTGTACACCCCTAGCATCAGGTGGCATGGCACACGCTATTATCAGCTAACATGACTGAGAAGGCCACCAGATGGCTCCTTCCTATGCTGCAGTTACAGTCAGTTATAGCCATGGTGTGGTGGTCCCTGTTAGTAAGGCTGCAGTGGCCTCTACTGGTGACAGCCCATGAGGCAGGCAGTATTTTTGTAGCTTCAAAAGTTTCTCGTGTGACAGAAGAGCTTTTCAGGCTTCTTGCACCATTTTTTTTCTCCACTGCTATTCCTAATTGTTGTCATTTATCATATTGCTGCTATATATATAAAAAACATATATACACACATATATATATTGCTGTTAAGTTGCTTTGGAGATGTTACAGCAACAGATAGTACAGCCACCTGTCATCAATGAAGAGATAAGTAAAAAACTCAGGATATGAATATCACTCCAATCAACTCACAGGTAGTCTGCATCCTACCAGTAGTATAACAAAGTCAGTGCCATTTTATGCTTGGATTAGGTGGGCTTCTGAGAAGGCCTACAAGGCCAATTATTTCCAGCCACTGAGCTGGGACATTTGGACCTCCCTTGGTATTTGTTTACCACATCTTGCAATATTTTATTTCTTCAGGTACTCAGAAAGATCTGCATGAGTGACAGACAGGATGTGATTCAGTTACAGGTAGAGAGAAAAAAAGCTGAACTCAGGCTGGCATGAATGATTAAATGAGACTTGTGTACATGTGTACAAGAGAGTAGTTTGCCATTAGGGAGTTTCTTTTTTATCAGTGCTCAGCTCTAACTGCAAAGCAAATCTAAATGAGGGCCAAGTTTGAAGAATGCAGTTAAGCATCGTATTATAGCTCTCCATTTGTGGAAATTCAAGTATCCAACACTCACTTGATCTTACAAAGAACTCAGAGTTTTCTTCTGTCACAGGGAATAAAATAATAACTGGTCCAACCGCAAGAGCAAGCACAGGCAAGAAGTACAACATTGGGTCAGGGCCAGAAAACAAGAGAGATGCAAGTAACGCCACTATTACAACAACCGCTGTTTTAGTCATCTTCAAAGATGACTCCTTTTTAAAGAAATATTTAAAGCAGTACTTCAAGGCTTGAAAACTTTGCCAGTCTTTAGAGAGACATGACCTGATGAGATTTCTTTTTTCCTTAAACTAGTTCTTAAATAAGCAATACAATATTTGCTGTTCAGTTTGGAGCACACTTGAATCGTATTTCCAAATTTTCTTCACTGTCCTCAAAGTCTAGCCTTGCTCTCAGCGGTGAAGCTCTGAGAAACATGAATTAATGTGAGGGTAACAATAAAATCGTAAGAGTTGGTAATCCAGCCAGAGACGGGGGGGGGGGGGGGGGGCGGGGAGCTGGGGAGGGAACAAGAAAAAGCCTACCCTTAGGCACATGAATCTGCAACATGATTTTTCAGAGCATTAACTATGTTACAGCTTTCACTGGTCAGTCACAACCCTTGTGGGGAACTCCAAGTGCTGCTCAGCCCTTTGGAAAGGGCTGACAGCGATTTAAGTGACCGCATAGAGAAAGGAAAGTCTTTTTTAAAGCTTCTATTTTTAAAGGGCTGGGTCTAGCATTTAAAAAAAAAAAGAGTTGCATGTTTGGATGGGAAAACCAAGTTTAGCAACACAGCATTCGCATTGCTTTCATCAGAAATTATTCATTCGGGAGAGCTGCACAACCTGCTTCTGCAGAAGAATAATTTTTTTTAAAGTCTGCTAACGCACTGCTTCATAGGCAGACGCAGTCTTCTATTCCACACCAAGCTGTATGGACCAGGGAATGTCTCTTCACTTGAGATCTCCTAATGTAGGCCCCACAAGCCTAATCCAGCCAACAAGGCACACTTACGTGGCCCCTCAGAGGCAGAGTTGTTGCAGCTCTGCTCTCTCCAGGGCTGCGGCCCAAAGGCCGGGACACGGGCAGAAGCAGCTCACAGGTCAGGAGCTCCTTGGAAGCCAGCACAGATCCCACCACCACCACAAGTCCTCTGTGAGCCTCAGGGCTGTGTGCCCAAACCCTGCCCTGAGGCAGCAGCACTCGCCTCCTACCAGCCTGACCCAGAGCTGGGGGCTCTGCAAGACCTCCCAAACTGGCGCAGGGGAACATCTGTCCAACTCTGCCTCTACCACCTGTGGCTCAGAAACACCTGATTTACAACTGAACCTCTTTGCAACCTCCAGTCATTCTTCCTTTCGTGCAAATGGAATAAGGCCACTTCTACCCTGAGAGGTCCCCCTATTGCAGCTCTACTCTCCTTGGGGCGAAAGACTGTCTTGAGTCAATCTGCACAGACATATAACATACAGTTTCTTTTAGATCTTCTAAGTATAGCTGTAATATTTAAAGTGTCTAAAAAGGATGAAGAATGACTTAGGGTAGTATTAATATGAACAATTTTAAACTGAAAAGGTCAAACAAAGGTGAATCTGTCTATCTTAAAAGCTTCCATCCAAATAGCCCCAATCCAGCTTCAGATAATATCTCAGAATGTCACTCCAACAGAGAAATAGTATCCTAAGGAAAACAGTTATCATAAGAGCATGTAATCAAACAATTATTTTGAACGCAGTCTTTCGTATTTCAATTTTGGAAGGAATAGTACCAAATCCTATATTTGCCTTCGGGACTTTTTCTTCACCTGTTCCTACAGCTAAGAGTACAACTGCAAGACATCCCCATCAGATATGATACGGTACCTTAATAATAGACACAGTCCAGCACACCACAGGATAAGACTGTAGAGTTTTACTCGCCCCAAGATCTCAGAATAAGTTTTTAAACATAAAGGAACACTATTATCAAAATTTGCAGGACAGAGAACAGACGCTCAGTTGTTTGTTTGGTAAGCAGCAGACTCCAGATCAGCATGTGTAAACCAAACCCATGCCACAGCTAAAGCTCCAGACTTGGCATCAGCATTTTAGCCTTAGCCTCTGAAAGGCATGTAACTTTGCACAGACCTGTAGCCACTCCAGTC
The DNA here is from genome assembly GCF_900496995.4 of Aquila chrysaetos chrysaetos. Taxonomy (NCBI): domain Eukaryota; kingdom Metazoa; phylum Chordata; class Aves; order Accipitriformes; family Accipitridae; genus Aquila; species Aquila chrysaetos. The sequence goes on from NC_044011.1 coordinate 33,715,827, forward strand.
CTCGCATATTCCCTACTTGCAGAATAAGAACTGATACTTCTTTTCTCACAACTGCAACAAAGCTGTCACGAACGTGTTAAATTTTTACTTGGAATCTACAAGAAACACAACACAATAGGAGTGTAGACCAAATCCATTGGCCAACATTTTATATAATGCTATAACTTGTAGCCTGTAATTTTTCTGTACACAGTCAGGCATAATAACTTTTAACTTGACTTTTACAACTCCACAGCAGGTGTTCGGACTCTAAGGGTGGAGAAGGTATTTCTTTTAATTAACCATGCAGATACGTATTTAAGGACAGAATTTTCAAAATTGGCCAACATTCACTTGGTACCACCTCCTTGTAGCCCTGACTTGAGAGGAACCCAGAAAAGGTATCACCAGGAATTTCTGAAAGTCTTACACCATCTAGCACATTTGACAACCAAGCCACTAATTTTTTTTTTTAAAAAAACCTGGAAGATAGTCCAAACCACCATTTTTTGCTCTGTGTTGCAGTCACTGGACTGAAGGAAGGTAAAAGGCTGAATGGTAGGATGAGTTCATCCTCGGTCACGAAAAAGCAGTTCTACTTGCAACTAAAGCTTTGCAGAGCTTCATTGCTTCAGCTGAAAGCAGAACGACAGAGGCCTGAGTCATTAAATCAGCTGTCTAGGGAACATATGCATTGTTATGGTCTATTTCAGGCATTATTGTCCTTGGTCTGTTCTGTGTAACGACCCCTCCCACTCACCCTTCTCTGTTCCTGATATCAAAGGGGTTTCTGATAACACTGTTAAATGACTCAGACTTTGCACTAGACATGTCCATGTTTCATCATGAGTTGCTTTTCAAGCATGAGACAGCCAGAGACAGAGGGTCAACTTTCAAAATCGTTCAGAAGCACATATGCCCAGAGGGTAGAGATACTCTTTGCAAGCTTGACACATTATGGATCATTGCTGTCTGCTCTGCACGGAGGGAAACTCAGTCACATCAACCTCAGGCCCCAGGTCAGATCTGCAATAGAAGCTTGAACTCTCCTAAACCAAGAGTAAGATGGGGGATTTCTTTATTTGTCCTTTTAATATGAGTACTGCTCACAGGACTTGGATTCAGAGCTCAATTTTTCCAAAGTTTCAGATATTTAGACTGTGGCTACTGGTTTCATCAACTGGTAATACAGCCAAGGGATACCAAAAGATAAAGTATTACCACCTCTCATCTTGGCCATTTATTACAGAGTAGATTTTAAACATGGAGGCCTACAGATCCACTGTGGTAAAGATCAGCTCTTCTCAACAGTATTCTCGTCAGTATTACCTGGTATTCATTCCAAGGTTTGCATTGATTTTTTTTTTTTTTTTTTTGGTCAATAATTGGAGTGGGGATACAAGAGATACATACATTACTTCTTCACCCAGAGCAAATGAAAAATATTTTTATTTAGCACAACAAAAGTCATCTGCCTGCCTAGTGTGTCTCAAAGGCAGATTTCAGAAATCACATTACAAAATAACACAAATTCTCCATGGGGAGAGAAGGCACCACCCTTTTACATCTCTACTCTTTGGTTTTGATGCCATTACATGAAGAACAGGTCTCCGATGACCAGCTATAGGACGCAAGGACATGACACTGACATTCTCTTCTCAGCTTTATCAGAGACTTCACCTGGAATCTGAGTCAAGATACTCAGCACAGTGACAATAGTTTCTTACCTTCAAGGCTTTAGTAAATTCAAAGGTGCCAGATACTTACAAGGGCATCTGTAAGTACTTTACAAATGTCTTTGTGTAACTTTCACCTCAAAGGCTACACTCAGAGCTTGCCTCCTGCCCTCCAAACTCAGGACACTCTCATGAGTAGTTACTTGGAAAAGCTGAATGAGTAAGCATATAAAGAGACTTGGGGGAAATTATCAACTTGTTGCAAGTGCTGTATTTCCCCCACCCCTCCTGCGGTTCTATTCTGGATCCACTTTTGACACATCCTGACACACCCCAAGTGGGAAAGTCTCCTTACGGAGGAGGAAGTATTACGTCTACTACACAGAGGATGTGAAGAGAATCTAAGTAAGGCAGGCTGGATAGCAATGGAAATTTGGAGAACAGATACATCCATGAACTGAAGTGACCCCAAAAGTACTTGAAGTTTAATACTGAGCAAATTTTTTTCCCCCTAATTAAGGTAAGATCGTAACAGCTATACAGAGGCCTACTAAGAAGAGAGAAGACACTGTCTCCACACCTTGTGTTTGTTAATAGGAGCATAAACACAAGAAACAATAGAGCCAGTCTTACACGCCCACTTGGTGATAATTTAAAACAGTGGCCTAGTAGAATTTAAGAGTAGCTATAAAGTGTATTGTAAGAAGAAATAGGTCTTTTACAAAAAATTGAGTATTTATTATTCTTTGTCATGTTAGATTACCATGCTCTCAAAATATACATTTGTCTACTAAAAGACTCTTAGCTATAGGCATTTAGTAGGCCCTACAGGAAAAGGAATCAAACTCTAAACAGATCATGTTGAGTCTTAGCTAACTCCAAAAATGAAGTCATATGTTACCTATATGCAGTATATTTTACCTATATGCAGTAAGCCTCATTTTTGACTCGAGGAGGGGTTTAGCATATAAACTGATTAAGAAGGTGCAAATGGAGGTCTCCTGTCCTTTTCCACAGGAGCTCTGGCAGAGAAAAGTTGTTGCTCAACTGCAGTTTTACCCACTCACCATCTCAAAGGATGAGACAATTACAGGTCTCCAAATCCAATGTCCTCAGTCTCCCGTGAGATGGCTAAAAATGAGCGTGCTGCCTCCAAAACATACCTTAACTTTGCAACTCTTCAGAAGCAAACCATCACTGCCTTTAATGCTATGGCTATGGTCAACGCTGACTGAAAATCCACCCATTTCCTGACACCTATACTTTGTAACAGTTTATGCTAGATTCAGAGAGAACTTACCCAAACTTCTTTGTTTTCTGGCTTTTTTCCAGATCTTTTCCTCTTCATCCAGCTCCTCCAGCATACAGTGAGTGCATTTGCCTCTCAAAGGGGTCTGACAGACAGGTAACAGAGAGTTTTCTCCAGCAGTCCCAGAACAGTTCAGAAGGAACATGCGCCATAGCCCTCCTGGCACAGCAGAGTAAGGCTGACATCAAACTCTGCAGTCTCTTCCTTCAAGTTAGGTATTCACAGGCAAATGGCGGGGGGGGGGGGGGGGCGGGCGGAATATACAGTGCTTGTACTTAGAAGAGTTCAAGACTTGGACCAAACTGGAGATGAGAGTCAATGTTTATTAATACTTCTGGCCTGGCAATCACCTTTGCTTGTATCTTATCTCCTGAGCATCTTTTTTGACCAATTTAATCAAGGGCCTGCAGTTCTGCCTACAGGACAGATGTTTTATTTGCTTCAACAACAAAGCACAAGGATTTGTTTCTGAGCTGAGCAGCAGCAGACTTGGCGGTTTACAAGCTTCCCTAGACCTCTGCATCTTGTCTCTGCTTAGGCTGAATGGAGCACCAGGAAAAGTTCTTAGTTTTGTGTCCTAGCCATCTTCATAAGACAAAACAAGCTCACATAGCCAAGAAGAGCACACACCAGAATACCCTGGCCCAAGAACAACCTTTTAAGCTTTTCTAAGTGCTTTTCCCACTATTGAAAGTAACTCAGACCTGAATTTCATACTACCCCATAGCCTTTTCCATGAAAAGTTATTTGCTCATCTGCATACATACCTGTATTAAATTTCCTCACCACTCCCAAAAAAAACGAACCCAAAACAAATAGGTGGCTTACCAAACTGTCCCATAAAGATTGAAAAGCCATTGAGTCAAGGAACTGCCAAGGAGCAACAAACACAGAGCTGCTCCATATGGAGTGAAGAGCTAGGACTGGAGGGTGACACCCCCCCCCCCCCCCCTCAGTGCTCCCACCAACCAGGGCACCCACACCATCATTCAAGCAAGAACTGAACACTTAGCTTGAGCTTAACTAGAATGCCTGGAATTGGTCCCAGGTGAGTCTGGGTGGGGCAATTAAAGGCCTATCTGTGCCCTCAGGTGACTGAGAGCCCTGAAAGGCATGAGTTGTCAAGTTCCTGCCTCAAATAGTGTCTGATACACAATCTTGGTGTACGCACACCAATCTGAAGAGTTGAGTGTGGCCAGAGCAGCTCAGTGACTGAGTCTAGGACAGCGATACAGGGAGCAAACATCCTGTGATTTTATCTGTGGTTCGGCAACTGCTTTGTTCTAGTGTTCCTTCATACCTTTCTTCCTTTATACCTCTACAGCCTTTGGAGGTTCTTTTTCCAGGATATGAGTTTAACCTGAAAGAACTTTTTCCTTTATTTTCCCTATTTCTCTTTAGTGTTGTTGGGTTTTGGGGCGGTTTTTTTTCCCCACTGTGGTTTATCTAGTCACTATACCACCAAGCAAGTCAAAAGTTTAAGGCAAGAAAGGCTTTCTATGGGAATCTGCCTCTTGGAGAAGCACTTGCCCAGTTCCAGCCAATTCAACCCACTTTTATTCTGCGCATTGTGACACATCCCTACATCACAAATACACCTTTCCATTCTTTGGCGCTGCACCCTCCCAACTGAACTTATTTTCTCCGACTAGTCTCACATCTCTCAATAACTGCAGCCTAAAAGCAACAACCCTGTGTATACCCAATGTGGCTCAATGGCCTCGGAGTTACAGTGTTGCAGTTAAACATAAACGAGGTGGAGTCCCCTAACAAGCCCTCCTTGCTACAGCATGCCTGAGTGTGGCTTGCGTGGGTATTTCAGTCACGTCTACCAGTTTCACACCCAACATCCAACACCTGACAGGAAGGCTTTCGGGACAGAAGGAGGAAACCTTTTAGCCATGGTTACTACAGAGTGGCTTCTATCTACCTAGCTACATGTTCTAACACCAATCGGTCTTAAAGTAGACTTGTAGATGTTTCAAACTGACCCTAAAGTTAATATTTAACTTTTAAATCGTATTTCTGGTATCTTTACACCAGCTCTCACTTCCTGAAAGGGAGATATGGAAGTATTTCAGATACGGCTTTACCACTCTTTGTTCTTGAGGGTAGCTATCAACCTCCCCGGGCAGCCTTCAGCCGTGCCTCAGCCACCTCCCGCAGAAAGAGATTTTTCACGCCGCTACTTTCCACCGGCCGCTCCAGCCGCACGAGCAGCCGCCGGTCTGCGGTGGCCGCTACCGTCAGACAAACGCTTCTGGCGAGTCAGCAAGCTTCGCCAGCCCTGCTGCGGAGAGACCGCGGAGAACGATGCGAGCGGGCGGCTGCCGGCGAGGAGGGGAGGGGAGGACAGCGCTCCCCGCCGGCTTCTCCCTACCTGCCGGCACGGCGGTGCCCGCCCAGCGGAGGGAGGGGAGGGGAGGGGAAGGGAGGGGAAGGGAAGGGAAGGGAAGGGAAGGGAAGGGAAGGGAAGGGAAGGGACGGGAAGAAGGGCCGCCTACCTCGGGGGTGCGGGCGGTGGGGCCGGGCCGGGCGCCGCTCCTCCCCTCCCCGCCTCTCAGACGCCAGGTGGAGGCGAAGGGAGCGGGAGCCGGGCAGGGAGGCGAGGGACTGCGCTGCCATCGGAGACCGTGAGTGAGCGAGCGAGCGAGCGAGCGCGGGCGGGAAGGGCTGTTCGCCGCCGGCGGGGAAGCGCGGGGCGGAGTGGGAGCGTGCGTGTGTCCCCGGGCGGCCGGCATGCGGGCACCCGCGGAGGGGCCGGGGGAGGAACGCCGAGCAACTAGACTATTATTATTATTATTATTATTATTATTATTATTATTATTATTTTCCAGCGCTTGCAATCGCTGCGGTTTGATCCGCTCCCGGCCCCCCGCGGGGAACCTCCTCCCCGGGGTCACTCCGGCAGCGGCAGCCTGGCACTTCCTCAAACGCCGGCTCTGCCCTCGGAGCCGGGCGGGAGGGAGGGAGCGCGGACCGGCGCCTGTTTGCCCCGTGCCTCCCAGCAGTTACCATCTGAAAGATGCCAGGGCGCTGCCTGTCTTAGAAACAGTCAGAGAAACACCATCCTCTGCCTTTCCCCCCTTTCCCTTACAGCGGATCTATTCCCGCTCTAGTACAAGTAACGTCCTCCTGTGTTTCCGCACCAAGTTTGAAGTTCGGGGCTGTGAGGGCTAAAATGTAGGGAGAGCTCAATCTGCAGGGTAACTGCTGCTTTTTTATAGCTGTGTTGGCTAAAATGCTCAGCAGAAATACCGACTGGAGGCAGCAGTAGCCTGAAGACATGTTTCTGGCCTTTTTGATCTCCCTGTGCCAGGCCATACAGCTGCAACCTGCCTGGAGCCCAGGAATTGGGGCGCGTTCCCGGAGCAGATCCAGTCTTGACCTGAAGGTTTTAAGACATGGAGTGTGCACAGCCTGCCCTGGCAGTTTGGGGTGGTTTGGGTTGTAATACACAATAGTCAGTTGCCCTTGTTGCTTAGCTTGACGCTTTTTCGAGACTAGGCTTTGTTTGTGCGGCGTGCTCTGATAGATTTACTAGTGTTTGTGTTTTCTTATCATCAAACTAAATCCTCCTGGTTTGAAGAGGAAGTGGGGAGGAGAGCAGCTTTAGGGAATGATGGAGTGCCAGGATTAGCTGCGCTGAGGCCATGGTTTTCCAAGCCAGCGTGAACGAAGAAAGAGTTTCACCCACCCCTTGGGCTGCTCATTTTCACCCGTGTCAGCACAAGCATTTGTATGCAGAATTAGACTGGGAAGCTAAACCAAATTTAAAAAGGAAAAAAAAAAAATCCAGATCAGCTCCCAAATGTTTCCACTGGCACAAGAAGACAGATGAGACTGCTTCTTTTCTGTAACAATACCAGCTTATAGTGGACTAAGCGTAGGAAAAAATATAGTTCCTCTGCCAGATTTCATACCTATGCTCCTGAAATGAAATCACATAGTTCTCATGCTTAGGCCAGCTGTAGATTTATTTATTTTTAAAGCTGTTATTGATGCTTAGGAGCATGACTAGTGGCATTTTGACTCTTCTGAAGTGAGGATTTTTGTTTTGCTATGAATACAGTGCAATGATAACTGTTCTCTACACCTTGTACTGCCCTTGTGCTGAAAGCCTCATCTGCCTGGGAGACCATCTCGGGAGCTGTGTCTTGGACTCTGGGCCTTCAGGAGAGGCACAGCCCTTCCTCTCCACCGGGTACCCCCGGTCTAATGCATACCTAAGCTAGTAAATCCATGTGGCACACAGCAGCACAAATTCAAAATCCCAGCTCTATCCCAGAGGCCCGAGAGCCATATTTGTTTTCCAGTGTCCAGCACAATGTCTTTATTTACCAAGGCAAAACAAACAAACTTCTTGGATAAGGATCAATCCTTGTTGGTTTAGTAACTGTTTGGTGAAAAGGTGTAGGCTGGCACATCCAAGAACCTAATTAACAATAGCATTTGTTCCTCAGTGTAAATGAGCCTCTTGGAGTCATATGATTATGAAGTTGCAGTTTGCTGAGTGAGGGCTGTCTATAAGTCATCATGATTTTAGAATTTCAGGGCAGACTCCCAGCACTGTTCTAGCGAAACTCCTTGGTAAGGTGATTTTCCCCTAAAGGGATGATTTTGAGCTGGACAGATTGTTTCATTTATATTGTCATTCATTTAGGGGGGGATCAATCTAATCTTTAACAGATACAATTTCATTGCCTTTACCTTTGGAATCACTTTTCCTTTTTAGTGGAATTTGTCATTACCACCATATTTCTATTATCCCTTTGATATCGAATTTTATATCGGTAGGATTGACACCAGGCATGGCCTAGGCCCAAAGGAGTTCAAGGAACCAAGTCTACAGATTTTGTAAGAACTCCACTGAAACAGTTAGATGACTTTGATTTATGTTGTACTCCATAATACAAATACTGCATGATACATAATTTAACAAAATATCAGAAGTCTTCCTGTTGAAATTCTTAAACCATAAGACATTAAGAAACATGAATAACACCTGAAAATCTGGGGAAGATTAAGCTGTAACAGGCTGGCTGTTCAGGTACAAGAACCTCCTTGCACCTCTGGAAGGGAACATCAGAATTAACGTTGTACTGGGCTCTGCCCAGGAGCGGTATCTTTTGGCACTAAAAACCTCTTTTATTATCTAATCAGTAACATAAAGGTTTGTTATTATAAATTGGGCAAATAAGTGAACTTAAATTTTCACCCTGTTTCTAGGCATGCTGTATTTAACCTTTAGCTTAATTTTACATTAGTGTAACCTAAGCTAGTCTGATCTTGTCCTGCAGTCAGTCCTAGAAAAGGTCGTTCCTTCTCTCACTCCTCACCTGTGACAACTGTCCTTGATTTTTCTGGTTTTGACCTAACTTTTAGGCTAAAGGTTTTAAATTACTAAATACTTCTTTTTTAAAAGATCTACAAGTCTGTTAATGTTGTTACAGCCCCTCTAGCCTTCTTCGTAAACAACTCCTAGTTATTTTTTGTGTTAGAAGCAGTCTGTGTACGGCACCTTTAACAGTCTGTCTGTGACTTGGGTTCTCAGGTACTGCTGAAAGTCTGCAATAAATAGAAGTCATCCACTTTATTGCCTAAACTTCAACTACAAAGGCTTGTTTCTTAGGGTTCAGTTTGACAGGACACTGAGTGCTAATCTGGTATCTTCTCTCATTGGTTAAATATCACAAATCCTTCCTGCACCATCAGTCACCTTATACCTACAAGCTCATTCTTCAGTAATTAGCAGAACTCTAGTGATGATAACCAAAGCTTCTACTTTGAGCATCTTCTCTGGTTTGGCTTGGCATGATTACTGTTTACCTGTCCTGGCAGGAGCCCGGTGGGATCTCAGACGATTCACCCTGCTGAGACAGGATACATGCCTACATCTCTGTGCAAGAAACTGCAGATACGTGCCTAGATATTGCTGGCAGAGAGCCATTAAAGCTATTTGTCTCACCTTACATCTACTCAAATGGGTAAAATTGCTCTCTGATTTTGGTCCCATGGGACCAAGCTGGCAGAACTCCGAGTGTAAACGTTCATTTGCAGCAAAAATTACAGCTGTAAGTGTACAAGTCAATGAAATTCCTTTGTTCACTGGACAGATTGCCAAAACAGATCCCACCCACAACTGCAGGCTTTACAGTGTCCAGACTGACAGTTTAGCACTGTATAGTGGGGAAAACCTGGGTAAAACTGGACTATCTCTACCCAACTGGAGACACTTGAGTTGGCGGGGGGGATCAAATAAAACCAAAAAATCCCACATGCCTATCTTGCAAGAGTAATCACAAGAGCAGAGTCTAGTTCAGAGGTAACAAGATTACATATCTGAAGTTCCAGCCAAGGCTACTGCGAAGTCTTGGCAGCATGGATGTACTTTGAGACTATGGAGAAATGCATTTGTTTCAGAGAGTGAAGGAAAAAAATCCTTTTTGTTTGTTTGTCTTGTTTTTGTAGAGCTTACATATACCTTTCCAAAATGATTTCCTCAAGTGAATATGGGTCTCACTCCTGGGAGCTCTTGGTGACAGTTGATCATCAACATGAAGAGGTACAAAAGGAATTTTTACTGCGGGTCACAGGGGACCTTCATATTGGAGGAGTGATGCTGAAATTAGTAGAACAAATCAGTGAGTAAAGACCTGTTTAATTTACACAGTGTTATTAAAATAATACATGCAGCTTTCCTTCTACAAAAAGAGGCTCCTGCCATTTTGAAATGGCACTGCCTCACTTACTTCTTTGTAACGGTACACCGAGCACGTAGGTGCTGCAGACTCAGGGTTTTTATGTGGCCAGAACCCCTCCCTGTCTGTGACTAAAACCCATATGCTATCACAGTGCAAACAAAACTTTAGTTTGCTTTTGTCTTCCAGTTAGACAAATATAATTGGCCTAGACTAACTATTCAACTCCCTTTCCAGATAGACTTACAGGTGGCTAGTTTGCAGAGCAATAAAGGTAGCTGATGCCCTATTTATCCACCTGCAGGAGTCAAAGAGACGGGATTAGTTGTTACAAAGGCACTTCAAAAGTTACTGTTTCCTGTGCTATAGTGGCATTCTAGCCAAAATCTGAGCTATGTTATCCATTGCATATGTTCAGTAGGGAACAGCTGTGAAGAGCAGAGACTGGCCGAGTCAAAGATGGGAAATGAAAGGTTAAATGTCCTGTGTACAGTCACAGCAAGTCAGCACTACAGGCAATAAGAGAATCTAGGTTTCTTTAACTCAAAGCCATCAAATGGAGCTGCATCCCAAAATAATCACCTGCACTCTGAGGCTGCAGAGTAATAGATACAGACAAGATAGTATGGTATTTGATTATTATATCAATGCCACACGCTTTTCATATGCAACTCATTCTTCAAGAATTGGTTTTCTTCCTGGAATTCTTAAATCTAGAAGTCTTCAGTCACCAACATCACACAGAAAGGAACCTGTCTGCTAGATTAGACTTGCCAAGTGGGAACACCATGAGCTTTGTATTACTCTGCATTGCTCTAGAAATACAAGATTTGTGGCAACCAAAAAAAATGTCAAAAAAACCTCCATGAAACTTTAGTCTTTTTACATATCTTTACTTACTTCAACAACAAGAAGAAAAAACTGAACTAAATAACACCCTTCCTTCAGCACAATACCCGTCAAGAATTTAAGCTTTAATCTTCTAATTTCTCAGAGTTCTTACTGCCAAGTGCAAGGTTTTGTTTTCAAACGCAGATTTTGAAGGAAACAAAAGGGAGATGCACAAGATATTCTTTCCAAAAGGCTCCCATTCAACAGAAGGACATTTTTACACCAACACTCTTTGTGATGGAAAAGCTCTACTTGGAGATAGTGGTTTTATCAAGGAATCTCTTTTCTAGCATTGAAGCAGGTAGTAAATCTGTGATACATTTCTACCAGTGTCTCTGTATACTTACACACACAATTCAGCCAGCAAACCAATGGTAGCTGGAGTTCTCACTGGGTCAGAAGACTAATTTTTCACAGTATTTTTATAATTAGTGTGAAGAGCTTTCTATATTAAATAATATTTAAAGCAAATCTGTAACTAAGCAATTTGTGTCAGCAGCTCTCTTGAGACACAATTTTTACCAAGAAACTCCAAAACAGGATAGGCCTCTACCGTGTTATAGACATGGTGAGGAATAGCCTCTACCTGGCGGAGCTAATGAGGAGGAACAAGAAATGATGCAGAAGACTGAAACAACTTGACCAAGATCACCCAGAAACTTTACCTGCTACTACACATCATTGGCATCTAGGAAGTCATCTAATCTTGGAATTCCCCATGAAACTAAGAGCAGCAATGCTTTATCTCTTTCCTTATGCATGTGATTCTCATGCTGATTTAGTTAAGGTTTTGACACCTTTCAGTCAGGATTGCTTACTGCTCAAGAGTAATCAGAGAAAAGCTCCAAAACTCTTAATGTAAGTCATGAACAAAGTCTTCTATCTGTTCTTGATTCAGCAAGCCTTACTTTATCTGTATGTTTTCGAAGTACAAAATATACAAACATTTTTTTACTTAAGCAAAACACAGGCAAGTCAATATTAGTGAAACAAGACAGTCATCTCTTGGCAGGCTTGTCTTCTCTGAGAAGTTTCTGTAGGCAACCCTTGTCAGTCCCTGGTCAGTCACACCAGCCTGCCCTCCTGCACAGGCTAATAAAAGATTTAACTGTACCATATCGCATCATGCCCATTCTACCTCCCTTACAAGTTTCTACTTCTCTTACAAGTTTCTCCATCCTGTGTGGTAGAGAAGGTCATCATATTTGTTAGAGAGCTTGTTAACTATTTCCTGATTGTCACAGGGCTTACTCCCAAAATAATAATTCTTCTCCTTGATTATTTAAAGAATGTTGCCACTGTAAAGTTGTCCTAAGTGGGCTGCACTCAGGTGAACATCCATGTTCGTCTAACTGTGCAGCCACAGAGAAAAGCTGAGAACAGCTCTTAGCTGTTGTCACCAAGGCTTCAAGGGACTCACTGCTGGTTCTTAACACTATAGAGATGAGCTGTTCAGTGGTGCTTCCCAGGAGACTGTGGAAGAACTTGTGCCCATCGGGGTGCACACAAGGTTTTGCAGGAGGATTTTCAGCTTGCGCTGTCAAGTTGTGAAGTGGCTACCCTTGTTACTAGTCTGTATACCAGCACAATCCGAGCAGCATTGGACCATGTATAGCACCAGATTCAGGAGAAGCACTTTCCCTATGGATATCTGCAAGATTAAGGTAGTGCCACAGTCAGCACCCAGGTTAACTCTTCAGAGAAAACAAAGTTAGTTCCCAGTGACTGCCACAAGTATTCAGCAAATGGGGTCTAGGTCTCAGGAACTGTAGTTGCTGCTTTAATGTAAATAAATTCCCCTGTTTGCAGAGCACTGTTTCCAAACCAAGTTTTTTGTATATTTGCTCCATAGTTTATTAATAACCATTTTGTATTTTCCTAGAAATATCACAAGATTGGTCAGACTATGCTCTTTGGTGGGAGCAAAAAAAATGTTGGCTTCTGAAAACCCACTGGACACTCGATAAATGCGGGGTGCAGGCAGATGCTAAGCTGTTCTTTACTACTCAGCACAAAATGCTGCGGCTTCGCTTGCCAAACATGAAGACTGTGAGACTGAAAGTCAGCTTCTCTTCTATGGTATTCAAAGCTGTCAGTGACATCTGTAAAATTCTCAGTAAGTAAAGCTAAATCCCCTCTGGCAACTAAGTTGGAGCATTTTATTAGGTGACTTTGTTTTGATGTGAAGTCCTTACTCACAAAACTGTTTAGCTCAAGGAGAAATTTGATGGAGTTGACCCAAGATCAAAAGACAGATATTTTCGGTTTTTAGTATCCAGTGCATGTCAGTCGTTCTCAGTTTTGTGATAACTGATGCAAACAGTATCAGAAATGTGTCCCATGAGCTGCAGGGTGGGACTCAGTCCTGCTTATTCTACACCATTGACTAAGAGCTTGAGCTTACCAATCTCCTACACCAGCCTTCACCATAGGCAATTTTACCGGTGTCAACTGATTTATCACCTATTTTCACTAGCATTAATGATATTCAACTTGCCCTATCGGTTATATGTATTCACTTCAGAAGGAGCACGTTTTAAATATTCAAAACTTTTATATGCGCAAACCTCTTCGGACCAGGGCATACCTAACTACCTCACACAAGCCCATGAATGTGTTGCAGCACTGAGTCCCCAAGTCTCTACTCTTTCCAATAATGGAGCACCTCCAAGTAGAGATGAGGTTTTGGAGCGTGCCAGACCTGTGTGCCTGCGATCAACAGGAGTAAGTTGAGTCTGCAAACCGCCTTCAGAATCCCTTAGTTTTAGGGTAAAATGGGGATTAAAATCCTCATTTTAATTTAGATCTTCAAAGCTTAGCCCAGTAACACATTAATCTTCAGAAGGAATTTACCGCCTCATATTGACCACAATGCAGCTTTCATTTTCATCTTCTAGCAGTGGATTGTGAAAGGTATAGTAACAGCTCTGATAAAATGATGCCATAATTGTTCAACTGACATTTGGCTGAATTAAGTATTTCTACCCACAGTTTTCTTCCAGACTGAGTCAGGACAGGAACCCTGTAACTTTCCTCATGAGTGAATACTGTCAAAAATGTCTTTGCTTACCCCAGGAAAAAAGTGTTTTTCAGAAACAAAGTGCCAGGTTTGCAACTGACAATACATGTCTGAATCAGTAGTGCATTATGAAATAGTATATAGCCAAGACAGAATCTTGTACGTGAAATATAGTGAATAATAAAAGGCATGAACTTCAAATACAGTGGTTCCATTTCTGTTCCTGCTTATTCATAAGTCAGACATTTCATTGGGGTTATTATGCTCAAAGGTGATTGCAGAGCCATTAGGGAGAAAGAGTTTTTCCCTGGTGTTCTAAAATACAGTTAGGCTTGCTACAAAAGCAGGCTTAAATCCTGCCAAAACTCACTCTTACAGCCCAAAGTCTTTGGCCTTGTTACTGAATTACTGGATTTTCCACGACTACTGCTTTCAACCTGCTAAAAATAAAATGCAGATTGCAACATGGAGCTTCCCCAAATGCTATTACCAACCATGGGCTTTTTTTGGATATAAACTGCTAAGTTTCAAATGTTTCATCTTGCTTCACTTCCCAAATTGCTATTGTAGATATTAGACGGTCAGAAGAACTCTCTTTGTTGAAGCAATCAGAAGACACACTCAAAAAGAAAAAGAAAAAAGACAAGAACAGCAAAGAACCAGTTATAGAAGATATTTTAAACCTGTGTAACTCTCCAGTGAGTTCTGGATTATCAGGTAATGACAAATCAATATGATTTTCTTCTTCTGACTGAAATTCAAAAAGAAGAAGAAATTCTCTTTTACACAATTAAAACCAGGGAGACCAGTTTGATGTAGGATGGTAGTCAGAGAGACACAGTTGGCCTGAAATTAGTGGCTTCAAGAAGTTACTGAAATCTCCAATATATCAATATTTTTCTGTTGTCTTTTAAAATGTTTTCCTTTCCATTGATATGAGAAAGGCCATACCAGAAAACAGGTGACCAGCTGCGGCCCTGCACACAGGATGTGCTGCTGGTCTTTGAAAATGTGAGACCAGTCTTAAAATATCCAACAAGTTTGGCAACCTGCAAGGAAAACAAGAAATAAAGGCTTGAGAGTATGTGTTTCCTATCTCCAATACAACTGAGATATCTCACAGAACAAGAAAGAGCACTTCTGTCCCTGAGGTCACTTCACCTGTGAAAGGACAAGGCCTGCTGTCAACAGCAGAGATAGGAGATTGTCTTGAAAGAAAAGGGTTGGTCTTTTATGATGGAAAGTGGTAGACTACCGAAGTCTGAAGGCAGTTTTCACTGGAATAACACATTATTCTTTTAACTTGCAGGAAGTCCAGGTTTCTATAGTAAAACCATGACACCTGTTTATGATCCCATCAGTGGGACACCAGCTTCTTCTACAATTACTTGGTTCAGCGACAGTCCCTTGACTGAGCAGAACTGCAGCATCCTTGCCTTCAGTCATCCCAACTGTTCTCCGGAAACACTAGCGGAGATGTACCAGCCTCGGACTTTAGCTGACAAAGCCAAACTCAATGCAGGGTAAGATGCCTCTCTGAGATCGTTGTGAGCTGGCTTAACAAGGGTAGCATTAATCCAGCTTTTTAAGCGTAAAGCAGAATTTGAAAACAAACCCCTGATATATGGCTATATTGATACTTAAAAACATGCTTTGATCTAGGTTTTGTTTCAGAAATACTTACTCTTTTTTATCTTTTTTCCTTATTCAACTTTCTTGGTTAAGCAATTTTGTTTTAAAGTGATGAATGATGCAATTGTGCAGGCTCTGGACTAAATTCTGTTGTGAGATGAAGGCAAATCCAGTTTAGCACTGTGGGCACAGCTAAAGGACAGTTTGGATAGCAAACTCTAAAGGCTTTAAATTGACAGTAGAAATATACATGTGGATAAATTCAATGAAGCTCTAATGCATTACAAATAGGTGACTTACTGAGTTATGCACAAGCAAACGTTGCTTATTGTTCACCATAGAAGAATACAGAGCACTAGGGGGTTTAGTGGTGCAAGTGTTTGAGAGGATTGTCTCTCTAGCATTAAAATGTGGCTTGTCATTTTTAGATCTGTGGAGTGTTTAACAGTGACTTCAATATTTTCATTGGATTTCACTGGAGAACAGAACTAGCTAGAATTATAAAACAGTGAATACTGAAATGAAAAGCAGGAGTTCTAAATATTACAGGCACACTTTTGCCCTGGCTTAAATGAACCTCCCATTTCTGGAGATCAAGAAGAAAGAATCTTCTTGGCATAGGTCACCCCACAACTAGTTACTGCTCAGTTTCTGGCATCTACTCCTGATGTTTTCAATAGTGCTGGAGAAAAATATAAGATTGCAGGTATTGTGTTTATACAATGAAAGTGGGAAATCCATATGAACATTCCACCTTCTTGAGTTACGTGAATTTTCCCCAGACTTGCAGAAATTAGAGCTATTTGTTCCCACTTTTGTGTTACAATTACATTGGAGCTCTGCAGGTGTGATAGTTTTTCCTGTACAGATGAATCTGTGGGTTGTTTTCTTCCACAGCTGGCTAGATTCATCTCGATCACTTATGGAACAAGGCATTCTGGAGGACGATCAACTTCTTTTACGCTTTAAATATTACACTTTCTTTGATTTGAATCCAAAAGTAAGAGCTTTGTTTTTATTGCTATTCATTGTTTGCCTGCTTTCATGTCAAGAAGCTATAGCACAAGGATACCGGATTTTAGCTAGGATTTGTTACAGGCCCTTCAGAGATCAAATTCAACTTCTTCCCCTCAGCTAAGGCTGCACTTTTCCCCTCTGGACACTGAATCACCATTCCTCACCTGAAATAAGTTCTTAAGTATAACGATGAGATCTGAAGAGCACCAGAAACAGTATCCAGATTTCCAGAGGAGCTGGCTTGCTTTCTGCCTCTCTTTTAACAAGAAAAACTAAGGGGAAAACTAAACCAACAGTATCCTAAATGCTGTAAAGGTATAAGCCCTATTTTTGAAAATGGACTTAAAAGTTACATTTATGTTCCACTGCCCTTCACTGAGTATTAAGCTTTTCTGGGCTGAAGCCCTCAGAAGCACTCAGGCATTTAAATCTGTTTCAATATGACTGGGTGATTAAATACCTTTGGAAAGTTCAGCAACAGTGTTTAAGTCCCATTTGAAAACAAGACTTAGTCTTCAAAAATCACTTCAATGTTTTTCTCAGGTTGCCTCTCGTTTGCCTTTATTTCCACTGAAAGTCAGTCATGGTGGTTGTGTTAAGCCAGTGTTTTTATGGCTGGGGTGATATATTTAGTGAAATTAAAGCACAATCATTGACCAGCGTAAATCAACAAGAGTTCAAACATGAATTTTAGAGGATTTGGCCTTCACATTGTTATTTTCTGTAAATTCTGTAAAACTCTCTCATTTCAGGCATCTCAGATAAACAGAAGGGCACTTTCTAGTTCAGGCTGCATGGTTTGGGGTGAAAAGCCATCCCCACTAAAATTCAAGTACGTGTCTCAACTTCAGCAGCCCAAACATTTCCCTTCTCTGCCCCAGCCAGCCATGGAGCCATAGGATGAAATAACACAAAACAGCTTCAGGCAACTTAACAGCTCACCACCACTGGGAGAGGTCATGCTCCAAGGTTTACCCTCCCATCACCTACCTTTCACCAGCTCTGGGGCTCAAATATTTTTGTGAGGCACTTCAGCTTAATAACCAAGTAGATAATAAGGAACAATCACTATCCAAAAAATGGATAGTGAATTAAAGCAGTTCACAGCAGGATCTGACAAATGTCAAGCCAGTGCAAAGATAGAGCCAGAACCGAAAAAGCCAAGAGCAGAAGAGGGGAAGTAAGGAATAAAAGTTTCTGTCTTTTGGTAGTAGCAAGCTGTTGAATGTCACGTTCACATCAGCCATGTCACATTATTTTCACTCTCATAGTGTGGTTTCACATTTCAGTTAAACCAGCCCAAGGCCTACTACTACAAAAGGGGATGTCTTAATCTCCCCTTCTGCTTCAGCCAAGGACTCCTGATTAATTTTTGGTTGGATCAGCAAGTCACTGTGACCCTACACACAATCACATGAGCTAGTAGAAGAGAAGGATGGGAACATACAGCAGGGCAGAGGTGGCGGGAGGAAGGAAACAACCTTTATGGCTTCAGCCCAATGTTAATGTTAGATCAGCTGCACCTCATCGTGAATCTTTATCCTGATGGTCATTAATGACCTATGTTGTTCTTTTTTGCTACAGTATGATGCAGTGCGAATAAACCAAATATATGAACAAGCCCGTTGGGCCATCCTGTTAGAAGAAATTGACTGCACAGAGGAAGAAATGTTGATCTTCGCTGCACTACAGGCACGTACTTGACCCAAGTTGCAAAACCTGTTTCTTCAGGAGGCAAGCACAAGCTAGGACAAGACTAGGATAGAGCCCAGGCCAATAGCTCTGCTTGGATTGGGGGTCTGCTATTGGAGTCAGAAACAATAAGCAGCGTCCTTCAACTAAACCAACTAAATTCAGTAGCAGCTCACCATTATTCAAACTGACACATACCATTATGGAACCATTTACTAACATTATCTAAAGCAAACTGTACCCAGGATGTAACTTTGATACCAGTTAATTCTGAAGGGGATTACTATGAAGTTTTGCTTCCCATACTCACAACCATCCTGTCGCATAGTCTTCCTGAAAATTTCTCTAATACATAAATACATACGTTCACAACAGACCGAAAAAAAGCTATAGCACAATGGGAAGATAGGGAGGCTATGGAGTACATAGAAATGTAACATGACCTAGCGTGGCTTAGTCCCTGACTGTAGGTAATAAGGCACAAATGTTTCTTAATAATAAATTCCTTCCTTTTAAATGTAAATGGAGCTGCCAAAAAATTCACAGCCAGACACTGCAGAACACCACAGAACCTCGCTGCCAAGTTTCCACCTGATATGGATGGCACTTACAGCTGACAGTACTGGGGTTGCAAATGTTAGCACTGAGTCAGCCTTACAGAACAGGGACAATTATACAGTGAAGGACTAGAAACACTGGCAATCAAAATAGGAAACTGTTATCAGTAATTGCAGTGGAGATCATAGTGGACATACCTGCTTCCTTGTGAAAAACCCCATGGTTCCATGCTGCAGAACTTTACGCAGCTGTCCAAGACCCAGAAGACCAAATGGCCTATTTTCATTAGCTGTGATTGTGTGTTGCTAATTGATATATTGACTATTTGATATTGATGTTTTATTTTAGTATCATGTAAGCAAGTTATCATTATCATCAGAGGCACAAGATTTCACCTGTGAATCAGAAGTAGATGAAGTAGAAGCTGCACTTTCTAATCTGGAAGTGACACTGGAAGGTGGAAACGCAAGTAACATTTTGGTAGGTCCTTTCGGATCCCAGAATTGCTTTCACTGTGTCAAATGCATTGACTCTGATGAGCCTACCTGGTTCCTGATTTTTTTACAGAGTTTGATTACAAAGTGCATTGTACTAAAATTATTCCTAATTGTTCCTGATAGGAGGACATCACAGACATCCCGAAACTTGCTGATAATCTCAGGCTAGTTAGGTGAGTTATTAAAACTAATAATAAAATATACAAACCAAAAAGCTTAAGCATACAAGAGATCTCTTTGAGTTTTTCATTCTAGATCCTACGGTTCTAAATTAACAAATATACCAGATAGGTCTAACTAGCCTAATATCATCCTCTTCAAATCTTTCTCTTACTGCTTCTGAGCAAGATTCTCAGCAAATCTTTCTAGCTCTTGGGGTGCTGGGGTAGCTATAATTACACTTATAAAAAGACCAGGCTCTTCATATTTCCTAGTGCTCATCAATCATCAACTCTAAACAAGAGAGTCTACAATTTTGTTTTCAATCACACTTTACTGTTTTTTGCCAATGAAAAACTAGAAAAAACTTTCAGCTCTCCCTGAGAGGAATTTCTGAAAGCAACCCTGGGGATTTATTTATTTATTTAAACAAAAGAAACAAACAAATTACCCCTTTCTAACCAAACACGGAATCTGTTTTTTTCTAATATCAAAATTAGTTTCTGTGATCCCACTATAATATCTTGATTTATGGGTTATTTAAATGACTGCAGTGACCTCAAGTCTGTAATGCCTTTTATCACGAAACAGTCTTTGTGTTTTAGAAAGATAGATTTCTATTGCACAAATATTTATCAGATTCATTCTGTTAACAAATTGTACTTGTAGTCAGTGAACTGAAAATTGCACCTGAAAATTTTTAACTGTTGTTAACTGTTAAGAATTGTTAATTATTAATTTCCAATTAGGAATTTTATTTGACATTCGAATTACTAAGGTGGCTTAAGATGAAAGGAAATTTAAGCCTTTTAAGTTCTGTCAGTTACTTGCCTCTAACAATGGAGTGTTTATTTTTCCTCAGCAGTACAGCAGTTTGCTTTTAAAAGCATTCAGCAGTTATTTTTCATCATGAAAGATTTCCTATGTACATGATAAATCACTTACTAAACCTAAGACATTGTAGAAACTAGGTAAGGTGTAAAACATTTCTTTAAGGGAACAACATTTTGTTACTATAATTATTTGATTAATTGTAAACCTAAATGCAAAGCTCTACATGTCATACTGCTGACTCTATTCATATAGTGAACTTTTATTCACATTTATTCACAGTAGGCACCACATTAGCACAGTAGTAAATACTGCTTTCAGGTGGGTGACAATATTGTGGAGAATTACAGTATTTTTTTTTAAACCAACAAAAAGCTTTCAAAAAAGTTTTCAGCAACTTTTTTTGGATAGAAAAATAATTTTAGTAGTCTAAAAAAAATTATAGTCCCTTATTTTTGAAGAATGTCACTGTATTGGAAAATTAAAAGCCAAAATATTTGCCAGTTTTGAAAATCCAAGTTATTTTTTTAATTTAAACATAAAAATCACCATTTTCTAGAAAGGATTCTAAACTAGGATTTCTAGAAAGGCTCTGGAGAAGGCATGAGTGGGTATAATAAACTACTGTTTTCCAGCTAGCTGTCTACTCTTTGTACCATCATCTTAGGTTTAAAGGGAAGTACTAAACAGACAGTGGAATTTTTTTTTTCTTTTTTCTTCTTTTTAACTTCATTGTTGACCTTTGTAGCTAGTTGTGAAGTATTTTTCTACTAAAGTAGTGCTAATACCTCTGGTTTTCCCTCCTGAAATATACTGAACCTGGGATTTCATTTCCCCGTCCCTGTTCCACCCCCTGCCACCCGTGGCTTTGTTAGTGTATTCTTAGTAGAATTAATTATGATTTTTATCTCTTACTGAAGAGAGGTGGGGCAGGCACAATGATTATGTCTGACTATTAGTATCTATCAGTTAATTCTCAAT
The DNA here is from genome assembly GCF_900496995.4 of Aquila chrysaetos chrysaetos. Taxonomy (NCBI): domain Eukaryota; kingdom Metazoa; phylum Chordata; class Aves; order Accipitriformes; family Accipitridae; genus Aquila; species Aquila chrysaetos. Next base: position 33,736,769 of record NC_044011.1, read on the forward strand.
TCCAAAGCAGGTATTTTTAAATTTACTCTATGAAAGAAATCAGTTTGCATTAGCAAAGTATTGAAATTAAGTAAGATAATTAAAATGAGGATTTTATCCATCTATATACCTGTGTGAGGAGCTGGAGTAACTGCCCTAGTGGAAGAAGATGGCTTAAACTATTACCTTTTGTTGGATTGCTACAGAACCTCTATAAACTTGGGTGCGATGTTGGTTCCAGGTGTTTGCCACCCCCCTCATTGACACAAGTATGAGTAACCCAGCTAAAGCCATGTGTATGACCTCAAAGCAATTTGAGATCCACAGTAATATTTGTGAGTGACTTAGCAATTTGTACATTTCCATATAAACAAATGTGATTTTTTTTTTTTCCCTTTAGGCCCAGGAAGCTGTCACTCAAAGCTATCAAGCCATATTGGTTTGTCTTTAAAGACACTTCAGTATCTTATTTTAAAAACAAGGAATCCACACAAGGAGAACCTATTGAGAAACTAAACCTAAAAGGTGGGAATTTTCTTTTCCTTTCTTTCCTTTTTCTATTGCATTCGTGAACTGAATAAATCAAGAAATCCCTGCAAGACTCAGGAAGGCAAGCATAGTAGCACTTACTCTTGGAACTTTTTCAGTTATTGAGACTCCTAAGCAGGGAGACTGCATCTGCAGAAGAAGCCTAAACAAAAAGGATTCAATAGCTTAGCCCAAACCAAGATTATCTGGACCTGGCTTTAAAATGCCGTGTACTGCTGAATTCACTTAAAGATGAGTCAGAGAATGTGATCTGTGTGACACTTCTGTTTCCAAATATTTTTACTCTATGTTAAATAGTAGTAGTCACCTCTGTCCTTGCAAACACACACTGGTAGTAAAGGATTATGGATGATGCAGTGGACAAGAATGCCACAGGTTGCATGTATATACTGCTGTGCAGGGACAGCTCCAAGACCTTCTTTGGGCCTTGCTCGTTTCATGTGTGGGGATTTCCATAGCTACAACCAGCTTTAGGTACTTCTGGAGTAGAAACGCCGGGTGTACACAGGGCAAACACCAGCACCATATATAGCCTCCATCTACATCTACTCCTGCAGGGACATCATTTGTTCCCCGGCAGGGAAACAGTGATGCCCAGGATTCATCCTAGAAGAAACTTTTGAAATAGAAAGAAGATTGACCCCTGTGAACAAATGGCTCTGCATACCTATCTGCGTATCCTCAGTAGGTCAGATAAATGCGTGGTAAAACTAGCCAGGGTGGCTGGAACCTCACCAAGTAGCCCACAGCTTTGGTGTCCCTTCACACAAAGGGGAACTGTAGGCATCCTCGACTTCAGCTGAATCCAGAAGGCCTGTAACACCACCATCAACATGAAATACCAGGTCCCAGAGTTCTCTGGGATCCCTGAACTGGCCAGCTCCGTTGTAGATGTCACCTATGTCCCACTGGCAGTACTAAGTTTCTTCCGAAAATAGAGTCCAGGCTTTCAAGTCACTTAGGGTAAAATTTCCAAAAGTGCCTATCTTATCAGTTCCTCTCCATTTTAAGTGTTGAGCATTTCCTAAGATCAGGCTGAGGTTTTGAGAGCACTTGCATCCTTTTCCTCCCACATTGACTAATATGCTCTTTCAGCTCAGAGCATTCATCACCCTGGCAAGCCAACCAGGCAGTGAACCAGAACAGAAACCTTTCATTAGGCCTCAGCTTCGAAAGTCTTGGCCCTTGATCTCAAAGAAAAACAACCATTAAGTACTGTTCTTTAGTATTAATCAGTACTTAAAGTTAGTGATGTAGTAATTAAATAAATTCATTTATTTCTGATTCTCTGTGATCTAGGATGTGAAGTTGTACCAGATGTAAATGTTGCAGCGAAGAAGTTTGGAATCAAATTACTAATTCCTGTTGCTGATGGCATGAATGAAGTATATTTAAGATGTGATAACGTGAGTAATCAGACAAGGGGAAGTTTGTATTCCAGATTGATTGGCAGACTGTCTAGAAGACCCATTGCCCTGTTCTAGAATTTGTATAGAAAAATAAGGATGCTGCAGAGACTTTATTATCTACATGTTTAGTAAAATTTAAGAATGATGTGGTGTTCTAAGAAATACTTAATGGTTGAGGGGATAAAAGGACAATAATTCTGTGTTTATCATCAGTTTCCAAGTAATGCTGCTGGAAAGAAAAAAAGAACAATCAAAAAAGTAAAAACAGGTTACAGTATTTTGTTCCAGTGGTTTCAGAGGACTAAGGTTTGGGCTTTGTTCTCTTCTTTTTTCTTAATTAGAACTCCCCCCATTCAGATGAGGGTAGCGTGATAAGGATCTCACATGAGTTTTCAATTTCAGTTTATTTCATTTGTATTGGAAAGTATCAATCCAAATTGTGTAAAAATGTTCTTTAGGTGGAAAACAGTCATGCAATAAAATTTCCAAGAGCCTCTATTCCAAAGTATTGGATTTCTTTGAAAATTTAAAACCTAACTATTCTGCAAAGGCAGTCCTGTAGGTGGAACTAGCCCAATCAGGGAAGAACAATAGTACTATAGTAATTACACATCCACGCAAATTAAGCGGAATAACTCCAGAGTGGTTTTATCGCGCAGTGAAAGGTGCATGAGCAGTAACAATCTTCATAAATTGTTTGTCCAAAAACATCAAACAAAAACATCTCCTTTGTTGCAGGAGAATCAATATGCTCGGTGGATGGCTGCTTGCATTTTAGCCTCAAAAGGCAAAACAATGGCCGATAGCTCTTATCATCCTGAGGTCCACAAGATCCTTTCATTTCTAAAGATGAAGAACTGGACCATGTCTCCCCAGGCTGTCTCTGATCCAGAAAGCATAGATATGAAACCAGAATGCTTCGTCTCACTACGTTACACCAAAAAATACAAGTCTAAGCAGGTATCCTGAGCTTGATGGTTGGGTATGGGTGGTTCCAATGATTGCTTAGGGGTGAGGCTGGATCGAAGCAGCATTTGGAAACCATACAGTAGAATCATCTTGCAGTACTCATTTGTCCCTTTGCAAGAGGCCTTTTCTTTAAACTGAACACAGGGGCAGGTCTCTCGGCACTTCTTCTGAGTACTCCTCCTACATCTACACCGCCCCCTAAGTCACTCATCATGTTCTCCTCCTGATAACGCTGTCCCTGAAAGTCTCTTCAGAGTAATAAAGGAAGGTTTTTAAGGACAGGAAGTTACTGTCTGCATCTTAAACAACAGTGTCTTCCTGTCCTCTTGGCCTGGGTGCCTCTCCTTCCTCTCCACCTAATTCCTTGTCCACTGCTTTTGCTGCAAAAGAGTTCAGCCCACCCATCCTCAGGACACAGTCTCCAGAGCAGTATACTGGAGCTCGACCCAGTGCAGCACAAACCTGGACCTGAGACCTTGCAGTACTGTTCTGCCCTTGTAGCTCAGGATCTGTCCCCAAGTGCTCTCTGCAGTACATCTGCATCAACAGTGACGACTAAGTGTCTGAATGTGGCATCAGAGCTAATGATGTTTGATTTAGTGAAAGCAAGGGTATTTTTGTTCTCCAATCAACTGAAACGTTTTTCTCTTCTTGTGTTTCTCAGTTGGCTGCTCGTATTCTGGAAGCCCACCAAAACGTATCCCAGATGACCCTAGTGGAGGCCAAGCTGCGTTTTATTCAAGCATGGCAGTCCCTCCCCGAGTTTGGCTTATCCTACTACATTGTAAGGTAATCACACTGTTACAGCAATGTCAAGCTGCCATAACATGTTCACGCTCAGTGATTTGCAGGAAGTTCTTTGACACCCTGTTCTGGAAACATTCTCTATTTTTTCCCCCACAGACCTTTTTTAATTCGAGTAAATTCCATACTGCTGGTTTTTTCTATAGCAGTAGCACTCAGTAGCTCCACTTCTGGAGTGAGACTGTCCGTTATGTCTGCCTTCATACAGACCTGCTAGGTTTTGCCTGAAGTAACATATCACTGGGATTAAACCCTTATTGACATAAACTCAGTAAAATGTAAAAAATCCACGTCTTGCTGGTGTTCTCAGGTTTGCAGTATATTTGTTCATTCCAACTCTTGCTCGCTGGATTGATCAGATTTTATGATCAGATTTTTTGGATTTTGGATCAGATTTTATGATAAATTTTAGGATCAGACTTTGTGATAAAAAGCTTTTTGCTGAGCATAATTTCTTCAGCATTTCATTAAGAAACAGCAAACACGATCCCTTTTTTAGGTGAATCTGGAAGAGCAGTAAGCACAAGAAAGGTCCTGTTGTGTTCACAGCAGTTTCCCTGGACACTTACCTTGAATATGGCAGGGTTCCGACGTGCATTCTTTCTTCTTGACAAAACACCAAAAAACTGAAAAGTACTGACACAACCATATTTGGAGGCACTTTCCTTAATTTGTGCTTAACACCTTTTCCAGGGCTACTTAGGAATCATCTGTGGTATAAATTGAACCAGCTGAGAACCTTTCTCGGGCACAGTCCAGCTGGCACAGAACAGCCCACATCTGTACTATTAAACTCTCTGACTTCCCAAAACCCAGTAGCCTCGTGAACTACCAGATCATGTTGGTCCTTGGATGTTCCAGCTCCTGAGCTGTACCTGGGAGTCATCTGAGAGAGCACTGCTTGGTTGCTGCCAGAATTCTGCCTGGGACTCTTCTAGCAATTGAACAGTATACAAGTTCAGTGCCCAGGAATGTTCCCTGTCACTATTTAATTTACTAACATAGATATAGATGTTTTGCCCTATCCGTCAGCACTAATTCTGTTAAACAAAGCCAACACCTAAACTGCATTTTGTAGCATAAGCAAAACACCTTGTGGTGGTTTTCTACAAACTGATGAGCAGTATCTCAGTCGGGGCATTAAGTAAGGCACAAATTTGGTCCAGGTCACATTCTTTCCCGAAGGGCCAGCTTCGTCTAAGGAGAGAAGGTTCAGCAACAGGATCAAAAATATTGGAAATATTAACAGCAGACAGATGAGATTTCTTCTAGCTTTCAGCATGAAGGTAGAGGAAGGTGGTTTCTTTACCAGAGTAATCTTTTCCTAGCTATTTCCAACTCAGAAATTTCTGACCCCTGAAAGTTCTGATGCTTTTATATTTATTTTTCATCTCTAATCAGAAGAAAGTTGAAATGTTAAAATGGCTGAATATTTTTGTAACGTGATTTATATTCAGAAACATGCGTATATCACTAACAGTTGTTTCAGTAAGTTAATAGCAATACATAATATAAAATATTAAATATATTTTGATATGCTTATATAATTTAGGTGACTATAACTAGAAGAACATGTTTCAACATCAGTGAAATGAAGCAAGGAAAATTATTGTTGACACTTTCCCAGTAAAAATATAATCAAATTCATGCATTTTGGCAGAACAGTAATTTTTAGCAGAAAACAATGAATTGGAAAGATTTCAGCCAGATCTACCTGCCTGATTCTTTTACATCTTATACCATGGTTCACCAGCCTACATTTTTGCTTTATAACAAATACAGTTCTAAAGAAGGGTCCAAGCTCTCCTCAATCCCAGGCTGTTGTGACTTCTCCCACATTTTCTGCACTTTCAGGGGAGGGCAGGTGAAACATTTCTCTAGACAGAAATTACTGCAAACCAGATCTGCTCAAAGGTTTTGGGTTTTTTTCAGGTTTAAAGGAAGCAAAAAGGATGATGTGCTTGGGGTGTCCTATAACAGGCTGATACGAATAGATATAGCCACAGGAGATCCTATCACAACATGGAGGTTCTCCAACATGAAGCAGTGGAATGTGAACTGGGAAATACGCCAGGTAAAACTGGAACGGCTCTCTGCATTCAGTCATTACATTTCAGACACTGGAGGATGCTTTCAGAAAATCTTTTCAAGCCTCAGAGCAAAAAGATTTTGAATGTGTTGTGACATGTTATTAAATAAGCTGTCTAAAATTTTTCTTAATGGAGTCTATAGTCAAAATTCAGAAAGGAAAATATCTCCAGTTTAAAAGGTTCCTACCAAGCTTATTCTTTACAAGTTGCCCTTGATTTTGATGGGGTGAAATACTCAAAGGTAAATTCCAACCCATTATGTTTACTGCTCTGTCACAGTAAAAATCTCATTTTAACTCTCTGTATAGTGTAGCTCATGCACCATCCTCCAAATTGTGGTGATTCAGTGTCTATTAGAGACTGAGGATACAAGAACCCAGTTTGTCTTTCAAATCTCAAACTGAGATTGCAAGGCCAGGGTGCAAGCTCCTCTGTGTCAGTATGTGGTCCTGAGAAAGAAGGTCCATTGTGTGATTTATACCGGGATGCTCCTGACCCTGATGAAGGCTGCTCGGTGCGGCCAGCTGTTGCCCAGCAGTCCACTGGAGAGTTTGGGTTTGAAAGCTTGAAGCCAGCTCTGTAAATTGTAGATTTCTGGGGTGGAATTAGCATGACCTGATGTAAATTCAAGCAGCCTGGAAACTGCTTCTGCTTATACAGTTTTCCACATCCACCTGCAGGAGCCAGGAGAGATCAGATACAATCCCTAATACTCTCCTGCAGTACTCCCTGTGCCAGAGCCTGTAATGCTGGGGAAAGCTGTTGGGTCTGCTTTAAATCCCTCCCAAAAAAGGCAGAATCCACAGTTGGCAATTAACCCCGGTTTGCTGGGTTTCAGAACTGCCAGTAGCTGGAAATAAAAACCTGGCCCCCCCAAAAGCAGATTTAAGGTCAGCACATAACAATGAAGAGTATTAAACATTATTGGTTAAGTGTACAAAAGTCAGGAGTGACATTCCTGCTCTTCTCAGTGTTCACTTTATACGTGATTAGAAAAACTAGTTAAAAGCATGTTTTTGTTGCCTGTCTAAACAAGCAACAAGATTTTGACCACAAGAGGGCCCTGCCATAGTAGAAAATTAAGAAACAGGCAGCCAAACACTCAACATCCTGCAGACCCAGAAATCTTTACAGCTCTTGCTCAGAAGAGACAGGTACTGCTTTATCACAGCATTTGTGGTCCAGCTGTGCTCTCCCGCTTGCTCTTTTTTCCCAGATGCAGCCTATCTCTGTTCCTGATTTTGTCGTATGTGTTTTCTCTAGGTTGCAATCGAGTTTGATCAGAATGTATCTATCGCTTTCACGTGTCTGAGCGCAGACTGCAAAATCATCCATGAGTATATTGGGGGCTACATCTTCTTGTCAACCCGCTCCAAGGACCAGAATGAAACACTGGACGAAGATCTGTTCCATAAATTAACTGGAGGTCAGGAATGAGGTGAAGTAAACTCTCTTCCCTCTGCCTGCTTCTCCCCACAGCTAAGACCAGAGACTAAACAAAAATCTCTCTGATAATTGCTGACTAACAAATCTTGTACATGTCAATCCATCCTGTAATATGACTGGACTATTTACAGTTTTTGTGAAATATTGAAGCCAAGGTCACTGGATGCAGTATGGCAACTCCATCATCAACACTAGGAAAATTAAATGGTCTTTATTTTCCTTTTGTACAGCCAGAAGTTTTTTAATAAACAGTGTCTAGCCACTGGGCATTTTTGAATCTAGTATTTTTAATTACAACAATCTGTTTAAGCATCCAGAACAAGTAACTTGAGGATACTGTACAGCAAATTTTTTATCTGTTACAGCTGTGCAACTCCCACTGTTGAACTGGCCATTGTTAGAAAGGCCAGCATTTAGCAGAACTAAAGCTGAATAAATATGTATTTCAAAGCTACATTACTTGTCTAATACTTGCACTGGGAACAGAAAACATTCCATCAGTGTTTCAAAGTCCTACAGACTGAGCTATCACAACCCAAGTAGTGATTACACAACTGTTCAAAAATGGAGCACCTGTGTCTACCTTCATCCACTTAAGCAGTTCCCTTAAAGCCAGAGAAGCTACCAGATACCTAAACCAAAGCATTAATCTTGGCAAAACTGGATTCAAAACATTGATCTTTTGAGGAACTTTGTTAATTACCAGGTTAAAAAAAAATGCTTTAGGTACTATTTAAAATTATTTGCTTGTTAAAAAGGCCTCTGAGTGTAGGCCTTTCTATTTTCTGTCTGTTACTCTGTTTCACTGTGACATCTAACGAAACTAAACTAAACTTGTTCATGAATGAGGAGCTGAAATGCCTGTAGAAATTATCTTACTCATGTATGTAATGCAGAATACAAACAGATTACTCGGCGATACTGTGCCTGAGGAACAGACCAGCTCTGCCTGCTGGAGGGAGCCACACATATCCACCAAGCTGAAAGAAATTTGGTTCTACCCTGCAATGTGTAGTGATCAGTAAAGCAAGGAGAGAATGAAGCTAGGAGGATTCCTGAAACTGCTGGACAAACCAAAACTGGTTTCACATATCTGAAGAAATACAATGGACAGGTGTTGTCATATCACCAAGAGATGTTGCAGAAATCACTGCCTAATTCATAAATGTCACTGGGACTGGATAGCCCTGATTTTTCTGTCGTGCCCTCTGCTTTTCTCCAGTGCCTGTCAGTAGGCTGCAGTGGAATCACTCCCAATGTGTGCCAGTTTAAACAAACTATAGCTTTACATTTTGCAAAAGAAAGAGCCAATACAGCCTGCTTCCCAGTCCTCTGTATTTCCCTCTCCTCAGCACTTCTTACACAGGGGCTAAGGGACCATCCAGTTTTTCTTCAGTCTGAGAAACACCTATAACAGATAGTCCAAGTCCAAACACTTGCAATATTTAAAACCTGCCCAAGGGTGCCGTGGGAGAGCTGAATGCATATCTTAGTGCCAGCACTTCTTCCACACACAGCCTTCTTCCAAACTCAGCCTCCACCTAGACTTTGCAGTCAGGATCGTGACCATGCCCACATTAGAGCCCCTCATTCGGCAATGACAAGACTCCCATAAATTGTTCATTGGGAAGCCCAGCCCCATGCTTGCCACTCTTGGAGCAGAGCTTGTCACACAACTGTTGCAAGGAAGCCCTGTAGTTGCCACCTGTTGTCTAAATAATCTGAACACAGGAATGCAAAGATACGGGAACTTTGAATGTAGTTCTCGTTAGCAGAGTGTGTGGCTCATTTTACTGCTAAACAAACATACCTACTTGCAGTCCAAGTTGTCTGGACTGCGATTTCAGAGAAACTATCAAATATTTCCATTTTCTTTCCTGCCCCTCCCTCAATCTCACTCCATGTGTCACTGTCAAGTAAAGACTTCCTGCTGCTCTGCAAGGAAGAGCTCTGCCAGCTCATCCTGGCTGGCTGTAAGCCCCACCCTTTGTCATTTTAGCTTTAAGGGAATGATCCCTTGCTGCTGTTCTCTCTCCATATTTCTTTAGATCATTAGCTGTCTTTTCTCCTTGCTCTACTCACCTTGCAAGGCTTTTCCATGATAGGTAGGGAACACTTAGGAATGAAATCTGGTTTTATCCAGCTGCTTTCAGCGCTGCATGTGACTGTAGCTCTGCTTCCTATAAGCAGTCCCTGGAGAGGTCAGAACGGGAAGGCACGACCCAGGGCACTCCTGCACCTCCATAATTCCAGGCTGGATAGGGTCAGCAGCTCCTGAGGGGAGGCCTGCACCCGTCTGCTCTGCCTGGCACCTGCACCAGCCCAGCTAAGGGCCAGCCACAGCATCTCGAGTCATCTTTCATCCCACCCCGCGTCACCCAGCATGTCTCAGCCAGATTCCAGATGTTCCCCTCAATGCACATGGGGTACCACACCCTCCCTTACTCATGCGATAACCTGATTAGACTTGGCTTTTGCTTGTTTGTACCACCTGGTTTATACACAGGGTTAAAGACCATAGGCTCGGTGGTCTGTAGCAACCACGTTACTAATTACACAGTGCCAGATATGTAAGATGTTTTAGAGAGAGTGAAAGCAGGACAAGGGCGTCTGCCCTGAAATTTCGCAATGCAGAGACAAAATCCTGGACAGGAATGTTGTTCAGATGATAACAAAAACCTTTAGGAAACTAATACCTCGGCTCAGCTGCAACCCTATTCTGTCCATCATGCTTAA